>NC_063364.1:23664561-23748774 GCF_021869965.1 Rhincodon typus | reverse complement strand
AGAGAGTGTTGGCGCATGGGTGTGAGTGTGGGTGTGTGTGTGTGTTGGTGTGTGGGTGTTGGTGTGAGTGTATGTGTGGTTTGGGTGTGTGTGTTGGTGTGTGTGTTGGTGTGTGGGTGTGTATGGGTGTTGATGTGGGTATATGTGGGTGTGTGGGTTTGGGTGTTTGTGTGGGTATGGGTGCGTGTGTGTATGTGTATGGGTGTGTGCCTGTGTATGTGCGTGTGTAAGTGTCTGTGACTGTCTGTCTGTATGCGTGAGAGAGAAAGAGAGACTCTGGACAGCAAATCGCACAGTATGATTCATCAGTGGTTCTGTGAAATACTCACATGACTTCATATCTGACTTGTGCTCAGGAATATCATTTTCAATTATCAAATGCAGAGTCCCATACAGAAGCCACTGAGCTTAATGTCCTAAGTTAGTCAGTTATTTTCAGGTCCCTGGCAAGCATTTGATTAGATTTCTCCAGTTCAGATCATAGGGTGATAAATAAGAGCCTGGAGTTGATGGATTTATCACTGTGCTTTACAACCCCACCTCCCTCAGCTACTGAGACAGTCTGTGAATCTGAGTATCCCAATCGGACTTAATATCGAGCATGTCCCTGGCCTTTTATGGAAAGACAATTACAGTGGAAGGTAATTTACTGTCTGTTACAGCCAGTGGCTATTTTAATCTAGTAAGGTGATGCTGATACAGTTTATGAATCTCAAATGATGAAAGTTAACAATATAGCAAACAAACTTTATACTTGTATGTTACCCACAAGAAGCTCCTTACATTGAGAAGATGTAAAAGAGCTTGCCTGATACGTGTCACATGAATGATAATCGTCCAATAATCAATTGCCCATCAGCGATTGATTAACTCCATGGGTTATTTCATTTAAAACAGTAAAACACATTCTAAGTATGCGGCAAAGACTACAGAAAACCAACTGTACCATATGGATGTTGTAGCTAACAAACCCAGAGCAGACTGACAGCCAGGCAGAGTCAGAAAATTATATACACACAGCATTTGGCTTCCCTAAAGGTGAACTCTTTTAAAGGCATGATACACAAACAATAAACTCACTCCCACTGGGTAAGTCTCCTCTCTGCATTCATAAAATCACCCCTTAGATCACAACCCCTAAGATTTGCATGTAAACAAACACAGAAAGAGGGGGGGAGAGACTACAAAATACAGGAAGGGTTTCTCATCCTGCCATCAAAAGCAAGAAAGAATTGCATTTATCTGGCACCTTGTTGGCTTTCTTAATAATTAGATGTACAATTGATTATTTTCATGTGCTATGGCTAGTTATGTGCGAAGTAAGTATTTTGAAGGATTGTCGAGGTTGTAATGGAAACATGCCAGCCAATTTGCACACAGCAACAGCCCCACCAACCAGCATTGTGATAATGTCCAGATGATCTGTTTTAGTATTGCTCATTGGCTGATAATTATTGACTCCAGGAAACTGGGGAGAAACCTGTATTTCTATTTGAAGAATGCCACAAGATCTTTTGCATCCAACTGTGAGGACAAACAGTTTACTGCGTCATCTAAAAGAAAAATTCTTAAACTGTGCAACACTCAGCACTGCACTGAAGAGTCAGCCCGGATCTTGTGTTATCATTGTATAGGGTCTTGAAGCTTCAGACTTCAGAGGGGACAGAGTACCACCATTCCACAGCTGACCTGTAAACACCTTCAGATCTAGGTAGGAGGGATCTTTGTGCAGTAGTACTGTCCCTACCTTTGTGCAAGGAGGGCTGAATTTAAGTCCTACCTGCTGCAGAGGCATGACATAACATCTCAGATGAGGGTTACAGGGAGAAGGTAGGAGAACAGGGTTGAGAAATATATTAGCAATGATTGAATGGTGGAGCAGATGCGATGGGCTGAATGGCCTAATTCTGTGCTTTACCTTATGGTCTTCTGGCCTTATGGACAAAAACGGAGCAATTTTGACTAGCATTAAGTTGAATATGGGCTCTTTTTGTAACTCCATAATAGATAAGGGGCTACTAACCAGGTTCTCTCTCACACACACATGTAAATACACACACACCACAGACACACACACACACACACACACTACAATGATTATAAGAAGCAATCTAGTGGCAGGTATCCTAGAAACGGAGCTTACACTTCTAACACAAATATATTTAAATATTCATTCAATTGACAAGTTGTTTTGAATTTGAGAGCATGACCCAAATTCAGTTTGATCTGGTCATTTTTGATGCTACTCATCAGCCTTCCCTTTTGAATTCTATCTGAAGTTTTCAAAGAGACAAAGGCAAGCCAGACGGTGAGCAAAAGAAAGGAACCATTAGATATGAACATTTCTTCCATCATAGTTTCACACAGCAATTATCAAATATGTATGTTTGTCATTTATATAAATGATTTGGATGAGAATATAGGAGGCATGGTTGGTAAGTTTGCAGATGACACCAAACTTGATGGTACAGTGGACAGTGAAGAAGGTTATCTAAGATTACAAGGTGATCTTGATCAATTGAGTCAATGGGCTGAGGAATGGCAGATGGAGGTTAATTTGGATACATGTGAGGTATTGCAGTTTGGTAATACAAATAAGGGCAGGACTTATACAATTAATGGTAGGACCTTGGATAGTGTCATAGAACAGAGAGACCTAGGAGTTCAGGTACATAATTCTTTGAAATTTGCATCACAGGAAGACAGGGGAATTAAGAAGGCTTTTAGCACACTTGTCTTCATTGCTCAGACCTTTGAGTATAGGAGCTGGGACATGTGAGGTCTTGCATATTGGTAAAACAAACAAGGGCAGGACTTATACAATTAATGGTAGGGCCCTGGGTAGTGTTGTAGAACAGAGAGACCTAGGGATTCAGGTATGTAATTCTTTGAAATTTGCATCACATGCAGACAGGGTGATTAAGAACGCATTTAGCATGCTTGCCTTCATTGCTCAGACCTTTGAGTAAAGGAGTTGGTATGTCATGTTGAGGTACGGGACATTGGTGAGGCCTCTTCTGGAGTACTGCGTGATGTTCTGGTTTCCTTGTTATAGGAAGGATATTGTTAAACTGGACAGGGTTCAGCAAAGATTTACCAGGATGTTGCCAGGAATGGAGGGTTTGAGATATAAAATTAGACTGGAAAGGCTTGGACATTTTTCACAGGAGTGTGGGAGGTTGAGGGGTGACCTTATTGAAGTTTATAAAATCATGAGGGGCATTGATAAGGTGAATGACAAGGGTCTTTTCCCTAGGGTGGGGGAGTTCAAAACTGGGAGGGCATATTTTTAAGGTGAGAAGAGAAAGATTTAAAAAAGAAATAGGGACAAGTTTCTTAAACAGAGTGGTTGGTATGTGGGATGAACTGCCAGAGAAAGTGGTGGATGCGGGTACAGTTACAACAGTTAAGAGACATTTGGTTAAGTTCATGAATAGGAAATGTTTGGAGGGATATGGACCAAGTGCAGGTAAGTGGGACTAGTTTAGTTTGGGAACATGGCCGGCGTGGACTAGTTGGACCAAAGGCTCCGTTTCTGTGCTGTATGACTCAATGGTTAATAACGATTGAAAAGCATGTGTCCTTTAAATCACCTTTCTGAATGCTTCTTGCTATATAGTAACTCCATTTTGTACGGTAATGACTTCCCTTGATATCCTGCAAACCAGAACTTCAGGAAATGACTTGCATGACACCCCTGTCTGTTGAATAATGAAGCAAGCATTTTCTACATCTCACCAACTCATTACAGCTTCTTTGACAACACCTTCCAAACCTGCAACCTTTACCATCTGAAAAGCCTAAGGCAGCAAATACATGGGAACACTGCCACGTGCAAGTGCCCCTCCAAGTCACACTCCTGATTTGGAATGCTATCACAGATCTTTTCACTGTCAATGACTCAGAAACCTTGAACTCCCTTTCTAACATCATTGTGCATGCAGCTACAGCATGTGAACTGCAGCGATTCAAGAAAGCATGTCACCACCATCTTCGCCAGTGTAATTAGAGATGAACAATAAACATATGCCCACATCCCATGAAAGAATCGAAAAACAAAAAGCACCCTGGAAGCAATGACCTGGTTCCACTTTTGGTAGAATTTTATAGGATTGAATGCCTGTTTCCTTGCCATGACTGGTCAAAATCTATTCACACTACGATAACGTGCAGTGAGGGAAAATTGGCTGCACTGCTTTAGGCACACAAATGAATAATTGCCACTTAGGTGAGGGTCTGGAGGGCAGCTGGTGTTCATTGAGCAATACCTTAGTGTGAGTCTGTGCCTTTAGGACAAGGGGAGGAGGGATGGGTGGTAATTACTTTATTCTGCTTTTTTAAAAAATGGTACTTAGATTATTTTTGACGTGTTACAGATCTTGGTGTAATTTGGAATCTATAACCTGTGAGTGCTGTAAATTGAGTTGTCTACTAAAGAGGTCACCAGATGGTTGGGGTCAATTTATAAAATGCAGTGGACACCTGACGTCACTGTCTGCTGGCTTTTTGAAAACATCTCAATACTGTAACGTTGCAATTTCAGAAAATAGCACAAAGGGCTTAATTTCAAATACCTAATGTTTGAGTGGTTTATTATGCACTGCTTGAACAGCGTTGCCTTTCGACTGAGCACTGAGTGCATTCCCAGTGAAGCGATTGGCCTGCTTTATTCATTCTCAGTCTCTTTCTCCCCACACTCCCACCAAGTCAGCCCTACGGCTAATAGCAAATCTCACGATAAGCAGCAACACTCCAGGATGACTCATTACCTAGTTCTGGCTGGCCATCTATTGATTTATAAGTATTTCCCCCCTAAAACTCTGAGAGAGTGCAGCAACAAAAGAGGTCATTTGGTCCACTGGACCGGCGCCACCCTCTGCTGTCATCACACATTGTTCTTCTTATTTGATTAAATATGTTATAAATCTATCTTTTTTTTCAGTCAACCTCCCTTCGTTTACCTCTCTGTTTCTCCTTTATCTGAACTGGTTTACTTGTCACCTGCTTATTGTCAATAACTCCTTTATCATTTTTCTCCCTTATGGTTTTATAATTTGCGAGCAATAATTATTATTCAGTTGAAAAACGGAAATTATTCCAACTGTTGGTTGCCTGTATGGACATTCCCTATATATATCTCTGTGCTTACAACAGTTTGTTTGGCAATGTTCAATTTGATCTATTCTAGCAGTATATATTTTGTGCACAGGCCTGATTTGTGTTCATACAAGTTGTTCTGCTGTTGTTTTCTCATGTTTCTGTGCAGGGTGTTATCATGCTTGCACATAAAGCCTGAGGACCATTTCCAAAGTGCAGTGTGTACCAGGATGTCAAATAATTAAGGTCCCTTTCTATTTCCAGGGTAAGTCAGTTCCATGAGAAAGATAGCAGAGTCGGATAATAACAAATAAATGCTGGAAAAGCTCAGCAGGATACGTTGTGTCTGTGGAGACAAATAAGTTTCTCAAGGAAGTTCACTGACCTGAAAAGCAAAATCTGCTTCTCTCCTCCAGAGGCTGCCTGGCCTGCTGAGCCTTTCCAGTGCATTTTGTTTTTATTTTTGTTTTCTGGCATTTGCAGTATTTTGTTTCAGTGTTGTAGCAGTATCTAATATCCTGAAATGCACGCAAGTCAGAGCTTTTGGATGACACAGAGAATCCTGCAGTGAAATGGTGACACTTGGAATAAACTAATTTTGATCTCTGTACAGACTGAAGAGGAATCCTTGCGATGAAGTGCTGCCTCTGAGCCAATAACTCTGGTCAAGTGACATGTCAAGACTTGATGGCCACAGAATGTGATTAGAATATGGGAAAAATGGTTGATTGTCTATCTGTAAACACTTGCAACTTGCGATATGCAGCAAAAGGGGGAGACTGTTTTGGTCAGACAGAAATGCATGCTGGCTGCAACGCCACAACCTCCTGACATCAAAAGACTCCAGGTACACTTTCTTGCTGTGAGCAAATGATATCCCCATTTCACACACACATGGACATATCGAAGAGGCAGGCAAATCATTGCACCAATCAAGAGAGAACAGAAGAAAGAGACAGAGCTTGAGAGGGTCCCTAGCTAAATGCAATGATAGAATAGGGCACTGAGGGAATTAGCCAATGACATATCTACAGAGTACAGCATAAATGTTTCCTTTCACTGGTGTTCTTGCAAATTTCTGATTAGAGTCATAGAGTTATACAGCATGGAAACAGACCCTTCAGTCCAACTCACAAGATGAAAAGCTATGACAAAATGTATTGCTTTTAGCATTGTCCCAAGCTACAGATATTTTTAATCAATCTATTACCACATACTTCTGGGGAAGGTGGGACTGGAACTCGGGTCTTCTAGCCCAGAGGTAGGGACATTACTACTGTGCCACAAGATTAAACAAAGGCAACACATGTTTCTCAGTTACGATTCAAGCATTTGTAGTCAATTTTAATCAACCTGCTTGGATATCCCATGACACATCTCCAGGGCAGGTAGGAATCTGAACTTTCTGGCCCAGAGGTAGGGACACATTATGGTTATGTGCTGCCTCTATTAATAAATATTCTTTGACATCATTCTGTTCAGTCATGTTATGGAGCAGATGGAACTTGGGCCCACATCTTCTAACACGGAAGCAGGGATACTATTACTGAATTGCAAGTGCCTTTACTCAAGCTATTGAATCACAGTAATTGACATATAAAGGGGATGAGGAGAGTGGGCTCAGGCTGATCAATGTTCTTTTCTTCGTCCCTGTCTATTTCACTCTTGCTGGAAATGTGAAGTTCAGATGAAGGCAGTGTTGTGGTTGGCTGTGATGCCTTTTTTGGCCAAAATTCACCATCAAAGTTCATGCATGAAGAGTAATTGCTTCAGAAAAGTATTGGAGTGAAACAGTACTGGTTGAATTGTGCTCCAACTGACATTAGCACAATTGCATTTATGTAGTGCCTTTAATATATTAACATGTTCCAAGACAGCAGCGTCATTAGATGAAATTTGACACTGGGCCAGGGATAGATATTTTAGGGTAGATGACTGAAAGCTTGGTCAATGAGGTAGTTTTTGGAACAGACAGCGACAGTTTGTTAAAACATATAAATTTCCATTGTTTGGTTTATGCAATTTCATGGTGTCACGTACGCACATTGTAAACCTTCCCACACAGTGCTGGTTTAATGCTGTTTTTGAGTGTCTTGCGTTCCTCGCTCCCTTTTAAAAAATGAATATAATTGGATTTGATTCTTGCTGCGAGCGGCTCATTGCACTGCTTAGAATACCTTGCGATGGCAGAAAGACAATCATTTCTTGCAGATGGTTAATGGAAGAAAATACTTGTAAATTGAAAGCTGAAAGTGCATCCTGTCCTCTGCAAAGATTATTGAACATGCCCTCAGCTTCCTCTCCCATCTTAGCTCTCAATTCCCCTTCACACTCCACAATTCAGAAGAAAATGCTACCCTTAGACTCATTACTAACGTAACCCTGGACTGACTGTTTGCACCAATGATAATATTCATCAAAATCCTTTGGGCAATTACATCAGCTGTAGCTATAAGGCAAATGGAGCTGAAGTGGCTGTTCACGTCATATAGCGTATTTGGGTTCTTCTTTCAATCTCTCCCTCTCTGCCTCAATTTACTTAATGTAAGGAGGTGAATGCAGCTTAAGTGCAGTGAGATGCTCAGGCCATTGTCTGGACACAAAATGCTTTCGTTTAAAGAGCATGTGATGGGGAGCAGGCCTGTTAAAGGTGCTCACCAATACGCTGTACCAGAGCCTGCATGACACAACCTTAATGTTCAGACATCTCTTAACAGTCAGCTCTCAGTCTGGCTGATAAGACATGTGGGAGATGGAATTGGCACTACATGATGAATTCAGACCTATCTTGCACATCTTCATCTAATAACAGGTCACTGTTCCATGGGAATCAGGCACCTTATCCTGGTTAACAGTCTTCAAGTGGTCACTGCTCCTCTTGAGTAAGTTGGCACTGAATCACAATCAGAAGCTGTCTCACTTATATGACACTTGGGCATCATATCAGGGCCTCATGGTCACCATTGCAGACGCTACATTTCAAACCCAGAATTGATTTAGACTCCAGCAGCTGGCCTGATGGCATTTGAACCTGTGACCCAGAGAAGTAGCCTGGACTGCTGGATTATTAGGCTAGTAACATTACCACTTTGCAACTGAATTGCATTAGCTGCACACGTCACTTTGATGGACCCTGTACCAGAACACCATTTGACTACAGGAACATTAAGTCTAAACATGACCTTGTTATCACTCAATTCCGATTCACAAGCAACTTTGGGTGGCATGGTGGCTCAATGGTTAGCACTGCTGCCTCCCAGCAACAGGGACCCAGATTTGGTTCCAGCCTTGTGTGTGGAGTTTGCATATTTTCCCGATGTCTGTGCGGATTTCCCCCGGGTGGTCCAGTTTCCAACCACAGTCCAAAGATGTGCAGGGTAGGTAGTTCGGCCGTGCTAAATTATCCCATAGTGATGTGCAGGCTAGGTGGATAGCTATGGTAAGTACGGGTTTACAAGGATAGGGTGGGGCTTTGTGTCTGGGCAGGATGCTCTTCAGAGGGTTGGTGTAGACTTGATGGGCCAAATGACCTCCATCCGCACTATAGGGATTCTATGGACTTCGAACAGGAGGCATTCACTGAGCACAAGAAAGCTATTCAGCCCCTCAAACCTACTCCACCATTCAGTAAGCCTGTGATTGATCTGACTGCACAACTCCATTTTCCCTGCTATCCCTTTGATAATCATTGACTCCCTTATTAGTGAATCTATCTACCTCTGTCTTTAAAATATTTGATGACCCTGCCTCTAAGCAGTGAGTATGCTGCTTGGTGACTATCCCCCTAACTGAGGCTGGTCATAGCTGTTGTCACTCATCACAGATTGGAGTGTGTTACATTCTGGATAACTAGATTCTGATTTAATTCATTCATAGCATGCTGTCAAAACCGTGTTCAGTGCTGATCTTTAGTTGCCTTGAGAAGGTGGCACTTGACCTTCTTCTTGGATTGTTGTAGCTGTTGTAATGCTCCCACCATTGTGGCTGATGCTGTGAATTGCAAGACTTCAACCCAGCAGTGATGAGTGGGGGATGCTATTTATCCAAGACAGATTTATGTGTGACTTAATGGGGAACACTCAGCTGATGAACCTTTGTTGTTCCCTCTTTGTGGTCAAGGTTGCAGGGCTGGAGGTGCTTTTGAAGTAGAAGGGGCATTGTTGAAAGGTATTCTATAGATTGCACACAGTGCTTCAACAGAGGGCGATGAGGTGAGCAGTTATGGTGATAATCAAACTGATTTGTATCTGGGTGGCATTAAGCTTTAATTTGAATGATGTTGTCTCTGCAGGATTCTAGGTGAGTGACATATTCTATTACTCTGAACATGAGTCTTGAGGACCATTGTGGGGTTAGCCACTAGTCGCAGAGTACCTGGCCCTTGCCAGACTGTTGTATCAAACACAGGGTTGAAACTATTACAATATATGCAATAGGGAGAGGGTAACACACAATCTCAACTGTATTACACACTGGATAGAAACGTAACATCTCAGAAAACATAGATTTGAGAGTATATTATGGAATAGTAATATATAAATACATAACAGACAGGATGAAACATCTTTCACAAAGCATGGAGATTATTGCACTCTGGACAATATCTGGTTGGCACTGCACACCAATGATACGGGCTGAGGTGGACAGCACATAGGATAATGCACAGTGTATTTTTTTTTAATCCCCTAATAGGACATGGGTGTCAGAGGCTAGGCCAGCAATTACTGCATGTCCTTAGTTGTGATTGAAAAGGTGGTGGTGAGCTGTCTTCTTGAACTGCTGCATTTTGACGCAGCAACATGGAAGGAATGGAGATATATTTCCAAGTCAGGATGGTGAGTGGCTTGGAGGGGAGTTTGCAGGTGGTAGTGTTCCCATATGTCTGCTGCCCATGTCCTTCTAGAAGGAAGTGATTATGAGTTTTGAAGGTGTTGTCTTAAGGATCTTTGGAGAATTTCTGCAGTGCATCTTGTAATACACACTGCTGCTACTGAGCATCAATGGTGGGTGAGTGATTGAATGTTTGTGGATGTGGTGACAATCAAATTGGCTGCTTTGTTCTGGATGGTATCAAGCTTCTTGAGTGTTGTTGCACCCATCCAGGCAAGTGGGGAGTATTCCATTGTACTCCTCACTTGTGCCTTGGAGATGGTGGACAAGCATTGGGGATTCAGGAGTAAAGTTACTTGCTACAGTATTCCTATCCTCTGACCTGTTCTAGTAACCATGTATGTACACAGTGAGTTCAGTTGAGTTTCTGGTCAGCAGTAACGCCCATGATGTTGAAAATGAGGGATCATTGATGATAACTCCATTTAATATGAAAGGTTGGTCGTTAGATTGTCTCTTATTGGAGGTGGTTATTGCCTGGCATTTGTGATACACAAATGATGCTTGTCACTTTTCAGACCAGGCTTGGATATTTCCAGATCTTGGAGGATTTGAATGTAGACTACTTCAGTATCTAAGATGTCGTGAATGGTGTTGAACTTCCCTGCTTCTCATCTTATGATGGAGGGAAAATCATTGTTGAAGTAGCTGAATGTGGTTGGGACTAGGACGCTACCCTGAAGAACTCCTGCAGAGAGATGTCCTGGAGTTGAGATGACTGACCTCCAACTGCCACGACCATCTTCCTATGTGCCAGGTATGACTCCAACCGAAGAGTTTTCCCCTGATTCTCATTGGCTCCAATTTTGTTAGGGCTCCTTGATACAACACTTAGTCAAATGCAGTCTTGGTCAAGGCTGCAACTCGCGTCTCATCCTCACCTCAATGCACATATGCTAATGCACAATATGGAATAACACACTGGCCAATATACAAGCTGCGTTGTAGTACTCAGGATAACACAATAGTTAGAAGGTGCTACACAAGAAGTATGTTATGGAATGATGTGTGTTTCATGCCAGCTAACTCACAGAATGGCAAGACATTGTGATGAAATCCAGTTTGTTTATATCCATTTGTGTTGTGTGGGCTAATGGCCCAATGAACTGTAACATAGGCATATGATGTTCCAGTGCTTGCTGCATTCAATTTTACCCAGGAACAAAGCTGGGGTTCAGTGTTTCAAGAGGTCATTCAAAACAGTTCAAATGTTTACACAGCAGGCAGGTTTTAATTAGTTATGTGGAGGCAGGTGAAGCAGAAGGTTGCTACCTTTGGGCTGCAGTTCAGTAAGGTAGAGAGGGGCAGAGGAAGAGGGTCCACAGCAAAAATGGGGCTGCTGTAGCAGGATCCAGGTAGATAGGGCTCAGAGAACCTGGGAGCCAGTAGATGTAACAAAGAGTTGGGATTAGGGCTCAGGTGTGATTCTGGAACCATCAGAGCAATGGGGGCTTGGAGGAAGTCAAGAAATCATTGCTAGTTCAGTGCACTTAAGTATCGAGGTGAAGGTAGGCCACAGGCGGTATTTTTTTGATAGAGCTAAAGTAATATTTGAGCTTTAAGTAACTGGGGACAATTCTAAACTTAGCAAAACTGGCTGTGTGTGAAAAGCTATAAATGCACCTGTGTGTAGGTATTGGAAGGCAATCTCCAGAATCCAGTGGAACAGAATACTGGGGAAAGAGATTAAGATGCCAGGCTGTAAGGAGTCATTGACGGCAGTCTATGACAAAGCAAGATTTCCAGAGTAAGAACTAGAATTCCTTGTCAGGGAGACAATGTTTGAATGAGATTTGCTGATCTACAATGTCACTAACATCTAGGGGATTGCTGAGAAATCCGTGGGCTTCACGTGTTACTCAAATCTTTGAGACATCTTACCCTTTATGGGTAATCTGAGGTAGACAAGACACTTCTCAGATCCACAAGTAACTGCTTTAGGACCTTTCATGAGTTTGCGTGATAGATCGCAAGAAATAGTCTGATCCAGGCAACAAACTGTATGACTTTGATACACACAATTTCAGCATCAAGTTTACACTTTGACAATTGGCTCAGGCCCCATTTACAAGGTTTCTGATAAAACCAATCTTACAGCACATGGAACTATAGGATTGCAACATGTGTATTGACCAGTGGAGGTAGGCTTTCAGTCAATTGTAGTAGAGAAGGCCCCAGCTGGTTTTCCCCTTGAATTGGTATTCGTGCAAATTGTCCTAACGTGTGCAAGATGAAAACTGTGGCAATATGTGTTCTTTTCAACAATAACAAATATTTATTAACTACTTACTCTACTTGCAGAGACAAAGTTGAGCAGGATTCATTAGAACTTTCTTCCCTCAGGTCCTGGTTCGTAATTTGTCATTATTTGACTTTGCCAATGATGTACTGTAGCTATTAGCACAACAAGTATAATATTGTACGCTAACCTAGGTCACTGTTTCGGGTGAGGAAAGGGTAAAAGTGGGGTAAAGGTGAAAAATAAGACGTATTGTTGATTTCGTTGATTTATTGCGGCTCCAACTCATTGGTGACAACAGAAAAATGGAGCGAGAGGCTGGAGCTCCCTCTAAAGGCAGAGCGAGGAAGGTGCAGGGTGAAACTGCCTGGTCTGGCGGGGGGAAGCGGATGTGCAGTGCATTGTGGGATAGGCCGCCCGGCGCTGGATGACTCTCTCCTCTGGGGCTGGCGCGCTGTAGCTTGGAGTTGGTGAGGAGCTGGGCGGTGAACAGGAGGTCCGGCCCCGCTATTGTACCGTGTGGATGAGGTGAGTGTGGTAGGCCCCGAGGAGAGGGTGAGGGAGTGCCCTGATAGCAGACATTCGGCTGTGGGACACATCAGCCCGGGGTCCCTGTTTGGGAGCGCCATGGAGTGGAGCTGGTCTTTGATTCTCTAGTGGCTGTCCACTTTCTGTGTAAAATGGTTAACAATTAATCTGTAAGTTTGCTTCATTAGTTTGACAGCCAAAGCCTGCTTGTATCTGCCCATTTCTTTATGAATCACGCTCTCAAAGTGTTAAAATTGAAGATTGCTGCTCATTTGTAGGGATTAAAAAAGGGGTGAAGTAGTTGTAGTGTCCCTACCTCCGAGCCAGGAGGCCCGGATTCAAGTCCTGTCTGCCCCAGTGATGTTTCAGAACACATCTGAACAGGTTCATTAGACAATATCTATATTTTCATTTTCAAGCTTATTGACTAACTGGCAAGAGAGGTCCATGTATTTGGTGCACCATTTTTCTCATGCTCACATCAACAGAGCTGGTTGCGAATATCTACCCAAAAGGCCATTCACATGCTCACTTCTGCATTCTGTACGTAAGATTCCGTTTGACTTTTATGCCAAACAGACTGAGTTGTAGCATCTCAGCATCTCCTGCACAGCAGTTAAATTCGGTTTTTTGAGAACGTGTGGTGGGGTTGAAAATAGAAAAGAATCTACTAAAAGGAAATCCGGGTTTTAAATTGGGTAATCAAACATAGGCTGAGAAGGTTCGCTTGGGGTAATTGAACATCATTCATTGAGATTATTGAAAATAAGAGTAGTAGCCACAGACTGGAAGGTGGCTAATGTAGTGTTGGCTTGGCAAAAATCCTTTAAATTTATTTAGTGTGGGAGGCACATCTATTGTAATATTCTTAATCAAACCTTTGTATCCTTAGAAGCTGCTTCTTGATATGGTAGGAAGGATTTTGTTTGAAGTAAAACTGGGCCATTCATTCAAGCCAGACAAAAGGGCTTTGGTCTTGGTAGGAAGTGATTCAGTGTAATGACTGTGAGAATTGACAATACGTTGGATGTAAGACAAAATCAACACAATGGAGTGGAAGAAATAGGTTGTTTTAAAGGATATTTTAACTTCATGCCACCACTAGTGTTGGACTGTACCCCCAGTACTCATGTATTACACTGTTCAAAATGCTTTCTTTGGATCAACCTGTGTTTAGGAGGACATAATTCGTAATGGTCTTTTTTTTTTTAAATTTCCATTGGGAAACGTACAAAATTTCAAACCTGCACACATAGCAATTTATTAAATGCTGGACCATCATAAAATGGTTGCTGTACAAAGGAGGCCATTGTGTCCATATTGGCTCTTTGCAAGAGCATTTCAGCTAGCCTCACTCCTTTTTGTCCCCCCTGTAGCCTTGCAATTTTTTTTTAACAGATAATTATCCAATGCCCTTTTGAAATTCATAATTGAATCTGTGCCCACCATATTCTTAGATTCCAGATCTGAGCCACTCCCTGCTTTTAAAAAAAAGTTTATCTTTGGTTCTTTCGCCAATCACTTCAAATCGATGTTCTGTGGATCTTGATCCTTTTGGATACGGGGACAGTTTATCATCATTGTTCTGTCTAGATCCCTGATGTTCTTAAACATCTCTATCAAATCTCCTCTCAACTTTCTCTAAAGGGTACAGTCCCGCTCCTGTAATCTGTCCTCATAACTGCAGAGCCTCATCCCTGGAACAACATCTTTCCTGTGCCCTCTCTAATGCATCAAGCAAAACATAGACAAGTAATCATTGGATAAATAACAGACAATGATTCAGAGAGAATCCTGCTTATTTATATTTTCTTTCTGATATTCTGATTATTGACTAGGTGACAGACTCTGCTTTTCAATATTCCGTGTGCTGGTGCAGAGACAACATGTGGTTCTGAAGAAGGGTCGCTGGACTCGAAACGTTAATTCTGTTTCTCTTTACAGATGCTGCCAGACTTGCTGAGTTTCTCCAGCAATTTCTGTTTTTGTTTCAGATTTCCAGCATTCGCAGTTCTTTGTTTTACAACATGTGGTGATGGCTGAGAATGGATGATGATGAACCCACCATCAAACCTCGTCGCATCGAGAATCAGAATGTTGTTTACCGCCTGGAGCGCCGGAGGATCTATTCCGGCAGGCCTGGAGCTCACTGGTACATGGTGCGTTGCCTCCATCAGAATGTGTTTCCCAACTTCACTGTGGTTAACGTAGAAAAGCCGCCGTGTTTCCTGCGCAAGTTCTCTCCTGATGGCCGCTATTTTATTGCATTTTCCCTGGACCAAACCTCATTGGAGATCTATGAGTACCAGGGCTGTCAGGCAGCTGAGGACCTCCTTCAGGGCTACGATGGGGAGATCATGCTGAATGGCGCCAATGACCTGCAGTCTGTCAACATCCGTGGCAAATTGTTTGAGCGCTTCTTTGTCCTGCTGCACGTCACTAGCGTAGCGTCGAATGGGGAGCACCTGAATCGTGAGTGTAGTTTGTTTACTGATGATTGCCGGTACGTCATTGTTGGCTCTGCTGCTTATCTCCCTGAGGAGCCTCATCCTCTCTTCTTTGATGTTTACCGAAACAATGAGTCTGTTACACCAAACCCTCGCTCTCCGTTAGAAGATTACTCTCTGCACATCATTGACCTGCACACAGGGAGTCTTTGTGACACGAGGACCTTTAAGTGCGACAAGGTCATTCTCTCGCACAACCAAGGGCTTTACCTGTATAAGAATATCTTGGCTATCCTCTCTGTGCAGCATCAGACCATTCACGTGTTCCAAGTTACCCCAGAAGGAACTTTCATCGATGTTCGAACCATTGGGCGCTTCTGTTACGAAGACGACCTCCTCACTGTTTCAGCCGTGTATCCTGAAGTGCAGGGTGACGCGCAAAATGCCCCGTCACGCCCTTTTAAGGAGAAAACGTTGAACTCTTTAAAGCATCGGCTGCTGGTATACCTGTGGCAAAGGGCAGAAAGTGATGGAAGCGCTGCTGCTAAGCGCCGTTTCTTTCAATATTTCGACCAGTTGCAGCAACTACGCATGTGGAAGATGCAGCTTCTGGATGAGAACCACCTCCTGATCAAGTACACAAGCGAGGATGTGGTGACCCTTCGGGTCACCGACCCCTCTCAGGTACAGACCACTGGCGAATGGTTACAGGCTTTAAGTGGTTCACTATGATGAGGCTTAATGATGGTTAGTGGAATGAAACAAGCTGGTGCTACACAGGCCTTGGTTGTGGTGGCAGGTGGGGAAAACATGGTTTTGAAACGTCCATTAAGGAAAAGTCTAAAATATGTAGGCACATTTTATTATGTATGTCTTCAGAAAAGCTGGAGCCCAGCCCCTGATATCACTGCTGGTAGGGTGGGAGGTGATTTCTGCATTGAAAGGTTGTTTTTGGAGTAATATTGCTCAGATATTAATAAGTATATTACAAAATCTGACAGGAAGGATCCACAGATGTTTTGTTTCAACTTTTGAGGCACATCACCAGAGTCCTGTAGTACAACTGATGCTGCAGCATGATATGGATAGTTTGCCTCCTGCTTCAGAAATAAAAACAGTTTATTTTTGATCATGTCTTCAGACTTCTGTCAGCCTCTTTCCGTTCTCCAGCCTGCTCCACGTATACTGGAAGTATTCTCCTTGTGCATACTGAGTGCTGGGGAAGTGTAAGAGATTGTTAGAAATTGACTGTATTGTTTGAGTTCAGCCTGCATTGGGTTACTTTTCCCTTGTTCCATGACTCTTGCTACAAGGTACCTCTGTGTAAGGAACAGATTGCCCTTGGAGGTGAGGCCACTTGCAATTGAAAAGCCTGTTGAGTCTCCTTTTGATAATGGATGCATGGGCAAGATGTCAAAGGTCATTTAAACAGTAGCCCAGCCAGAGGTAGTGCCTTTAATAAAGGTGTGGGCGAGGAAGAAATCTAGATCACTCCTGATATTTTCTTGATCTTTCTTTATCAGTATCGCTAGGCTAATAATTGAGAACTCCAGCCTGTTCCTGTGGGGGACTTCAGTGTGCATTACGAAGAGTGGCTTTGAAGCACCCATGGCCCACAGGCAGAACAGATGCAGGAAGGTGTTAGCACAGCGGTATACAGTCAGGAGGAAGATTGACTCCAGACCCCATGAAGGGTCATGGCATCAGGCTAAACATGCGCAAGGGCACCTGATGATTACCGTGTATCCCCAGCTGATGAAATAATACTCCTCCATATTGAACAGTACTCGCAGGAAGTACTGAAAGTGTCAAGTGTGCAGATTGTACTCTCACTGGGGTCTTCAAGGTCTATTGCCAAGAGTGGCTCAGTGACAGCACTGCTGACCAAGCTAGTCAAGTCCTAAAGGACATATCTGCTAGACTGGGTCTGCAGCAAATGGTGAGGGAACTAAAAAAAGGGGAAAATACTTAACCTCACTTTCACCACTCTGCCTCCATGGCCGCATTTTTCAAATAGTAGCAGTAGGTTTGCCTACTGCACAGTGCTGTGGAAATTAAGTCCCATCTTCACATCTAAGATACTGTCCGTTGTGTTGTGTGGTACTCTTACTACGTTAAATGAAAGAAAATTCGAACAGATCCATCAACTTCAGTGGGTATCCATGAGGTGCTGTTGTCCAGTAGCAGCAACAGATTGTACACTAGCACAATCTGAAACCTCCCAATCGAACATTATCTCCCATCCTACCATTAACATTATCTCCCATCCTACCATTACCATCAAGCCAGGAGATCAATCTAAGTTCAATGATGAGTGCAGGTAGGCATGCTAGGAGCAGTACCTCGTATCTCATAATGAGGTCGCAACCAGGTAAAGTCACAAAACAGGACTACTTGTGTGACAAACAGGATAAGCAGCAAATGATAGATAGAGTTAAGTGATTCCACTGCCAAAAGATCGTATCTAAACTCTGCAGCCCTCCCACGTCCAGTAATGAGTGGTGGTGGACAAGCGAACAACTCACTACAGGAGGATGCTTCACAAATATCCCCATCTTCAATGATGGAAGAATCCAGCATGTCAGTACAAAGATGAAGTTAAAGCATTTACAGCAAACCTCAACCAGAAATGCTTTTGGATGATCATTTCGGCCTCCGTGTGAGGTTCCAGCATCGTGGGTGTAAGTCTTCAGCTAATTCAATTCACTCCATGCGATATTAAGAAATGGCCAAAGGCACTGGATACTGCGAAGGTTATGGATAAAGCTACTGGAGTTTTTTTGAGTATGTAACTAGTAGAATAGATGAGGGGAAGCTAATGACATGATGTAATTGGACTTCCAGAAAGCTTTTGAAAAAGTCCAACGTAAGAGGTTATTGTGCAAAATCAAAGCATATGGGCTTGGTGATAATATACTTGGATGGATTGAGAATTGGTTAGCTGACAGGATACTGAGTAGGAATAAATGGGTTGTTCTTGGAGAGGAAGGCAGTGGCTAGTGGGGTACCTCAGTGCATGTTTGGAACTCAGCTATTCATAGTATATATCAACAATGTGGATGATGGAATCAAGTGAAATGTTTTCAATTTGATGACACAAAACTAGGTGGAATCGTGGTGGAGGGGATGAAGTGAAGAGTCTGTGGGTTGATTTAGCCAAGTTGAGTAAGTGGACAGATATATGGCAGGTGCAGTATACTGTGTATATATGTGAGGTTGTACACTATGAAAAACAAAATTGCAGAATATTCTTTCAGTGGTGATAGATTCGGAAAGATTGATGTTCAAGGGAACTGAGTACCGATCTTATGTCCGTCATTGAAAACAAGCATGCAGATGTAGCAAGTAGGAAAGCAGATAGTATATTAGCATTCTTTGCAAGAGGGTTTGAGTACAGGAGCAAGGAAGTTTTACTGTAGATGTACAGGACCTTGGTGACATTGCATCAGGAATATTGTGTGCTTTTCTGTGAGATAAGAAGTTTCTTTACTCTTCACAGAAAGTGGTGAACCAGTGAAATTCTGTACCCTGAAAGGCTGTACAGGTGAAATCACTGAATGTATTTAAAAAAATGATTTTTAAACACCTAAAAATATTTAGGGGTTATGAGGAGAGTGGGAGAATGACATTGTGATAGAGGATTGGCCGTAATCATTTTGAATAGCAAAGCAGGCACGGTGGGCTGATTGAACTAATCCTGCTGCTATTTTCTGTGTTTATGTACCTAGCACAAAGGAAGTTGGCAGTTCTTCTTGGAGGTCAGCCATCTCAACTCCCAAGAATGTGCAGGAGTTTCTTAGGGTAGTGCTCCAAGCCTAAACATCTACAGCTGCTTCATCAATGACCTTCCCTTCTTCATAAGGTCAGAAGTAGAGATATTCAGCATCATTCACACCTCCTTAGATACTGAAGCTATCCATGTCTAAATACAGCAGGACCTGGAGAATATCCGGGTTTGGAATGACAAATAAGAAGTAAAATTCAAGCCACACAAGAACTAGGCAATTACAATCTCCAACAAGAGAGAATGCAACAATCAGCCCATAACATTCAATGGTATTACTGCCACTGAGTACCCAACTCTTAACATCTGGAGAAGTTGCTGGAAAAGCTAACCAGGTCACACAGCTTCTGGGAAGAAAAATCAGAGTTAGCATTTCAAGTCAGGTGACCCTTCCTCAGTTCTGAGTAAGAGTCACCGGACTTGAAAAGTAGACCTCTGATTTCTCTTCAGAGATGCTGCCAGACCTGCTGACCTTTTCCAGCAACTTATGTTTTTTGGTTTCTGATTTACAGCATCTTCAGTCTTCTGGTTTTGTTTTTATTAACATGTGGAGGTTACCATTAACCAGAAACTGAACTGCACTAGCCATATAAATACTGTGGCAACAAGAGCAGGTCAGAGTTGGAATACTGCAGCGAATAATCTCATCTCTTGACTCCCCAAAGACTGTCAGCCATTTATAAGGTATAAGTCAGGAGTCCGATAGAATGCTCCCCACTTACATGGATGAACTTCAATACCAGTCAAGCTTGACACCATCCAGGACAAAGCAGCTGTTTCATTGGCACTGCATCTACAAATATTTACTCCCACCACCACCAAAGTTGCAGCAGTATGTACAAATGACAAAATGCTCTGCAGAAATTCACCAAGGCTCCTTAAACAGCACCTTCCAAACCCACAACCACAGACTGATATCTGGAAGGACAAGGGTGATTGATACATTGGAACACCACTACCTGCAAGTTCCCCTCCAAGTCGCTCAACATTCTGACTTGACAATGTATCACTGCTTCTTTAATGTCGCTGGGTTAAAATCCTAGAAGGTCCTTCCTTAACAGGATTGTGGGGGTTCAGAGACCAAGTCGACTGCAATGGTACAAGAAAGCAGCTCAACACCACCTGCACGTGGGGAACAAATTCTGGCCCATTCAGCAATGCTTACATTCCATGAATGAATTTTTAAAAAAAAAATAAAAAGAGATGTACTGCTGCAACTTGGCAAAACTGTGACAGCACTTTCCAAGCCCTGACCGCTATACCTTGAAGAAGAAGTGCAGTAGATGCAAGTTCCCTGACCAAGCGTCTTGACTTGAAATTGTGTCGCTGTTCCGTCAGTGTCACTGGGTCATTATCCTGGAACTCTCTCCCTAACAGCACAGTGGATGTCCTTCACTACAAAGAATGGAGTGGTTCAAGAGATTCACTCAGCACCACCTTCTCCAAGGAATTTAGGTTTGAGCAATAATTGGCTTTATTTTGCTCTGTACTTCCCGTGAAACAACTATTGGGAGGGAGAAAAAATGGTGTGGTAAAATCATTTGGGCTCCCAGGGCCAGAAGTGTGTCTGCAGATTTTAAAAAAAAAATTCAGTCATGAGCAAAATTGGGTTAAGCTAACATTTATTGCTCATCCCTACTTGCCCTTGAGATGGTGGTGGTGAACTGCTTTCTTGAATTACTGCAATCCATTTGCTGTCGGTACACCCACAATGCCATTCTGTAGGGAGTTACAGGATTTCAACTCAGGAAAGCAATATATTTCCATGTCAGGACGGTGTGTGATTTGGAGGGGCCCTTGCAGGTGGTGTTGTTCTCATGTCTTTCTAGTTTGGTAGTAGTAATGGGTTTGGAAGGTGATGTCCAAGGAGCCATGGTGAATTGTTGATTCTCTGATTAGGTCAGGTTTATGCTGGGTTACCTCCTGTGTTTGATAATCTTGATTTAATGTTGAAATCTGAGGTAAACATTTAACCTCGCATTTGCTCATTAGCAGGTCTATTCACATTGCTTGTCTGTGTCCCTACCCTGAACTCTTGAAACCGTTGTATACGTCTATGACTCTTGCAGATTCTGTTGTAATACCATCACCGCAGGGCTGTAGTTATAAGCACGAAATCTGTCTAACTTCTAATATTAGTCTCTGTCATAACATTAAATTTGTTCATTACTCATTTCCCAAATTAATTATCCTAAAACCCTCCCCATATAGACTCTTCCACTGATTCTGGCTTATATGTTCACAGCTTCAATTACATTGGACCTTCCTAAGATTCTTTATTACTCTATCTCACCTTCTGCCATTATAAAGCTTTTCAAAAACTACTGGTAGCTCTCCATGTAAATGTTCCACTTTATTACGCAATCTCTGTTTTCCTCCCATCCCTAACACTCATCTGTGTATCACCTTGGACAGGTTGGGTCCATTGGTTTTTAGGAGAGAAAGAGGTGATCTTGCTGAAATCCTATTGAACAGGTTGTTAAAGGAAGGGTGCTTTCCCCTTTTGAGAGACACTAGAAACGGGACACAGTTTATAAATAATGGGTTTCTCGTTTAAGATGGGGATGAGAATCTATTTCTCTCTGATTTTTGAATCCCTTCCCAGAGAACAAACAGAGGTAGAGAGATCCTTGACTAGCAAAGCTGTCATGGTTTTCGGGGATAGGTAGGAATGTGGAGTTGAGATCACAATCACAGTTGCCATGATTTTATTGAATGGCAAAGCGAACTAGAGGCAGAATGGCCTTGTCCTAATCCTAATTTGTCTCTTTGTGTTGATCACTGAACTGTGCACTACACAAATTCAAGTTGTTGGTCACCTGCGAACAATTTCTAGGTTTTTGCTGGTATGAAATCCTGGAAGAGGGAGATAAAAGCTGGTGGATTTTGGGAGAAATTGTTGCATTTGAAAACCAGATAATTGAAATGGTTGCTTGCAGTGAGCTGAATTGCTCCCCCCAGCCCTCACCAGTTAGCTGGTTTGCAATGCAGAGTGATGCCAGCAGCATGGGTTCAATTACTGCGCTGGCTGAGGTTACCTTGAAGAAGAAGAGCAAGAATTAGTTTTAAGTTTATTGTCACGTGTACAGAAGTACAGTGAAAAGTTTACAGTGTCACCCCTCAGCACCATTTTAAGTACAAAGCACCGAGGTACAAATCTTAGATATAAAATAAAGAAATTTTAAAGAAGTTACATCACCTTACAGTGATTCATAGAATACATTAAAAAATAGGAAATAAAGTTAAAAGGATAAACGTTACAGTAAGATAAACAGATTACAGATAAACGTGAGTTTGCAGTAGATCAATGCTTCCACATGGTCTGACTGGGCTCGCAAGCTGCTGACAGCCCGCACTGGTCCCCAATCCAACAACTTGTCCCACTCCACTCCAGAGGACTGTCCTTCTCAACCTCTCACTTCACCTGAGGTATGGTGACCCTCTAGTTACGCGACCATCAGAGAGGAGCCTCAAGGTCTTATAAGACAATGGCAACTTTATCTTGCCTCTTCCTCCAACCCACTGCATCAGTCTGACTTAGAGTTAATGTTTCAGAGCAAGTGCTACTGAGCTGTTTTCACTCGCTGAGCAGCTGTGACAGTTCCCTCCAGACCAAGTCCAGCGTTATTAATTGACTGTCTGCAAATGAGCATTGATTTGACCTCAAATTAATTTTTCTTCTTTGTCTTATTCTGCTTCTGTTCCCCACAGCCATCATTCTTTGTCGTATACAATATGGTGACCACCCGGGTTCTGGCTGTCTTTGAGAACACTTGTGATGAGCTTTTACAGCTATTTGAAAATTTTTGTGATCTCTATCGGAACGCTACCCTGCACAGTGAGGCTGTGCAGTTTCCCTGCTCAGCATCAAGCAATAACTTTGCCAGACAAATTCAGCGAAGGTGAGTGAGCCTGTTGATGCCTTATTCTATATTCCACTTTCTGTCTGTGTTTATTGACCTGAGGAAGCCTAACTGCCAGAAACATAAAGCTACGTGTTCTGAATTTACTTTAGAGAAATTCCGTGACTTTGCCTGTCGGAGTTTCCGAAGTGAATTCCATAACCTAAAACTGCTGGAAATCTGAAGTCAACATAGAAAATGCAGAGAATAGGTCATTTGGCAATCTGCATCTGTGAAGGGAAGAAGCATGCCATTATCAGAATCTCCCCTTGCTTGTACTCTGTCCCAGCAGAGTCCACCTTGCAGAATTCACAGTACAATAGTCATAGAGATATACAGCACAGAAACAGACCCTTCAGTCCAACTCGTAGCATGAATTTATATATGGCACAAAGTTCCTTTGATACAGTGCTGCACTGCAGCAATGCACTGATGTAAACATCACTACTGTGTAGAAGAGGAGAAAATTGGGCAAAATGAGTTTCACTGTGATAAACAAATAAGAGAATGTAGGACAGAGACAAGTTTTGAGAGTTGAAGAAGTATACTGTCCAAGATTTGTAATAGCATATATTAGTAGATTGTTACAATTTTGTTACTCGTAGCTTCATTTTGTTTTGACTTTGTCCTGAAAGAAGTTGGGCACTGTTTTTCTAACTACGTACAACTGAACGTGTTCGAGATGTTAATGCTGCATTTGGGCAGGGTTTGTATCGATGAAGCCACTGCTGAGGTATTCAGCAGCTAAAGCCCTTAAGGGACATCTTTCAAAACATGATTGACCCATTTCTGCTCTTTGTGAGAAATTTAGCGTGCCAGATAGATGCATACAAGTTAGAAGTCAGTGCGGACCGTCTGGCCCTTTGAGCTTGCTGCACCGTTTAATAAAATTATGGGTGACTTGTTAGTGAGATACTGCTGTATTGGGAGAACCGCAGGCAGCAAGAGAGGCAGACAGTAGGGGAAGATGGATAATGTGCTCTCTTGATTAAAAGGGTATCAAAACACCAAAGAAAAGGAAATACTGCTGGTGTCTTAGCAAAAATTCTTAGCTCAACAATAATTGCCAACTCTTTATGGATCTATTCCTGGAGATTTGATCACATAATAATTCATCTGTCAATATACTGCAAAACTGAATGGCCTATGTTTCTTGCTAATATCTATCTTTCCTCCTTTGGGGTTTTTTTAAAATTAGAAATTGTTTCTGATAGCTTAAAGACTATCAATTGTTTGCTGACTAGCTCCACTTATTCTCTGTATGGCAGTTTATGGCAGATTCATGTGACATTGCAGTCTACTTCATAGTTCATGGCTTTGCACATTCATTGTAAAAACAACTCATTATGGACATGAGACATTGCCATGGTAACAAATCTTCAAGACATTCTCCATATTGAGCAGTTTTATGACTTTGTATGCTTGCGTGTGCATATATAAGGATAGAACATTCATGAATACCTGATAAAAGACAAAATACTGCGGATGCTGGAAATCTGAAACAAGCATTAAAGTGCTGGAGAAACTCAGCAGATCTGGCAGCACCTGTGAAGAGAGAAATAGCGGTTAACGTTTTGAGCCCGATATGACTCTTCTTCAGAAAGTGACCGCTTCTTCTGAAGAGTCATACTGGACTTGAAATGTTAACTTTATGTCTGACTGCACGGGTGTTGCCAGACCTGCTGAACTCACTAGCATTTTATTTTGAGTTTGAAAGTTGAGATGTCAGAGGTGTGAACTAGGACACTGGATTATTTATGTCCTGGGTTACTGGCAGCAGTATCCCAGAAATCAATCACCCATTCTGGGAGGACTGTCAATAATATTAACTGTCATAATTTATTTGCTGATTATGGGATATTGGCTGCACAACATGATTTGAAGCATTTGCCTACATAAAACCATCCCTTGCACTTAAAAACAATTTGGTGATTGTGCAACTGCTTGAAGGTTATAGAAATGATGCAAAGCAATGCAATACTGTGTATTCTTATTCCCTCATTAATCCTTGTGGTAATATAACTGCTTGAGTCCTCCTTTGACTGCTTTATCTGTGGTAGTAATCAGCCTTAACAATTGGAAATGTATTTCCATCAAATTCTCAGCAGAGACTTCATATGCTTAATTTTGCTCATTTTTGCATTTTTTTGCTCCGTGCTCATTGTGTAAATCCATAGCCTGTGTCAAAGAAGAGACTGCAGCACCTGATTCCAATTGTGACCTTTATTTATAGGTTTAAAGACACTATCGTGAATGCCAAATATGGGGGACATACGGAGGCAGTGAGGCGACTCCTTGGGCAGCTGCCTATCAGTGCACAGTCCTACAGCAGCAGTCCGTACCTTGATCTCTCTTTGTTTAGCTATGATGACAAGTGGGTCTCCGTCATGGAACGGCCCAAGACTTGTGGTGATCATCCTATCAGGTAATGTAAACCATCGCCGTTGGTTTAAGGGGAGCATCTGTTCCTGGTTGAATGTTATGTGGGCAAATGCTAATTTCAGGTTTTAACTGTTTCAAGTCCATATATTCCGTGGCAGGTTACGTGAAGTGTGGCTTCTACATATGGGTTCTTACTCATAAAATTTGGCAGTTGAGATTATTTCAACCCATTATGTCTGTACTATCTCTGAATGAGCCAACCACTTGATTATATTCAATTATCCTTTTCCCATGCTCTTTTACATTTTCCTTCAACTATTTCACCACTACCTTTGAAAAGGTTATGGGTCTGATTTACTGAAAGCTATCTGACTTATCAAATTCAAAGTCACAGCTTACAGCATCTGCTGAAGGAAAGATAGCATGGTTTTCTCAGGCTTAAAGTGCAGAGAGGTAGCGATTGTAGCTGCTGCAGATCTGGTTCTCTCTTAGTCTGACTGGCTTCTCACTGTCTTGTTCATAGTCCAGGCTGTTCATTTATTTGACACACCAATCTCAGTTGTTGGCTGCAGAGGACCTGTGTCATTAATTTTTAATTCTTTTTTAATTTTACCTATTTTTCTATTCACCTATTCAGAGATGTTATTACACAACTCTGGAGCAGGTGGGACTTGAAACCAGGCCTCTTAGTCCAGGGGTGGGGACACTACCACTGAGCCACAAGAGGGCCCCAAACTTGACTCTGGTAGGACTTGAATACCAGCTCTTTAGAAGTCCAGCGCGCACTCCATTGCACCACAGAGCTGCCATCTTGTTACTGATAACTGGCCACTAATTCATATCAGTCAGCTTCACTTGGAAACACCCCCACAGCTCCAGTGTGACTGCACAATAGGTATCAGATTATTTGCTTTCAAAACATGCAGCTGTTTTCTTGTGAAAATCTCTGGTTTTCAAAATGGTTCTTTTCATTTCAGTCCACAGTTTTAAAGAGCACAGAAATAAAACGACACAGTCCTTATCAGATGTAGCACTACACTGGCATCACTAATTCCATACAGTTCAGGAAGAGAAACAAGAATTTTCTGGTCTGTATAGTACAGTACAATGCTGGGTGGAACACTTTGTGATTTCTTTCTACAGCTTAGCATCCTCCTGGGGGACAGTATGCTCAACACGTTCCAGCTCCATTTATAACTGAACTCTAACTATGACTGCAATATTTGAGGCATTGTATTATTAATCTGTTGCTGCTGATGTTTACAAAGAATTTTTATTTTGTTTTCAGATTTTATGCTCGGGATTCAGGTCTGCTTAAGTTTAAAATCCAAGCAGGGCTCCTGGGACGGCCAATTAACCACACAGTGCGACGCCTAGTGGCTTTCACCTTTCATCCTTTTGAGCCATTTGCCATATCAGTGCAGAGGACTAACGCAGAATATGTGGTTAGTTTTCACATGCGGCACACGTGTGTATGATGACAGTGTGCAATCAGTAAGCACTTGTGCTGCTTGGATTTACTGTGGACCTTTATGGACTGTCATGAAGAGATCCTAACAAACCTCAAACTACCAAAGGTGGAATTTTGAACGTTGGTCAACAGTGGTATTATCCTTGGGTTAAAGTTATATTCAGGCTTCTGATTCATCTTCGATATCTGACCTGCTACATGATCAAGAGCTTTAATGCAGCACTTGTCTCAGTTCAGAAAGTAAACCTTTTGTACGTGGCATGTCTTGACTGTTATCCCTATCCCAGTGACCCTTTTATTCATTTTTATTTTGTCATATATTAAATGCTAAAACTATGGTATATCCAGACATTTAACTAGTTAACTCCCAGCTAGAAGATGGTGGACTTGGTGCAATAAACTCTGTTCATAGTTTTGCCATTGTGTGTGTGGGGGGGGGGGGGGGGGGGGGGGGGTGGGGGGTTAGTGGTTGGGGCGAAGAAGTTTCATTTTAAATTGGGAACTGTAGATGAATGAGTCTTGATGGTGACCCTGAGGAGGTGAATGGGATTTGGAGAATGCTGGTAAAATCGGAAATAAAAACAGAATCATGCTGGAAATAGAAAGCTTTTCAGTTCAATTTGAAAAGAGGAAGCCCAGACAAATAACCTTGTTTTGAATGCTTCCAAATATCAGGTGGTCCTCCAAAATTATGACCTGCTCTTTATTTCCAGCAGTTTTGTATTTGCTCCCAGTATTTGACAAGTGAAACTGGCTGTAAACTACCAGCTCTGTCAAATTTAAGGTACTGTAGTCTTTTTATTTCATCGATGTGAATTTACTGAACCAGAATTAATTTTACTTGGAAGTGTCCTTTGCACACTTCAACTCTTCAATTTTTTTGGATAAGAATTACTGTATCATCAATTTCTAATTTTACAAATGAAATGATACATTGGCTTTAAATTTATTTTTTCATATGAATGCTACATTTGGAAACACCTTTTTATGTATGAATTTGTCACATCAACTGTCAAACTTTTTAGAAAATGGCATGTTTGGTCTTCTGTTTCTTACTTCATTTATCACAGTATGCATGATGTGGAGGTGCCGGCGTTGGACTGGGGTGGACAAAGTCAGAAGCCACATGACACTAGGTTATAGTCCAACAGGTTTATTTAAAATCATAAGCTTTTGTAGCTGTGCTCCTTCATTAGGTAAAGAGGTGCACAGGCACAGAATATATAGGCAGAAAAACTTGATGTCTG
Organism: Rhincodon typus; assembly: GCF_021869965.1. NCBI lineage: Eukaryota > Metazoa > Chordata > Chondrichthyes > Orectolobiformes > Rhincodontidae > Rhincodon > Rhincodon typus. The sequence goes on along the minus strand of NC_063364.1, from coordinate 23,720,787 downwards.
TGTCAATATGCAAGATACATTATAGAAATGAGACAGGTACTCATGGCTTTAAATGATATCACTTATGTGGACAATGCCAGAAACCATTAGGTTATCTGTGTACTCACTCCTTTTAATTTCACCATGAAAAACATCACTATTAACTGATTATCTCGTTTGTCAAACATTTCTGTTGGTGGAAGCTTGTGTGCAAATTGGATGTTACTATTCTTGCATTACAACAGTGACTGTACTTCAAAAATACACTCTTGGCTGAAAAACACTTGGTGATAATCTGAGGATATGATAGATGCTATATAAATTGAAGTTCTTTCTTTCCACTTTGTAAGTGGCATAGATCAACACCCGTTACCTAGAGAAGTAATGCTCGCTTAATACTGCCCCCTTATACCCATTTGAGTGAGATAATCAATTTAGTGTCGCAATTGGGGTTCTTTTTGTTCTTTGGTCCGTACTTATTACGAATTGGATTGACACTGTGCTCATTAACTTGTGATGTTTAGACGATCTTAATCCAGTTCCTAAATTACCCTTAATTTTTTAACTGACAGGCTAACTCATGGGTACAGGTGGCTTGTGTGGGGGAAAAGAGAAAACTACAACTGTTTTGTTCTTACATAGAATGTGGGTATCACTGGTAATGTCAGCTTTGTTGGCCACCCATTAGTGGTTCCTGAGAGGATTCTTCGGAGGCCAGGTAAGAGTCAACTACATGACTGTAGGTCTAGAGTTATCTGTAGGCTATACCAGCTGAGGTTAGTAGCTTTATCAGTAGAAAAAGGTACAGTGCATCTCAAAATTTGGGTTTGATACATGAATTAAAACACCAGGTATACTGTGAATATGACCCTGCCCTAATCAGTCTGCTGAGGTCAATGACACACGTCATGCTGCTTCACTTATATCTGTCCTGTTTCCTGCCAAGTCTCCATATCCTTTAACAATGACTGGGAAGGGTTCCAGCTTTAGAAAGAAAAATCAATTGATTGGAACCCAGGATACACAATATGAGAGAATCAATCTATTTTTTAACATCATAATTCATGCAAAGACTGTAGGGTTGGGGAGGGATGGAGAATGAATGGAGCATCCATATTCTATAGTGGATTTGCCTATTAAGTTTGAATGTGAAAGGTCACTCTATGATCAATGACAGTAAAACATAAAAAAGCAAATTACCATTTAGGCAGTTTATCCTTTGAAGTTAGTTGTGTTGTTTTGGAAGTTACAGTTAATGCCTACTGTTGGTTCACGAAGTGAACATGATACTTCCTGTGATACTGATTTATATAGGCCAGGTAACTCTGATTCCAGTTCTGGTCTGGCCTGAATTTCTTGATCCTTATATATGTAATTGATCTTCCATATACGCAGCCATCCATGACCAGAAAAAGCCATTGTGATTCATGACTTTAGTTCCCCAGGTCGATAACTCCATAGTTTTAGACCTTCACATTTGCTTGTTCCTTGTCAAAAAACAATCAGGATTCCTGTGAAAATTGCTGATGCTTTCTACTTCCGCTGTCTCCAAGGACAGAATATTTCATGCCATTCAGCATCTTCCATATAAAGTAGTTGCTGTGTTGACCTCTTGGAAAGTTTGTACCCATTTCAAATTGTTGGACTCTTGAAATCCATGATAAGGCTTCCTTGAGTTTTCTTCTTCAAAATGGGTTGTGTCATGGCAAGGGTGAGAGAAAAGGGTGACTGCAGTTCTTGTGTCAATTGAGGACTTAAGAATGACTAAAAGTTCTGTTCTGCTGACAGGCTTAATAGAATCTAATAATTTGAGTGACTAGTCAGATAGTTCTTGCTTTTTTTCCCCCAGAATTCAGTGGCCAACTAATAGCTTTACCCTGGCAATGCAGAGAAGCATAATAGAAATTGTCAAAAGTATTTATTTGCTTCAAATTTGTCCTGTATTGTTGTAATAAAAAAAAACAGAAATTGTCACAAAGACCCAGGATCTGGAAACAGAACAGTGAGGATAACATTTTGGCCAGAGGTTTGTCCTCCTTCCATGGGTCTGAGGTTACAGGAATGTGCAGTGTTTTACCAGGAATGTGCAGTGTTTTACCAGGAATGTTTTTGTCCTGCTGGAACTGATGCCATGATTTTATGAGAGCAGCATGTCTAGTGTCATTGGAGGATGGAAGGGATTTGCAATACCAGCAGTGTTAAAGTGAAAATGTGAAATTTAACAAAGCGATCATGTTTCCCAGTGAAGCCCTGGTAAGAGCCGCTGCTGAAATTCAATGCTGTGTTAACTTTAAATGCTACGTTGGATTACCTCCCCATCCTTATGAAGTAGTTCTTCCTGGAGAGGCTGGCATAAATGAGTGATAGCAGTCCTGTAATCTAACTTGCCGTCTTCAACATTGCCTCCCTAACATTTACAGGTGGCTGCACCGGTTGTGGTGTCTACAATTGTGTGCCAGTGCTTGACATTGTGCTAGCCTGTATTGCTTAACCTGCTGCAGCTTCTGCTACATCTTAAGCATTTTGCCCAGTGAGAAGTCTTATACTTAACATTGGGTAGACCCTGGCCACTACCTATAATAGGATGGTTTTGTGATGAATACCATCCTGGATGATGAGTGCCAAGATCATTGCTTGTGAGTCGTGCACAAACACTGGAGCAGTGATGTTGCAAATTGAAGACATGGTCTCCCTCAATCACATTTGAGCTCCCATCATCGATCTATAGCTTCAAGCTAGAATCCTTGCCTTACCCTCAAAAGTTTCACCTACCTCCCCTTGTCAGCTATGACCTCCTATTAGTGAATATCAAAATCTCTCTTCCCAGCACAGTGGTAACCACTAGCCTGCCATTCATCATCCAACTACTCATTTTAACTCCAGCAACAATAACATATCCACTGCATGCCACTTCTATGCAGTCATGAATCTGCAAGCACATATTCCTCAATTGCAGGGAACTTAATTTGAAAGCTGCACTTCATTTTGGTGAGACAGTCTTTTAGACTAACATGTAGATGCATGAAGAAGGTCCTCCCAATGCTTGCTGCGAGTAAGCTCAATCTGCTATTAAACCTGCGAGACTGTAATCTCAGCCCATACTCAGGAAGCTAATTTTTGCCTCCTGTACACTTAAACTTCTGTCTGTGATGCTTCCTGGTCCTGGGAGCAGCTCAAGATTCTTCCCTACGCTAATCTTCAAAGTTTGACAATTAAACAAATTCTGTTTTGTTACTGTGAATCCCTTTGAAGTAAAAATTACAATTAGCAAATTATCAAATTTCATGCAAAAGTGGAGGACATTGGTCATTTAACTCATAAAGCCTGTCTTTGTGTTAGCTCTTCAACTGGAGGTATCTACTCAAATATCCATTTATAGCGGCTGGAGAGAAATCCATCATTAGAAGCAGGACGTCATTCATTAAGATGGTGCTGGACATCCTCTAACACAAAGGTAGATAAATCCCCAAGAAGACATCAGGTATATCCCAGAACTCTGTAGGAAGCTAGAGAAGTGATTGCTGGGCCCCTTGCTAAGATATTTACATCATTGATAGCCAAGAGTGAGGTGCTGAAAGATTGTAAGGTGGCTAATGTGGTGCCATTATTTACGAAAGGTGTTAAGGAAAAGCCAAGGAATTATAGACCAGTGAGCCTGACTTCAGTGGTGGGTAAGTTGTTGGAGGGAATTCTGAGGGACAGGATGTACATGTATTTGAAAAGGCAAGGACTAATTAGGGATGGTCAACATGGCTTTATGAATGGGAAATTGTGTCTCACTAACTTGATTGAGTTTATTTCAGCAAGGTGTTTGACAAGGTTCTGCATGGTAGACAGGTTAGCAAGGTTAGATCACATGGGATCCAGGGAGAGCTAATTTGGATATAAAATTGGCTTGAACGTAGCCGGAGGGTGGTGGTAGACAGTTGCTTTTCGGACTGGAAACCTGTGACCAGTGGTGTGCCACAAGAATCAGTGCTGAGTCCCTGCTTTTTGTCATTTATATAAATGATTTGTGTGTGAATAGAGAAGGAATGCTTAGTAAGTTTGCAGATGACACCAAAATTGGTGGTGTAGTGGACAGTGAAGAAAATTTAGCTCAAAGTACAAACAGGCTTTGATCACTTGGGTCAGTGGGCCGAGGAGTGGCAGATGGAGTATAATTTAGGTAAATGTGAGGTGTTGCATTTTGGTAAGGCAAATCAGGGTAGGACATTTACACTGGATGGTAGGGCCCTGAGGAATGTTGCCGAACAAAGAGACCTTGGGTGCAGGTTCATAGTTCCTTGAAGTGGAGTCGCAGAGAACTGTGCACCGGAACTCCAAGGTCCCTCTGTTCCACTATACTCCTTAAGGCCCTACCATTCACCATGAAACTTCTACCTTGATTTGACTTTCCAAAATGCAACACCTCACACTTATCTACATTAAACTCCATTTGCCATTTCTCAGCTGACTTCCCCAGTTGATCAAGATCCTGTTGCAATTTCTGATAACCTTCCTCCCTCTCCATGATACTAGGCTAGTGAAGAAGACGTTTGGTACATTTGCCTTTATTGGTCAATGCTTTGCGTATAGGAGTTGGGACATCATGTTGCAGCTATACAGGACATTGGTTAGGCCACTTTTTCAGTATTGCGTTCAATTCTGATCTCCCTGCTCTAGGAGGGTATGAGTTATAGGGAGAGGCTGAATAGGCTGTGACTATTTTTCCTGCATCTTATACAGATTCTAAATCTGCTGGTTATATTTTAACTTTCCTTTTTTTTTTCTTTGTCTCATGCCTGCACACACATACATACACACAGTGGAAAAAAAAACACCAGGTGTACAAATAACTTTATTAACACACCACCAGGAAAATTACCATGTGACCAAAGAATCAGTATCAAGCAGAGCCCCTGTAGGGGCAATACCTATGTGAAAGAAAAAGTGAGGGAGAGGGTATGGATCAAATCAAAATAGAGTTTGTGGGTAAATTGAAGCACTCTATACCCATGGTGCCCCTGTCTCCCAAAGGCATCGAGAGCGCCAGTGCACAGCCCGTGCTCCTACTCCAGGGACACCCGGGGGCAGACCTAGCTACAGAAGAGGGACAGGCAGTCGGCCATAATGACCCCCTCCACGCCTGCTGCTGGGATCTATTAATGACCAGCTTGGCCAGGCCCAGGAGCAGACCCATGAGGATACCCTCTGGCCTGCCTGCTCCCCTCCACACCGTGTCCAAAGATTTGGAGCATGAGGCTGAAGTGCAACCAATGCACAAAAGAACATTCTTGAAAAGGGAGTGCAAGTGCCCACGCCCAATATACACACGAGCCACGGATTCCACAGCGCACAAAACAGTTAGTCAGGCTGGGAGTCCGTGAACCACCGCAATCTACGGTTACGTGGGACTGCTGCGTGCAACACCCTGCATCCCAGATCCCCAAGGGAAAGAGGGAGGAATCTCCTGGTTATATTGGTGCTTTCCTGATTGGCCCAGATTAACAACCCCCAATCAAGGATCTCATAGTCAACAGCTCCAGCTGGTTCCAATCACTACATCCCTGTCCCCAAGTCCAGTTACGTAGGCCTGGTCCTTCTATTGTAACTTGTGACATTTTCACCCCAGGTCCGGTTCCTCTGACTCGGACTCTGACATGGGCAGTGTGTACTGGATCGTAGCCTGTCTCTTGTGTCCAGAGCATCTCTAGGGAATTTCATCCTGTTCTTCCGACGGAAACAGCGTTGAGGCCTCATCCATTTTGGACTCTGAGGTTTCCTCGACACTAGAGAGAGGGGAGAACCTACGGATTCTATCAGGCCTTCTGGCTGTTCCAAGGGGCCAGGTATGTTTTGCTCCTGCCCCGTTTGTGAGGTAACAGCTTTCAGGTGATCCACGTGTTTGTTCCAGACTGTATCACCTACCCAAACTTTGTAAGTGATGTGACCTCGTATCAACCTCACCTTGTACCCGTATGGGGTAATTCCCATGGATCCAACACCAAACTTTGTACCCTGAATTAAATTGTCTCTCTCAATTAGAGGAGGTATGTGGCTAGCATTAGCTTTCCTGCTGCTGTTTCACCCTCCCTCCCCAGGTCTGGAAATATCGAGTTTAACCTGGTGTGGAGTCTCCTCCCCATCAGCAACTCCGCTGGAACTATTTCTGTTATTGGTTTCGCTAGGACAGGATCTTCTTATGTTCACAGTGGGATATTGTCAGCAGTGACTGGAACGGTGTCCAGGAAGTTTAAAAACAAAATGGTCTCTTCCAGGGGAGACACCACCGGTGGACTATCTGCCAGTGGGAGGCAGCTCATGCTGTACACACTGAGAATAAAGGTCCAATGCTGAATTCTACCAGAAGCTATGGGCGGCAGCATCTTGTCTTCCTTCAGGTAGTCCTCGCAGGGGTTTGTGATCTGTTAGTCTGACAAATTTCTGTCCATAAAGGTACTGGTGGAACTTCCTCACACCAAAGAGGACTACCAAACCTTCCTTCTCTACCTGGGCACATCTGCGTTCGGCATCAGCCAAAGTCCGGGAAGCATACACTATCAGGCGTTCCTCTCCGTTGGGCTACTGGTGAGCCAACACTATCCCGATACTGTATGGGGTTACATTGCATGTCAGCACTACCTCTCGCTTTAGATTGTAGTGGGCAACACCTTAGATGACGATAGCTGCTTTCTCACTTCCCTCAAGGCTACTTCTTGGCTACATGACTATTTCCAAGACTGATGCTTTCTCAATTGCAGGTGTAAGCATTCCAAGACAGAGGCCAGATTACATATGAATTTTCTGTAATAATTCACTAACCCAAGGAAAGGCCTAAGCTCCAGTACAGACATAGGAGCCAGGGCTCCTTTGATCACCCTCACTTTCTCTTCTAACAGATGTAACCTGGTTTTGTTGACTCTGTAACCCAAGTAGGTCACTTGGGGCACCTGGAATACACATTTTTCCCTTTTAAGGCATATGCTTGCCTCAGAGAAATGTTTAAGTGCTATGTCCAAGTTCTTCAAGTGCTTTTTATTGGTCTTCCCTGTTATTAGTACATCATCCACATAAAGGGCAACCTGGTGTAGCCTTTGTAAGATGTTCTCCATTGTCCGCTGGAAAAGGGTACAAGCTGATGATACCCCAAATGGCAGTCTTGTATATTGGTATAAACCCTTATAGATGTTAATTGTGGAGTACTTATGGAGGTTCCCATCCAGTTGCAGATGCAGGTAGGCGTAGCTCATGTCCAGCTTCGTAAAGGACAGCTTCCCCCAGCTAACTTTGCGTACAACTCCTCTATGCAAGGGATCAGGTATTTATCCAGCTGTGAGAAGCGGGTTACCATTTGCTTAAAATCCCCATAAAAGGTGAGCTGACCCATCAAGCTTCACAACTGGTATGGACTGGTGCAGCCCATTTTGCAAACTGCACTGGTTTGATGATTCCTTCACTCTCCAGCCTTCAGATTTCTGCCTCTACTTTTGTCCACAAGGCAAATGGCACTTGGTGGGTCTTGCAAAACTTTGGACTTGCTTCCTGGTCAACATGTAAAGTGGCTTTGGCCCTCTTGATAGTACTAAGCCTTTCCTGAAAACTCCTGGGTATTTCACTAGGACCTCACTGAGATAGTCATTTTCTAACTCAATAATGTTGAACCCATCCAGGTGAATCTTTCTTAACCAATTCTGCCCCAATAGGCTTGGGCCCGAGCCTGATACTACTATCAGTGGTAACTGCACCAACTGCTTCTCTTAGGAGACCGGAACCGAAGTTGTACTGTTAATCTGCAACGGTTCCCCAGTGTATGTTCTCAGTCTGGATGAGTTCTTGCGCAAACTTAAGGGTAGAATTCCTGACCGAATTTTGTTAAAGATAGCTTCTGCAACCACAAATACAGCTGTGCCAGTATGGACCTCCATGGGAACTGCGTGACCATTTAACTAGACATTAATTTTAATTGGTTCTGATTTGGATGTCGCAAAGTAATTTAATTGTTCCAACCCATATGTATGGGGACTTTTGAGGGTGTGCACTCTCCTGGGTACTGGCGTACAAGTTTTCTTACTCAAGTCAGGCCTTGTAGGACTCCTTTGCTGTCTTGAATCTACATAACGGCAGCAACTATAATGCTTTGCTGGCCCAGATCTTAAAGAAGTTTTTAGCCACTCGGCTGAGGCTTGGCTTTGTTGTGACGTTCTGCTGTGGGCTGGCATAGGGCGCCTCTACTCAGAATATACCCTGCACGAGGCTCTGCAATTGCCTATGCTCGAGAGGTGTTCTCCAAGCTTAGTTAGACTGGTGAGAGTCTCCACATCCATTGGAATACCCTGTAGCTCCCATCTTCCACCTGCTGCATTTTCTAATGACAGAGCCAGTTGTAGTCCCTTTTTGAAGTCCAGTTGGGCTTCAGCTAGTAGGCACTTCTGCATGGTTACATCGTCAATCCACATGCCAAACGGTTTCTCAGCATCTCATTCAGGGTTAACCCAAAATCACATGCCTCTCAACCTTGTCAGAAATCCCAGTACACATTCCCCCCGTTCTCTAGCAGTCGAATAAAACTGATAGCGTCTCAGAATTAGAGGAGGTTTGGGGCCAATAATATTCCTTAACCAACTCCATCAAATCTTGGAAGGTTTTAGTGTCTGGTGCCTCTGGGAATGTTAAGCTCCTCATAACCCAAAATGCTGCAGGTCCGTAATCAGTTTGAAGGATTACTTGTTGCTTTCTGTCTGCCCCAATGCCATTTGCCTGGGAAAAAACGTTGTGTTCTTTCCACATACTAGGCCCAGTCTTCGACAGCAGGATCAAACAAGTCAAGCTTCCCAAATAAAGGCATGATGCCAGAAATGCTTACCTCAACTCCAAGATGACTGTTGCAAGCAAATGTTCTTCAGGCACATCCAGTTTTCTCCTGTCGCCACTATAATAACTGCACAGAGGCCTGTATCCCTTCACTAAGTCATACTTTATTTACTTGTGCACAGTACACTGGCTGTGACCAGCCAGCTAGGAGTATGTCCCCTGAACTGAGGAGACTCTAAATTTCCTGTTTATATATTTTTTCTTTTGTTTTCAAAAATCAACCTCCCTCCTCCACAGTACACTGCCTGTGGCCAGCCAACTCCGATTCAATCCTCAATGGAGGAGATTCTAATCTCTTGGTTATGTCGATCAGCCATGGTTTTCCTGATTAGCTCAGGTTAACAACCCCAATGAAGAATTGCATAGTCAACGAGATCCAGCTGGTTCCAATCACTACAGAGGTGCCACTATAAGTTCCCTCATTGTTTGTTTAAAGTGTTGTGCCAGGTTGGGAGGGGTCAGAGAGGAAGAAATTCTTAATGGTCCCTGCTGGAAAATTGCATGGAAACTGGTGGAGCACCAGACTGGACTTGGATATGATGCTATCTATAAATTCATAACCTAAGGATGGTCTATTTAAGCTCATACTTTAGTAATAGCCAAGTGCATGGATTGTACCTATGGAGCAAATATCCCACACAATTTAGCATTAGAGTTTGTACAAAGAAATCAGAGAAATCAAAGAAAAACAAAACCAACAGAGCATAGTTGGTCCATCAAGGAAAACCACCAATACTGGAAATCTGAAAAAGAAGCATATTCACTTAAAAATTTGTGGTACTCGTTTGTGAAATGGGAACTATAAGTACGTTAAAAGCTCATTGAGCATAAAGCACCTCTTTTAGTGGGTGCACTGGCTGTAAAACTAAAAACTGCTCTGCAGTTTCGAGCACCAGGTACTCAAGTACTGTTTGCATAACAAGAGCTGAAAGGTACTTTAATTATAAAGGAATAGACTGGGTGAAAAGCTCTAAATGCACTTTGTTGTCTAAGTAAATTGATCCTCGCCCTTCTTTTCTTTCCCTTTTACAGGCAAGTACATGTTCTGAGGGGCTCCAGGATATAAAATACAAAGAGCAAAGAGAATAAGTTCATAGTTCTGGCTATTAAGCCACTGATTGTAAACTTTGCAGTCAGTGTTTCAAAAATGAGTGCTAATTATGTAGATATGATGCTAAATGAAAAAATGCATTGTATAAACACCAAACATAATGATTGCTGTGGCATTGTTCTTCAGAACCTAATATTTGAAATATTTCTGCAGAATTAAAAGTGCCAGACTACTTTTATAGAGCAGCTGATGAAAGAAGTTTTCAAGAGGTAGTGGAGGAGATGGCAACAGGGTTGTTTACTTCATCCCTCAGGCACTGTCTTTTATTTCTTTCACAAGTATGGCTGTCACTGTTCAGAATGGAATTTGTTGCTCATCTCTGATTGTCCTTGGGAAAGGTGCTGGTGAGCTTCCTCTTGAACTGCCGCAATCCATCTGGTGCATGTACACCCTGGGACAGGAATTCCTCCATTTTGATCCTGTGACAGTGATTGAACAGCATTATAGTTCCAGTTAGCATGGCATGAGACTTGGAAGGGCTGGTCTGTTACATACTCTGTGGTATTTTCCCTTTACCAACATAATCTGTTTATTGCTGTCGGGTTGATATCAATGTCCTGGTTAAAGTTTAGTTGTGTGTGGTCTGATACTTTTGTATGTAGTCCCTTTAATTATTTTTGCGCAACAGTGCACAAATTACCACAGAACAAAGTCAGCATGGTACCTTCTAGGCTTAAGCATATTTTAACAGGAACATTGGTTCACAATGTCCAAATCATTTCACTTGGGCCCACGACAGCCAAGGATATAGAATATTAACCCACACTATTGCATTTCAAAACTGGGAAATTAACTCAGTAAGGAAAATAAATCTCAAGAGAAACTGAGTCTTGGAGAAGAGCAAAATCATAATTTATTCTATGGTCAAACTGGCATTCAAGTCAGACAATCAGTACAGACATCAAGTAGTTTTTGGAACATAATTGCAATAGAAATGTTTTCATCCAGTCTGGTACTAGATTCCTACTGACTTAGCAGTAGGTAGCCATCCATGGATTCTTCCACATCTTGTTTACAATCTGGATTAAAAAAACAGAATGTGCTGGAAATATTCAGCAGATCAAACAGCATCTGCGAAGATGGAAGCAAAGTTAATGTTTGAGATTGCTGACATTTCATAAAAAAATCTGTCTGGATACAACACACTGTGCAGCAACCACCATCAATGAGACCACAATCAATACAAACTTAAGATCATCAATTTGGCCCCAACTCTCCTTTGCTTCATTTGAAACAGAACCTGATCTAATCTGCAATTAAAATCACTGTCTGACAGTGATTTAGGTTCTGGAGGAAATGTTCATTAATGTCTTCAATGTATTCATGAAGCTTTTGCTTATAAGTAGCAAATTTGCTGGGTTGGAATGAATCTATGCATTCAGCAGCTCCCCTGCTGAACACAAAGATGGGCTTTAATTAATATTAAAGGTTTTTGATGAACAATAAGCCATTCGCACTACGCCCTGAAATCAATAAGAATGATGTTGCTCTGAGCTGAATTAGTTTCTCTTACTATTCAAATTGCGCTGGGAGCACATTGGACATTAACAGATTAGAGCAGGACACACGTACAGGGTAGTTAACAACAACCAGACTGTTGGATGCACCTTATTTTAATCCATTTCCATGAAACTTGAATTGGTCTCACTTTTTTCTTTCCAAATTACGAGGAAGTTATAATTTCAACCATTGTAGTTAAAAAGGCTTTGTCATTTTAGTTTTCAGATTTGCTGTGAAAAAAATGACTGGCTAACGATCAAACAGGAATCTACAGAATATAAAAACAGTTGGATGGCTCCAATTTTTGACATGCATTATTGCAAAATTTTTGTGATTTCTGTTCTGCTGATTGAATAGTTAGGGCTGAAGAACCGTACAATTTCCTCTTCAGAGCTGTCAATTCAAACAAATATAATTGAAACCTATTTCCTCCAGATTTACACAGTACAGTCATTTTTATTGCTATATTTTCTCTTGAGTAACAGGTTAACTTGAACCCTTAACATCTGGTTATTTTGAACTTTATGACTTTGGAACATATTGGAACAAGTGGTTATTTCTGTTGATGCCTCATTATCAATCACATATCGTGAAGCTTCACATTCTGCGGGCCTTCCTTGGTCGGCAGCCATTGTGAGGAATAGGAGTGTTATCTGTGAGTGAAACCACCTGGAGGCCACCCATGCTTAATCCTTTTATGGCAGACTGCAATGAAAAATAAATAGAGGAAATTAGGAATACAGCGCTGAAGGCAGTACACACAGATCCTCAAACACACTTAAAACATATGAAAATTTTATCAAAAACCGTAAACTAAGCTTCCTGATAATTCAGTGAGTTCATATTATCAATAGCTCTTCAAAGAAGGTCCAAGGTTCTATCTAATACCTAGATCTCATCTGAGGTGGCAGTGGAAACATTAAATGGATACTGGTTCCACTGAGCTAGGAAGTGAAAGAAAAACCACCAGGTTACACCTCTTGAATATGATCCAGTGACCTCTGCTGGGAAGTGTATATGAGGTTATGTCAGGAGCAGTCATGATCAAATATGACGCTCACCAATGTTGTGTCGCAGGTTGCACTCAATGTCCCAGCTTCACAATGAAAAGTGTAAATGTATGTGAGGAATTAAAGGTCAATTGGAAGACATGGAACTGTACCCCAGTTAGAGTTAGTGCCTTCAGGACAGGAGAGAATACTAGATGGAGGAGAAGTGTACAAATGGACACAATGCAATACCAATTAACAATGAGATGTGGAGTAGCGTTAATGAGTAAATCAGACACAGAATGACATCATTAGAGACGTAATAATCGGTTAAGACTTAATATCAATGAGAGATGGGGGTAGTGATGACGTAGTGCTATTATTGTTGGACTACTGACCCTATCAAACTATTAATTCAGAGACCCAGGTCGAATCCCATGGTGGTGGAATTTGAATTCAATAAAAATCTGGAATTAGGACACTAATGACGGCTATGAAACAATTGTCAATTGTTAGAAAAACCTATCTGCTTCACTGAATTCCTTTAGGGAAGTAGAACATAGAACGTAGAACAGTACAGCACAGTACAGGCCCTTCGGCACACGATGTTGTGCCGACCTATTATCCTACTAAGATCAACCTACTCTGCATACCCTACATTTTACTATCCTCCATGTGCCTATCCAAGGGTCGCTTAAAAGTCTCTAAAGTATCTGACTCCACTACCACTGCCGGCAGCGCATTCCACACACCCACCGCTCTATGTGAAGAACCTACCTCTGACATCTCCCCTATACCTTCCTCGAATCACCTTAAAATCATGCCCCCTCGTAATAGTCATTTCTGCCCTGGGAAAAAGTCTCTGACTATCCACTCTATCTATGCCTCTCATCATCTTGTACACTTTTATCAAGTCACTTCTAATCCTTCTTCACTCTAATAAAAAAAAGCCCTAGCTCCCTCAACCTTTCCTCATAAGACCTGCCCTCCAGTCCAGGCAGCGTCTTGGTAAATCTCCTCTGCGCCCTCTCTAAAGCTTCCACATCTTCCCTATAATGAGGTGACCAGAACTGAACACAATATTCCAAGTGTGGTCTAACCAGAGTTTTATAGAGCTGCAGCATAACCTCACGGCTCTTAAACTCAATTCCCCTGCCAATGAAAGGCAACACACCATACGGCTTCTTTACAACCCTATCAACTTGGGTAGAAACTTTGAGGGATCTACGGACGTGAACCCCAAGATCCCTCTGTTCCTCCACACTGCCGAGAATCCTGCCATTAACCCCGTATTCTGCATTCAAATTTGACCTTCCGAAATGAATCACTTCAGACTTTTCTGGGTTGAATTTCATCTGCCACTTCTTTGCCCAGCTCTGCATCAAGCCAATGTCCTGGTGCAACCTACAACAGCCCTCTACGTTGTCCACAACTCCACCAACCTTTGTGTCATCGGCAAACTTACTAACCTACCCTTCCACTTCCTCATCCAAGTCATTTATAAAGATCACAAAGAGCAGAGGTCCCAGAACAGAACCCTGTGGCACACCACTGGTCACCGAGCTCCAGGCTGAATACTTTCCATCTACTACCACCCTCTGTCTTCTATTGGACAGCCAGTTTTGTATCCAGACAGCCAAATTTCCCTAAATCCCATGCCTCCTTACTTTCTGAATTAGCCTACCATGTGGAACCTTATCAAATGCCTTGCTAAAATCCATATACGCCACATTCACTACCCTACCTTCATCGATGTGTTTCGTCACATCCTCAAAGAATTCAATAAGGCTTGTGAGGCATGACCTGCCCCTCACAAAGCCATGCTGACTATTTCTAATCAAACTGTGCTTTTCCAAATAATCATAAATACTATCTCTCAGAATCCTCTCCAATAATTTGCCCACCACAGAAGTAAGACTGACTGGTCTATAATTTCCAGGATAATCCCTATTCCCTTTCTTGAACAAGGGAATGACATTTGCCACCCTCCAATCTTCTGGTATTACTCCAATGGACAGTGAGGATGCAAAGATAATTGCCAAAGGGGCAGCAATCTCTTCCCTTGCTTCCCGTAGTAACCTTGGGTATATCCCGTCTGGCCGTACCTATCCTCATGTTTTTCAAAATTTCTAGCACATCCTCCTTCCTAACATCAATCTGTTCGAGCATGTTGCTGTGCTTACCTGATCTGGCTACATTTGACTCCAGACCCACAGCAATGTGGTTGATTCTTAACTGCCCTCTGGGCATTTAGGGATTAGCAATAAATGCCACCAATATCCCAGGAATGAATAATAAAATTAAAGACACAGCAGCACCAGAGACAGAATAACCACCATTGAATAATATCCAAGGTAAAAACTAACATGACTGGAGTCCATTAGTTCCACCAAGGTCACTGAAATGCCATAAGCTAACAATACATGTAGCGTCATGTACCATGCTATGTGATTTCCTCTACCCCACCCTCAATCACTGTTGGACTTGGCACTGCAGATGGGAATGTCATAATTATAGATTCAATCCTGTATCGTGGTTCCAGGATAAAACTCCACCTATACATATACGTGGGACAGATGACCATAATGATTCGCAACCCATGTCAACTTCAAACTGCGCATACTAAGAATCCAAACATTGCATCACATGACAGACAGTTATATGGCAGGAAAGACAAGTTCCATATTGTATATGTGAAAAACATCAGGACATTTGAAATAATTTTATCTTTGCTTACTTATGTTAGGCATAGGAATTAATATTCCCTGGAAGAGAATATACTGCACAGGATCCATTTCAAACCCTGTCCTAGCTGTTTTTTTTGCTCTTTTAGACAGATAAAAATACAGGAAAAAAAAACAGAAGATCAAGGCCCATAAATCTAGCTGCAACTATAAATCTGAATAGTCTGCCTCCTCAATTTTTCTTTCTATCACAGTCTTAATATTCTCATGCCAACACACCCACAGGGAATTTGATAAACACTGGGAGCAAATTATTAAAAGATAATTGTGACTATACAATACAAATCCCTAAAGCAGAACAAGCACTGGCATAACCATGATGGGCTAAATAGCCTCCTCCTGTACTGAAATTTCTATAATGCATAAGGAGCAAACTCCAGTAATTATCCCAATCAGTTATACCAGCAAGTGAGAGAAAATCAAGTGTTTAAAGAATTAAAGTCAGAAGAAGAGGCTAAAACTCAGCATGGAGACTAACACCAATAAGACAGTCTAATGTCATCAGCAGATGCAACATCAGATCTGGTTTTCCAAATAAATATCCCTTGAGATTAATTTGCTAAGAATTAATCTCTGGGATAATAATGAATTCTGAGAAGGTGTCTGAGGGATGCAAAGATTTTTTGAGGCATCAGGGAACAGGCTTGTTAAGCTAAAGGCATTTGCTTGCTTAATTTTTTTTTACAGTAAACTTTTCCTCCTCAGGTGGCAGAAGTTAACCTATTTCAGCAATCTGCCTTATGACATGGGTGATACTGGTTAACTGCTGTTGTGATTCTTTGCCCTTCCTGAATAATCTGCAATTTCTTATGTTTATAATTTTAATAATTTTAGTGAAAGCATAAATAAGTGAATATATAGACCACAGGAAGTGCCCCTCACAAGAAACACATCTAAGGACTGTTTCAGTAATGGTCTCATTTCATTAATAATAAACATTTATTTGAAGAACCAATGTGAACCAATCTTTTGTTTCCTTAATTGTCCTGTTTACCACCCCTTACAGCCATGAATCCTTAGCACTGTGGTTGGTTAATCACTCTGGAAAAATAATAAAATTATGATACCAAATGTACAGGCAACCCATGTTGGTAGGAATATTTTGTTTAGCAAGCTGACTGCTTTTCTGGGTGACTTGATTGACATTATTGTGCACGGGATCTTATACTGGACTGGTAACTGGTAACCAGCGCTCTGGATTAATATTAATGATGAGTTCAAATCTTATCAGGGCAGTTTGAGAAACTGTATTTGATTTAAAGATGCTTGAAACAAATTAAAACAAAAACAATTCTTTAGGAAAGGGAACCCAAGCCTGTTTTGATCTGTGTCTGATTCTCCCACACCAATACGGCTTGCCCCCCATTTTCTTCTGAAGTAGCCCAGAAACATACCTCAGTGGCTACTTTCTATGAGGATACAGTTGCCAGTAATGCCCATATTCTAAAGGTTAATGCTGAAATAAATGAGGATATGAATCAAAATCAGACTGATGGGAAGAACGTTTCTTCTTGGCGAACTATGAAGACTTTCTCAATCTGGTTGTGGTGAGAAGTTTCCCTAGTGCAGACACCTGCCTGACCCACTCCTGACTAATGTTTGATGCTGTCACTCTATGGTATACATGAAAACGATTCCATCATGCAGCGTTATCATCCTTTGCCTAAATAAGCACAAAGAAGTCTAGGCAGTAAGTGCTGAACTATATTCATCCAAGATAAGTTTCATTACAAAATCCTAGGTATTCACTCTTTTCAATGTAGAACAAGCTTCTAAATATCTTGGCTGTTGTCTAGTCAAGAACAGATATGTAGAGTTAATGCTGCATATTATTGTCTATTGTTGCAGACTGCAATGAGTGTTTCAGAACAACAGATTATTTAAATATATAGCAACAGCTTGCAGAACAAATATACATGGTGATCTCATCTGCTAGTGAAATGTCTTCCTTCACACTGGAGCTGTTGCATGAGACACACAAGGGTAATGTCAATGAAGAGATGCAAAGGGATCAGCAGGATCCATTTCAGCAACTGAACCCTGTAACTCACCAGCCTGCCAGGTCCCAAACCCTTCACCACCACACGCACAAAGGATATTCCTTGATCAGTTGCTTTCTGCCAACAAGACAAAAAACATGAATATTTTGTTTAGGATTTTGTTTTACAGGTAATGATAATGCTTTAAAGTGTGTTATTTCTTACTTTTTGTAATTTATTCATAGAATCCCTACAGTGTGGAAACAGGCCCTTTGGCCCAACAAGCCCATACCTACCCTCAGAGATTCCCACCCAGACCCATTCCCCAAACCCACCTAATCTACACATGGTCAATCCACCTAGGCTGTACATCTTTGGATCATGTGTGGAAACAGGCTGTTCGGCCCAACAAGTCCATGGTGACCCTCGGAGCATCCCATCCAGACCCATTCCCCTATAACCCACCTAAACTACACATTCCCGAACACTATGGGCAATTTAGCGTGGCCAATCCACCTAGCCTGCACATCTTTGGACTATGGGAGGAAACTGGTGCACCCAGTTGAAACCCATGCAGGATCAACTCCACACAAACAGTCGCCTGAAGGTGGAATCGAACCCGGGTCCCTGGCGCTGTGAGGCAGCAGTGCTAACCACTGAGCCACCGTGCCGCCCCATTCTACTCTCCCTCATTACTGATGCCACCTCTTTTTGCTCCCATACAACCACTCTGTATTGTGCTAAAAACAGATCTTGAAATAATTTCACCGATTTTTCTCTAATGCTAAGCAATCTGTCATTGTCTGCTTAGTTCAGGTGGTAGCACAAAGCCCCATCTGGTGATTAAAAGGTCTCATAATACTGTTTGAAGGGCAAGATCATTTTCATGGTATCCACTTGGTTGTAAGTGGATTGCCCTCACTGCGATTTCCAGCATCAGCTTGATAACAAAATTAATGGCAAGCTTTGGGCGGTATGAACATCTTAGATAGGGAGCTCACTGTTCAAATAGGTACTTGGTGCTAACAGGCCAAGGTTTAAAAGGCCTGCAGCTGTGTAAAGAAGGCAATACACATAAATATTGTTCAGCCAGGAGATTTAAAATTTTAATTCTCAAAGAATGTCTGAGAGATCTGCATGAAGACACAACACGATGTGATTCACTGATGAAGCAGATTTAGGTTGGGCCAGAATACTGTCAGTTTCAAGGAAATCAGAACAGCAATACGACAGTTAGTGTCAATGTGACCTTAGCTTCCGTGCTGGAGCTTACACATTTTATGATAACTGTTGTTAAGCTGTTTTTGTACTTCTTATGTGTATTTCAAATGACTGTCTTTCTTAGTTAAAACTATTCTTGGAAGAATCATTTTAGCAGTTAACAAATGAACAAAAGACATTCAGTACTCAAAAAAGTGAATCTAGTCTGTTCCGTCTCAGTGATGTGTGCCAGTGGCAAAACACTTGTTTTAGCTGCGTTTTTCTTAAAGTACAGTTCACTGCTGTTGTAACCAATTTACTTTGAACATTCTCCTTTTAAAAGAAGTTGATTGCATGTGAGCAAATTAAGGAGTTAAACTTATATGTTGAAGAAATTCATACACCATTAAATCTGCCAGAGAAACCTGACACAGGAAATGTTGCAAAAAGTAAATACACATACACTATTTTTAAAAAAAAAACCTATAGATTTAGTTACCAGTGAGTCATCCATAGGGTGCTCAGAGCAAATCAGAGCATGTGTTATTATCGACCAGAACTAAGATCGTATCAATGCGTATGTTACCTTAAAACTACAGGAAGTCTGAGTGAATTGATTCAGACAGTAATTGATGTTGAGGCCGGAGATCAGATCCCAGACTTGGTTTGTAATTAAGAGTCTGTAGATATTGTTGGATCTAATATTGGGTGTTCCAGGAGAGTTTTCTCCACAGCGTAAGTGACTGCTTTTGCTTAACCCCAAGACAGTTAATGAAAGTGTCAGGTCTAGTGTTTTGTTGTTGAGAACACAGATGAGATTGAGTGAAATAAGCACAATTTTCTTTGATTGTTTACTTGGCATCTATAAAACAAAGCAGCTTAATAATTCTTATTTGACTCTGTCAGTCAATCTTCAGAAAGACACTTCAGGGCTTGGGCAAAAGACAAGCAACTCAGTTTTATTCAAACAGGGAGTGGGTGGGTCCTACTATTGTACCCTTGGATTTCAGTACGGTAAAATTACATACGAAGCAGTATTGAATACACTCATAGACATTAGGCACACCCCATTATTGTACTCAGGAGAACATGTATTACAGACCCAAAACTTGTAGCAATAGGTATAGATATATATAAAACAATATTTCATTTTGTACTGTTTGTGTGTGTATTTTTGTTCTGTTAATCCGTGAGTATATGGTAATAGCACACTCTGCTGGAGCTACTCTTTAATGTGCAATATTAAACATACAGTGAGGTGTGTGTGTAAGGGATACGTCTGTAAATAGTGACAATTTCCCAGAATTTCCATGCAAATTCACAGACTCCCTTATCCAACTTTCAAAGCAAGAAAAAAATGCAGTATTAACATATAGAACTTGAGATAACTGGCTACTAAGTAAACATGCATTGAAAAATCTATGCTTTACACCAACTGTAAGTCATAAATAGCAATGAGTTTCACTTTTTTTGCAGTAATGTTAAAGCATTAATTAAAACAGATTGTACAGCTAAAATACAAATGCTGTGAGGACTTAATAAATTGAATATTTATGACAAATAAAATGGTAATAGCAATATTAAAATACTGCAATATTTGCAGAAAATTTTGTAAGTAATATAAAATGAATGTATTACACTGGAAAATTAGTTAGTGAGGCTTAACACGTTATCACATAAGAGACACCATTGTAGGAACAGCATAAACCTAGATGCTGCAGACAAGAAAGCAAGAAAAGGTCTTTCCACTGATCCAGCTCACTGTCTTCCATGTGGTATTTTGAGGGATGCTCTAGGCAAAGTTTTGAAAAAACTAGCAATGGAGCCTTTCACTTCATCAAAAAATATTTATCATGCTCTTACCAAAAAAAAAACAGAAAAGCAGAAACAAAGAATCCATTTCTAAATTAAACTAATTATGTGTAATTGTGGACTCTTCTCATATTTCCATCTGAATAATGACAAATCTGAAAGGGTTTGCAATGAGATCTTGAACAATCATATGTTTTTATTGCAAGAGATTAAGGCACCATTATAACCACCCACTCAAGTTAATCCTAGTCTTACTGCAGATGATTAGGATGACCTGTCCAGCATCACATTTCATTTCAGTTTAATTCTTTGCCACCTGACAATGTTTTCTTGCGGCTTCTCTGGTACTCTGCAATCATCTTACATTTTAAGATTGTTATGCTTTGTTGCTGGTAGTCAACAGTGAGCAGAATGCCTGCAAATTGATGGGGTTAGTTCACAGAATATTTGTTCATAGCGAACTCACAGATTTGGGCTCATTGGGGTTTTGGGGGAAACAAAGATGTGAAAGGAAACTCAACATGGAGAGATAAAACTGGTCCTGCGTGCCTTTAACAGCATGGTGAATTGATGTCTGGCAGCTAATAAAGTGAGTTGTTTTTAAACTGACTGTGCACCTGCATTGGGTGGATACAATGAGAATTGCACTTCATCCTCTCCAGAGGCTAACCCGTCCACACCATTCTCTGCAGCTTGAGATAACCATGTTCAGGACCATGGACAGATACAAGAAGATCAGGATGCACTTAAAGAATCTACCAAGTTAACAATATCACAGAACCGTGAGTGGTTAAATAACCCTAGACTGCATGCCATCATTAGTTATCTCTCAATCTGTTGCATATTTGCAGCTCACAGAAGCAATTCCCCAGACAAACTTGTAGTCTCTTTATTGCATCTCACACGAGTCAAGGATAAGCATTAATGCTGAATGTTTGTGTTGAACAACCAATTTACATGTTGTAATATCCATGTAGTTCAAAAACAACACATTCAATATTCAAGGTGAAAATGTGTAATTATTGCTGATACAAGGTTGAACATGTTGGTTAGCCACAATCTGTCACAGTGAAGATCCTTCAACATTACTAGCACCTCAGGACTAACCTTTTGCTTATGCAGGATGACACAATGCAGGATGAAAGCCTCTATGAAATGTCTGTTACAGAGGCATATCTGCTCTGCCAAGGCACAAGTAACCATAATTGCACTTTGAGACGTGCCTCATGTTTAACCGTGACTTGGGACAGTTCACAGACATGGGCAGACCCTCATTCGCACAGAGTTAGAAAATACCTCATGTTCCAACTCAAGTGAAAGCAAATTTCCCGTCCTTCAAATTGAAGATGCTGAAATAGAGTTTAACTCCCTACAACAATACAAGAAAGCAAAGACTGACCAAAAACAATTAAGGGCAACAGAAACCCAAAACAGACCTAGATATGCTGCACCTGCCAAAACAAATAAAAAGAAACTCCTCCACAAGAACATCATTAACATTCATAAAGTGTGGTTTGAAAAGTACCAAATCTGAGGGATTGCAAAATTGAGTGAGTAGAAAGGGTAGTGGAAAGCTTTCCTCTCCACATTTTTAAGCACTAATTCTTTCGTGGGATATGGACATCACCGCAAGGCCAGCATCTGTTGGCCATTGCTAACTGCTCTAGAACTGAGTGACTTGCTAGGCCATCTCAGGGGGCAGTTAAAAGTCAACCAAATTGCAGTCCACATTCATACCATTGGGCTGCAGGGTTCCCAAGCGAAATATGAGATGCTGTTCCTGCAACCTTTGGGTGGCATCGTTGTGGCACTGCAGGAGGCCCAGGATGGACATGTCATCCAAGGAGTGGGAGAGGGAGTTGAAATGGTTCGCGACTGGGAGGTGCAGTTGTTTGGTGCGAACCGAGCATAGGTGTTCCACAAAGCGGTCCCCAAGCCTCCGCTTGGTTTCCCAGATGGCGTATAGCATCAATTATTGCTGAGCTCCAACCTGTGATCGATCAGGAAACTGTGTGGAGACAATTTACAACTGCCCTGAATGAGGGTAGGTATGGAACTATACTCACCTCATAGGGAAAAGGAAACTGTTATTCATGAATTTATGCGATCAACAGACGGAGCAATGGTAGCAGTTTCAACATGAAATGCTCCTTGTGAGGTAGAAAATGGGTTAAATGCCGAGTAATGCACACTTTGCACTGTTCAATCAAACACTGCAGAGCACTTCAACAACATTATTCCAATACTCAAAATACGTAGGTATATGGGGGAAGGGGTAGGGTTTGCAAATCCACCCCCTTAAGACCCAAGCTGGCTAAGTTCACTGACAGGATGACCAATCAGAGAAAAGTCACCTGCCCCATCCCTATAAACCGATTAGAAGGAAGCAGCAAGGAGCTGTCCTCCAATCTCAGGCTTGATCTCGCTCTTCTTATTCCTGATAGGCTCACTCGTGAGGTGACCAAACACAGGAAAGAAGTAACCCATGAATGGAAGAACAGAGAGCAGTTAGAAAAGTAACTTATTGCAGTGAGGCAGTCACCGGTAGAGCCTTTAGCCAGAATGGTGGAGGGGGGAAAGGCAACTGGAAGAAGGTTTGTGGAGGAAGGAGTCCAAATACCCCATAAATGAACACAAATATTAAAGCTACTGTTACTAATTGACTGCATCACCAAATTAATTTGTTTGAGAGAATGAAAATGTAGACACTGAAAATCACATAGTAACCTTCAGGAAAATCTCATGAGGACCCCTTGGAAAAAAAAATGACTCCTGCATCTCTTCTATGGTAATGATGTCCCAATACCAAAACAATGTTGTAATCCTTACTGTACAATTCCAGTACTGGCAATTCCAGTTCCCCTATCAGCGACCGTTGCAAATTAACTTATAGAATCTACATAGTCAACAAAAAGAGAAAACTATCACATTATTTTGGGCCGGCTGGATTCTTCAGCTAAAAGACGCCAACTTCAAAATAGTGTGCAACTCAGCCTCTGAAAGGTGTTTAATGAATTCTGAAAATGGCAGTCAGTAAAACTAAAAGCAGCAGTGAAAGTGCTTTTAGGTGGTTTTCCAGTTGCTTCGATGAAACACAAAGCCAATCCATTAAACAGGTTTAAAATAAGCATTCATACTGGCAAAGGAAAACTGCTTTACCGCTGCTGCTGAAATGCCGGCGGTCTGTGCTGCAACTGGGGTCCCCTTCTTGGCGTTCTTAAATCCTTCTGTACCACATGAAGTCCGCACCATGCTCAGTCCGTCATGGGTGGTAACGTGAATGTGTGTGCTCAGGAAAAAAAACAACAACATCTAAATGATAGAAAAAGTGAGGCAGAAATCCCTGAAAATTTGTTAATCATATTTCAACTTGTACGCATTTAGAGTCATAGAGTTATACAGCAAGGAAACAGACCCTTTGTTCTAACTTGTCTGTGCTGACCAGACATCCTAAACTGATCTAATCCATTTGCGAGTATTTGGCTCATATCCCTCCAAACCCTTCCTTATTGATGTACCCATCCAGATGCCTTTTAAATGGTGTAATTGTATCTGCTTCCACCACTTCCTTTGGCAGCTCATTCCAAACATGCACCACCCTCTGCATGAAGTAGTTGCCCCTCAGGTTCCTTCTAAAGTTTTCCCCTCTCGCCTTAAACTTATACTCTTCTAGTTTTGGACTCACCTACCCTGGGAAAAAGCTTTTGGCTGTTCACCTATCCATGCCCCTCATGATTTTATAAACCTCTGTAAAGTCACCCCTCAGCCACCGATGCTCCAAGGAAAAAAACCTGAGCC
Organism: Rhincodon typus; assembly: GCF_021869965.1. Lineage (NCBI taxonomy): Eukaryota > Metazoa > Chordata > Chondrichthyes > Orectolobiformes > Rhincodontidae > Rhincodon > Rhincodon typus. The sequence continues at coordinate 23,696,822 of NC_063364.1, read as the reverse complement.
TATTCAGCTGTTCCCTATAGTTCAAACTCTCCAATCCCAGCAACATCTTTGTAAATCTTTTCTGATCCTTTCAAGTTTAACAACATTTTTCCTATAGCAGGGAGACCAGAACTGAATGCAGTGTTCTAAAAGTAGCCTCACCAAAGTCCTGTACAGCTGGAACTTGATGTCGCAACTCATATACTCAATGCACTGACCAATGAAGGCAAGCATGCCAAATGTCTTCTCCATCACCCTGTCTACTTGCGACTCCACATTCAAGGACATATGTGCCTAAACTGCTAGGTCAGCAACACTCCTCAGGGCCCTACAGTTAACTGCATAAGTCCTGACCTGGTTTGCGTTACAAATATAACACCTCACATTTATCTAAAATAAATCCTATTTACCACTCCTTGGCCCATTGGCCCATCTGATGAAGGTCCTATTGTACTCTGAGAAAACCTTCTTCGCTGTCCACTACACCACCAATTTCGGTTCAACTGCAAACTTGCTAGCCATATCTCCTATATTCACATCCAAACCATTTATATAAATGACAACAAACAGTGGACCCAGTACTGATCCTTGTGGCACACCGTCGGTCACAGCTCCAGTCTGAAAAGCAACCCTCTACCACCACCCTCTGTCTCCAAACTTCAAGCCAATTTTGCACCTAATTGGCTAGCTCCCTCTGAATTCCATGTGATCTAACCTTAGTAACCAGTCTACCATGTGATTGTTTGAATCTCATTGAATGCTTTGCTGAAGTCCATATAGACAACATCTACTGCTCTGCCTTTATCAGTCTTCTTTGTCACCTCTTTGAAAAACTCAATCAAGTTAATGAGACATGATTTCCCACACACAAAGCTATGTTGACTATCCCTAATCAGTCCTTGCCTTTTCAAATACACGTAAATCCCATCCCTCAGAAACCCCTCCAACAACTTACCCGCCACTGACATCAGGCTCACCAGTTGAGAGTTCCCCAGCTTTTCCTTACCACCTTTCTTCAGTAATGCCAGAACATTAGCCACCCTACAGTCCTCTGGCACCTCATTTGTGGCTGTTGATAATATAAATATCTCAGCATGCAGCCCAGCAATCTCTTCCCTAGCTTCCCACAAAGTCTGGGATACACCTGATCAGGTCCAGGGGATTCATCTACCTTCATGCGTCTTAAGACATCCAGCATCCCCTCTTCTGCAATATAGTCACTTTCAAGTCATCACTACTTATTTCCCAAGTTCCCTAGCTTCCATGTCCTTCTCTACAGTAAATACTGATGCAAATATTTGTTTAGTATCTCATCCATATTCCATGGTTCCACACATTGACAGCCTCATTGATCTTTATGAGGTCCTATTCTTTCCCTAGTTATTCTTTTGCCCTTAATGTATTTGTAGAATCTCTTTGGATTCTCCTTAACCCTATTTGCCAAAGCTATCTCATGTCCCCTTTATGTCCTCCTGATTTGCCTTTTAAGTATATACCTACTGTCCTTACACTCTTCCAGGGATTCACTTGATCCCAGCTGTCTATACCTGTCATATGCCTCCTTGTTTTCCTTGACCAGAGCATCAATTTTTTTCTCATCCAGCATTGTCTACACCTACCAACCTTGCCCTTCACACTAACAGCAACTTATTGTGTCTGAACTCTCATTATCTCACTTTTGAAGGCCTCCCACTTTCCAAGCATCTCTTCACCTGCAAACAGCCCCTCCAATCATTATTTAATGTTCATTGAGGTAAAGAATGTTAATGCTGATGTTCCAGATGAAGTACAATTGCACGCAAACTAAAGATTGCTCTACTTTGCTCACACCATAGCGGAGCCCAACATTCTGTACTGTATTCTGATATTTTTTTTCTGTGAACTTTACAATAAGATAAGGGTAAGATTGCCAATTACTGTCAAGTAAGGGACAGTTTAGTGCTGTGGGCAAATTATCATGGGTAATGGGTTGAAATGATCCCAATGTCATTTCAGCCAATTAAAGAAATTTCCAATGTGAGAGTCTGAGTTCCAGTAATCTTAAAAATTGAAAACCAACATCCACCTCCATCCTCCACTGCAGTCCTCCCTGTGAAAGAACATGCCAATTACTTTTTTAAACTACAACAAAATTCTGCATTTATACAGTAGACTTAGCAGTTTAAAAAAAAAACTTCAAAATGATGGAATGAAGAAACGGAGAGGGTTCAGAGAGATTAACCAGGATGTTGCCAGGAATGGAAGGTTTCAGTTATAAAGAAAAGCTGGGACTTTTTTAACTGGAGTGTAGGAAGTTCAGAGGTGACTGTACAGAAGTTTACAAAACAATGAGGGGTGTAGATAGAGTTAATGGTAGCTGTCTCTTCCCTAGAATGGGGGATTTCAAGACCAGGGGGCACATTTTTAAAGTGAGAGGAGACAGAATTAAAAAAAGACATTTTTATACACAGAAGGTCGTTCATGTGTGGAATGAACTTCCAGAGGAAGTGGTGGATGTGAGTACAATTACAACATTTAAAAAAACATTTGGATAAGTACATGAATAGGAAAGGTTTGCAGGGCTTTGGGCCAGGAGCAGGCAGGTGGGACTAATTTAGTTTGGAATTATGTCTGGCATGGACTTGTTAAACCGAAGGGTCTGTTTCCGTGCTGTATGATTCTATGACTATGTCACTGGAAAGAAGGACATTTTAAGAAGGATGATCAAATCAAGGTGAGGGATGAATTTTGAGGAGGGGTTTTAATAGCAAAGAGACAGGGAGAGAGAGATGTGAAAGGCAAGAGACAAAGATGGGGAAAGTGAGCAAAAATTCAGGTGAGATCATATTCAAGCTTAGAGAACAAAAAGATAGGATTGCAATTTTCTGAAATAACACAGGATTCAAGGATGTTTATTTGAATTTAACACTGAAGGTGACTTTAGATGAATGGGGAACATCTCATCCAAAGGATTGGCAGTTCCTTATTGATACACTGGAGAGTCAGCCTCAATTTTTTTGCACACATCCTGGAGTGGTACTTGAACGTACAGCTGCTTGACCAGAGGTGAAGATGCTAACTACTGAAACACAGTTGACACATGAGAGAAACTAGAGAAAGATGTGAGTTCAGGATTGGTCCTGAAGGTACCCTGGATAAAAATTTGGTCTATTGGACAACAGGAAATAAGAAGCAGAAAAATGATATTATTTTCAACCTCAAAATCATAATGTAATAATTATCAAACCTAAACATGGTGTGCTTTTATTAGGAGGGAGTTATTAGTATTTTCCGAAAGTGAACTTAAACTAACTTGAATGGATGATTTAATTTAAAAAAAACAAAAGTTAATTCAATTTTCAAGATGTCAAGAATTGCTGGGGTTTTTATTTATAGATCTAATTCTGAAACATAATGCTTTCTGCATCAAACATGTGAAATTAATTATTGATTTAAACCAAATGCTCACTCTTGTGTAAGATACTATTTACACTAGAATCTACTTCCAGGTTGCAACAACACATTTTGAGTTTTTACTGCCATATTTTCTCTGTCAAAATTCTCCCTTTAAGGTAATGACTGATGCTTGGGCAAGTGGCTACTTTTTGTTTGGTAAGCATGTGTCTCGAAACCATTTGATCACATGGTCAATCAAAGCCAAGAAAAATCTTATCCTCAAGAAAAACCACAGTTGTATGTTCTGGCAGGAATCAATGAATATAGATCAGTATTCAGCTAACTTGCTTATGTTTATTAATTGGAAAAATAAATTATAGAGCCAATCATAGTGCCCTATCAGGTAGTCATCTCAGATTAATGAATCTAGTATCTGTCACTAAACATTGCTACATCCAAAACTTACTTATTATATGTTGCTTTGATGTGCACTATGTGTAGATCTTCAAACTTTTTGCCTCCCCAGCGCAAAGGGCTCTCCTGTCCTGGCATTGGAGGTAGGATACTGTAGGTGACACACAAATACCAATAATTCAACTGTATGAATAATAAGAAAGCTCATATTAAATCTCCTGTTTGGAACTTCCACCATTTTTTTCAATCTACTGGACCGCAATGTTGGGCTCTCTAATTGGGTATATTGCACTACGTACATAGGCACCAGGTCCACAATGGACCAGCATTGTTCCTTGTCCTCCATGGTGACCCAGTTGGCCTGAGGAACTGCATCATTTAGTACCATCTGTGACTATGACCCATCTTTGCTGATTTTAACTGCAGCGAATTGAATCTTCTGATCTTTAAAATAGCTGACACGCTGTGAAGAATTTGTAAGCATGAAGCCAATGAGAGTTTTATCGTAATCACTGTAAAGCCAGCTGGAAAGGTTGAAAGGGATGCAGATCATACCAATGTCTGCAAAACTGTTTTCATTTCAAGTTGAGCCAGCACATAATGATTCTGCTCTATGCATATAAGATACAACAGCAAAATCTCTTCCTATATGTCCTCACTTTATAGAACCGATTCTTGCTGGAGTATGGTTCTGCAGGCATAGGGACCCCTCTGGTTGCTCATGTGGCTAGTCATTCTTTGTAGCGGTAGCTAGGCTAAGTGATAACATATTCATTTAAATCATATGTAAATGGAATTAAGATACAGATAAGCCATGAACAGGCTTGAGGGGCCAAATGGTCTACTCCTATTTCCAGCACTCTCACCTCTGAATCAGATTCTCACTGTCAAGCTTGACTACATAACATTTAGTCTTTACTTCTGCATTATCAAAGCTGTCTTGGGAATGAAATTATAACGTAAGCTGACCAGCCTCTGTGAAAATATTAAGGATCCCACAGCATATTTTTGACAGCTGGAAGGAAGTTCTTTCCATGGCAAACATTCTTTGTTGAAAAAAATGGCACCAAAATAATTAACTGGTCATTATTGCACTATTTTTGGAATACCTTGCTGTGTACAAACTGGCTGCTGAGATTGCCCACAAAACCGTGACAACAATCTAAAACTAATGTATTAACTGCAAGGCAATATGGGATACTCTGAGCACAGAATATAAATTCTAGTTCTTTCTTCATTGGAGAGTGAATACTTGCAAGCCATTTGAACAAGAAAAAAATCAGAGCAGGGTCTAAACCTGATCTCACTCAAATTCCACTTTCAAACAAGGGTCAACGCAGAGTGAGCCTAAATAACAGCCTGGCTATTTTATCTGCTTTCTAACTGAGAAAGCAATTGTTTTGCTGCCTACAAAATATCTTAGATTTTATACCACTAGACAGAAAGTATCTGAAAAAGCTCTGTCTAATTATCAGACAAGAAAAGGTTAAGCACTTTATCAGCAGCTCAAAGCCAAATGAGCATTTAAAAAACACTGCATTTCACTAAAAGCCAGTCTGATTTCCAATACACAAAATAGGGCCTGGTTCCATGTGAAAGACCAGATCATTTCGCTTCTGGCCTTTATTAAGATCCTGTCTCAGAAACCAGGGTTTAATCCTGTTCAGTTTTTACAGCATTTTTTCTGGATAGCCACTCCTGAAGTTGAACTATCTGGTTCAAAATTAGACATTTGGTTTTCCCCAAAAAATATTTACAGTTTAAAACAGTGCAGCTGATAAGGGAGCAGGAATACCTGAAATCTGCTGAAGTCTTGCCTTCTGTTAGTTCTGTGGAATTGTTCTCATTTTCTGCTAACCCTTGTAACTTCACAAAACTTGTATGTACCAAGCAGCACTGGCTCTCCATTGAATTAACACGACCACTGGGCGAAGAACATGTAGACATTAGTATGCATACAAATAAAACTCCACACAGTAAAGCTGAAAGCAAAGATATGTTAGAGATAGTAGGAACTGCAGATGCTGGAGAATCTGAGATAACAAGGTGTAGAGCTGGATGAACACAGCAGGCCAAGCAGCATCAGAGGAGCAGGAAGGCTGACGTTTCAGGCCTAGACCCTTCTTCAGAAATGGGGGAGCGGAAGGGGGTTCTGAAATAAATAGGGAGAGAGGAGGAGGCGGATAGAAGATGGATAGAGGAGAAGATAGGTGGCGAGGAGACAGACAGGTCAAAGAGGCGGGGATGGAGCCAGTCAAGGTGAGTGTAGGGGGGGAGGTAGGGAGGAGATAGGTCAGTTCAGGGAGGTCGGACAGGTCAAGGGGGCAGGATGAGGTTAGTACGTAGGAGATGGGGCTGGGGCTTGAGGTGGGAGGAAGGACAGGTTAGGGAGGCAGGGACGAGATGGGCTGGTTTTGGGATGCGGTAGGGGGAGGGGAGATTTTGAAGCTTGTGAAATCCACATTGATACTATTGGGCTGCAGGGTTCCCAAGCGGAATAGGAGTTGCTGTTCCTGCAACCTTCGAGTAGCATCGTTGTGGCACTGCAGGAGGCCCAGGATGGACATGTCGTTTGAGGAATGGGAGGGGGAGTTGAAATGGTTCGCAACTGGGAGGTGCAGTTGTTTAGTGCGAACCGAGCGTAGGTGTTCTGCAAAGCGGTGCCCAAGCCTCCGCTTGGTATCCCCGATGTAGAGGAGGCCACAACGGGAACAGCGGATGCAGTATACCACATTAGCAGATGTGCAGGTGAACATCTGCTTGATGTGGAAAGTCTTCTTGGGGCCTGGGATGGGGGTGAGGGAGGAGGTATGGGGGCAGGTGTAGCACTTCCTGCGGTTGCAGGCAAAAGTGCAAGGTGTGGTGGGGCTGGAGGGGAGTGTGGAGCGGACAAGGAAGTCACGGAGAGAGCGGTCCCTCCGGAAAGCAGATAAGGGTGGGGAGGGAAGAATGTCTTTGGTGGTGGGGTCGGATTGCAGATGGTGGAAGTGTCGGAGGATATGCGCTGGATCCGGAGGTTGGTGGGGTGGTACGTGAGGACGAGGGGGATTCTGTTTTGGTTGTTATTGCGGGAAGGGGGTGTGAGGGATGAGTTGCGGGAAATGCGGGAGACACGGTCAAGGGCGTTCTCGACCACTGGCGGGGGGGGGGGGGGGGGGGGGAAGTTGCAGTCCTTGAAAAACGAGGACATCTGAGATGTACGGGAGGGGAATGCCTCATCCTGGGAGCAGATGCGGCGGAGGCGAAGGAATTGGGAAAAGGGGATGGCGTTTTTGCAGGAAGGTGGGTGGGAGGAGGTGTATTCTCGGTAGCTGTGGGAGTCGGTGGGCTTGAAATGGATATTGGTTTCCAGGTGGTTGCCAGAGATGGGGACAGAGTTCCAGGAAGGAGAGAGAGGTATTAGAGATGGTCCAGGTGAACTTAAGGTTGGGGTGGAAGGTGTTGGTGAAGTGTATGAACTGTTCGAGCTCCTCGTGGGAGCACGAGGCGGCGCCAATACAGTCATCAATGTAACGGAGGAAGAGGTGGGGGTTTAGGGCCAGTGTAGATACGGAAGAGGGATTGTTCCACGTAACCTACAAAGAGGCAGGCATAGGTTGGGCCCACGCGGGTACCCATGGCCACCCCCTTTGTCTGTAGTAAGTGGGAGGAATTGAAAGAGAAGTTGTTGAGGGTGAGGACGAGTTCGGCTAAGCGGATGAGGGTGTCAGTGGAGGGGGACTGGTCGGGCCTGCGGGACAGGAAGAAGCGGAGGGCCTTTAGGTCATGTGTATGGGGAATGCAGGTGCATAGGGACTGGACGTCCATGGTAAAGATGAGGTGTTGGGGACTGGGGAATTGGAAGTTCTGGAGGAGGTGGAGGGCTTGGGTGGTGGACCAAGGGGGAGAAAATGAGTCGAGTTAGGTGGAGATAAGTTCGGTGGGGCAGGAGCAGGCGGAGACAATGGGTCGACCAGGGCAATCAGGTTTGTGGATTTTGGGAAGGAGATAGAAGCGGGCGGTGCGGGGTTGGGGAACAATGAGGTTGGAGGCTGTGGGTGGGAGGTCACCTGAGGTGATGAGGATGTGGATGGTTTGGGAGATGATGGTTTGGTGGTCGGGGGTTGCGTCATGATCAAGGGGGCGGTAGGAGGAAGTGTTGGAGAGTTGGTGCCTGGCCTCAGCGATGTAGAGATCAGTGCGCCATACTACAACTGCGCCTCCCTTGTCCGCGGGTTTTATGGTGAGGTTGGGATTGGAGCGGAGGGAGCAGAGGGCTGCACGTTCTGCGGGGGAAAGGTTGGAGTGGGTGAGAGGGATGGAGGGGTTGAGGTGATTGATGTCTCGATGGCAGTTAGAGATGAAGAGGTCGAGGGAGGGTAGGAGGCCTAGGGGTGGTGTCCAGGAGGAGGGGTCAGTAGAGGGAGGGTTAGGCTCACGGTTGAAGTAGTAAGCGCAGAGGCGGAAGCGGCGGAAAAACTGCTCAATGTCCAAACGTGACCGGTATTCGTTGATGTGTGGGTGGAGGGGGACAAAGGTGAGCCCTTTAATGAGGACTGACCGTTCGTCCTCAGTAAGGGGGAGGTCTGGGGGGATGGTGAAGACTCGGCAGGGCTGGGTGTGGCTGTCTCCTCTGGAGCTGCTGGCTGTGGAGGCGATGGGCGGAGCGACGTCGGAGTCGGTGGTGAGCCGTGCGGCGTCGGCTGGGGGCGGAGTTGCGTTGGCGTTGGTGGGCGGAGTTGTGTCGGCGATGGGCACAGCGGCATCGGCGGTGGCAGCAGCGGTGACGGTAGGTGTGTCCTCAGTGTCTGTGGTGTTGGCCTTGGAAATGGAGGCGGTGGCATCAGTAGTGATGGCGTTCGCTGTCTCGGAAGTGGTGTACCCTACTGAATTTAGTTACTGCATTATTCAGAAATTACACAATGGTTCTTTCACAGTGGAATATTACTGCATCTTTATCCTGCCATGTTACCAAATTCTAGGTTTCAAATCCACCACTTTGGTTAAGATGTGGAGGTCAAACGTACATTCTTCTTGATATGATTGTTCAAATCTGCTGTATTTTTACAGATGCTGCGTTTTGAGTCAGACTTTTGATAAGGCTGGTTTCTTTAACAGTATTTTCCAAACTTGCGACCACAAGTACAAGGGCAGCAGATGCACAGGAACCACCTGCAAGTTCCTCTCCGAGCCACACACCATTCTGACTTGGAATTAAATTATTGTTCCTTTACAGTTGCTGGAGCAAAATTCTGGGACTCAGCCTGCAAAAAGCACTATGCTTGTACCCATAACACTTGGACTACAGTCGTTCAAGAGGATGGCTCACCACCATGTTCTCAAGGGCAATTACTAATGGGCAACAATTTCTGTCACATCCTATGACAGAATTAGAAAAAAATGGGTATCAAAAATTAATTGGATGGGAAACAAGAAGGGTCTCCACGATGCAACCAACATTTTTTTCCAAATACCATCAAAATCAAATGAATTGGTCAGTCAACAATTACATTTATTAAAATAGTATCATCCGAATTAGAAATAAGAAAGCTGATGTTGAATTAGGAGGAGAAAATTAGAAGCAATGACCAACAGTTTTTTTTATAGAACAAAGAAAATTACAGCACAGGAACAGGCCCTTCAGCCCTCCAAGCCTGCACCAACATGCTGCCTGTCACAACTAAAATGCCCTACCCTTCCGGGGGCTGTATCCCTCTATTCCCATCCTATTCATGTAGGATAAATCAGAGTTGGGTTTTTATAGGGTAGGGAGAGATCAAGAACTTTGGGGACCGAGTTTTAAAAGTTAGGATTGAAGTGGCTGAAGGTGCTGGAACTAATGATGGAGCCAATGAAATGGAGATGCTTGAAAATGTTCAGTTAGGGATGAAGAGATAGGAGCAGATCACAGAGAGAGAGAGAGAGAGAGAGAGAGGGAGGATCCTTTGGCAGGATTTATTGACAAAAGCAATGCTGAGACTAAGAACCAAATCAGTCCACGCTGGAGAGCTGGAAGAATGCGGGCCAACATACTTATTCATTTTTTGACAGATTGAAATCTACAGAAGAATGGTAAAATTACTAGGATTATACACCTTTCATGACCGGTTGTCATCACAAAATACAGTTAACTGAATAGATTTTTGAAATTATCACTTCCTCAGCACTAGACTGGAATGCTTACCTATCAGGATTATTTATTCAAAATAATTGAAACACAGCAGTCCATTTGCACACAGCATGACTACACAAACATTGTCACAGACTCACGACAGTGACACACTCTAATCTAAGTCCTACTCCAGGACATGAGAAGAACAAATAAGTCCAATACTCCAAAGTGGGTCTAAGGGAGTTGGTGCGCTGTGTTGAGAATTTATATAGGGGCCCTGTCTGTCTGCTATGGCAGATGTAAGAGATCTCATGCTGCTACTTCAAAGGAGCTATACTCTGACTGATATTAATTACTTAGTCAAAAACCAGATTGCATGAAGCTTATCACATTACTGTTTTTGGGAGCTTGCTATGTATAAATTGGCTGCTTAGTTACCAACATTTAAAATTCTTAATTGGCTATAGAGTTCTTTGAGCTGTTCAATGGTCATGAAATATAAGTGCTAAGTATTTTTTTTAGTGATCACGGTTAAAGCAGCAAAGATACATGCTGAAATGAAATTTTATAGATGACCACGGAGGAAAATCCAAGCTTATAGGAGCAGGGGCAGGCAATTCAGCCCCTTGAGTCTGCTTCAACACTCTAACTTACGACTGCTCATCTACCTCAACCTATTTTCTCCTGCTAATCCCATATCCCTTGATATTATTAGCATCTAGAAATATATTATCTATATCTTGAACTTAAAGACTGAGCTTCCACAGCCTCTGAGCTAGAGAATTCTTAAGAATTACTACATTCCTCCCCTGATCAGATCCAAATGGCTTGCTCATCATTTTAAAAACTACAATGCTCTGGTTTTACATCTTCCTTTTCCCTAGACAGGAAAACATCCTTTTCTGTATCCAGCTTGTCTAGCCCTCAAAGCACGTTGTGAGTTTCTACAAGATCTCCTTCCATTCTCCCAAAAAAAAACTCTAGCAAATAAAGGACCCTTCTTCAGAGCCATTTCTAAGGAAGGGTCCTGACCCAAAACGTCAACTTTCCTGCTCCTCTGATGCTGCCTGGCTTTCTGTGTTCCTCCAGTTCCACACTGTTATCTCCGACTCCAGTATCGGCAGTTCTTACTATCTCTGACTGAGTTATAACCCCACTGCGAAGCCTCTTCTAGGGATGCCTACCTTGAAAAAGTTATCCTCCTCCCTCTGGAAAGACCTCAGTGGAACTCTCTCCCACTGCAACCCTTTGGTAATCTCTTCAGCCCTGAAACTGCTCAACAACTTACTGAAGCAAACCAGGAACTACAGCCACATTACCTTCCTCAGTACCTGCCTATGGAACCGGATCATCTCCAATGGATTTCAATCTACATTCAGGCCATCCCAATTTGGCCCTGACCGCGACAACCTCTACCCCCATTTCTGAAGAAGGGCCCCGACCCAAAACATCAACTTTCCTGCTTCTCTGATGCTGCCTGGCCTGCTGTGCTCCTCCAGTTCCACACTGTGTTATCTCTGACTCCAGCATCGGCAGTTCTTACTATCTGTAGCAAATAAAGGCCCAGTCTCCTTAATCTTTTCCCATAGAGTGTCTCATCATCCTGGGGATTATTCTGGCGAACCTCAGAAGGGGCCAAGTACTCCAGGTGTGGTCTCACCCAGGTTCTATACAACTGGTGCAAGGCACCTTGAATCCTGTGTTCGATCCTCTCGCCTTAGAGGCCAATATACCATTTTAAAAAATATACTGCAGGCCGCACCAGCATTTATTGACCCCCCCATTGCCCCTTTAAATGAGTGGCTTGTAAAGGCCATTTCAGGGGGCAGTTAGGAGCCAACCACATTGCTGTGGGTGTGGTTTCACATGTTGGCCAGACTGGGTAAGGATGCCAGATCCCCGCTCTAAAGGAGATTAATGAACCATTTGGCTAATTGGTTGCTGCTGTGCCAGCAATATTAGCTTTCGGTGACATATGAACAAGGACACCCCGGTCCCTTTGGATCTCAGTGCTTCCCAATCCTGAAAGAGAGGCGAGGAAGCGGAGACCGGCTTGGGAGAGGCGAAGTTCCAGGGATGCTGTTGACTGCGAGTGAGAGCGACATGGGGCCGAGGGGCTGAACGGCCTCCCCATGGCTGGTCCCCATGGAAACGTGGCCTAGTAAGGCGAGCCTACCCTCACAGTGATGCGCAACTTACTCACCAGGCGCCTCCAGCTTGCAGTAACCCTCGACCCAGCCGCCACAGCACAGCCCGTGGCCCCAGCATCATGAACGCAGGATGATCCCCAAGCCTGACCCCACTCTCGCTCCAATCGAGCTCCCAGGCCCGGACTCGGGCCTGAGGCCACTACCAAAACAAAGGGAGCGGAGCAGAAGAGGTTAAACTAACAACCATATTCTTATTCGTGCCATCAAACCACAACAGAAGTTAACATAAGAATGGACAGATATTTTATACTTTATGGCCATTGAAATTCATAAAGACACAGTTATTTTTCCGTGTTTGATATGTGTATGATTTCAACCACCCCAAACAACACTTAGTATCATCCTACTTTCGACTGTTCCATTTAATTACTCGTAAGGGGCTCCATAAAAACTTCCGAGTGTTGCAATTTTCGGTTGTTATTTTGTTGTATTTCTCAATAGGCATTAATTTATTGAGTTTCAATTGCTGAAAGGGCGGGATGGATGATTTTAAGGAAGGATTCATTCCAGTGTAGGTGTTGATTGTGATTAGTTTCCCCCCCCCCCCATTGCGCGTGGCGGCGGCGGCAGCAGCGTTGGGTGCAAGATGGCGGCGCTGCGTCGCTTGGTGCCTGTGGCCGGGTCCGGAGTCAGGCTCCGGGGGCTGGTGCGAGGCTCGGCCCTGCATTTCCTGGTCACGACGGCCGATAAAGGTCCGAACCAGAGCCCGAATCACGGGCCGGGCTGGCGGTGCTGCGGCGCGGTGTGTCTGCAGCGGGCGGCCGTCTTGTCGCGGGAAATGAACGCGATGGAGCGCGCGTTCGCGCGGCAGCTGGAACAGGCGAGTGCGCGCATTGCATCACTGCGGGAGCGCGCCTGTTGATGCCGGGGGAACAGAGCATAAGACATAGGAGCAGAAATGAGGCTATTCAGCCCATCACGTCTGCTCCGCCTTTCAGTCCTGGCTGATAAATTTCTCAGCTCCATTCTCCCCCTATAGGAGCGGTTAGATCATGGCCAAAAGAGTCTATATCATCAATTATTTAATTGTAGATTCCTTGTACCCCTTTTTAATCACTTAAGGTCGGGATAAAGTCAGTTTTGCTTTGAATGGCTCATAGGGTTGCACCCTCGGCTCTGAGTTAGGAAGTTTTGAGTTCAGTTCAGCTGTTGTGCTGAGGCAGTGCTGTACTGTCCGAGGTGCTGCACCACAAATTCAATTACTGCCCCGTCAGTCTATTCTTGATCATCAGTAAAGTGATAGTAGGGGGTCATCGATATTACTATGAAGCAGCAATCATTTAGCAATAAGCTGTTTGCTGATGCAGAGGCCACCCAGATCCTGACTTCATTCGTTCAAACATGGACAATATAGTCGAACTCCAGAAGGGAGATGAGGGTGACATTGACATCCAGGCCACTGCATATACTTGACTGAATATAGTATCGTGGAGTCTGAGCAAAACTGGCAATGTTTGGAATCAAGGGGGATAGGGAATTCTCCACTGGTTGGAGTCATACTTAGAAACAATCCAGTAGATCCATAGAATCCCTACAGTGAGGAAGCAGGCCACACTGACCCTCTGGGTAGCGTCCTACCCACATCCACCCTATTCCTGCATTCCCCTGATACACTTTGGGCAATTTATCACAGCCAGTCCACCTAACCTGCGTACCTTTGGACTGTGGGAGGAAACCAGAGCACCTAGAGGAAACCCACGCAGACACACGGAGAATGTGCAAATTCTACACTGTCACCTGAGGCTGGAAGCAAACCCAGGTCCCTGGCACTGTGAGGCAGCAGTGCTAATCACTGAGCCACCATGCCACCCACTAGCAGGTACCTAGAAAATGGTTCTGGTTGTTGGAGGTAAGTCATCTCAGCTCCAGGACATCCCTGTAGGAGTTCCTAAGGGTAGTATCCTAGGCACAACCGTCTTCAACTGTTTCATCAATGACTTTCCCTCCATCATAAGATCAGAAGTGGCGATTTTCAGGACCATCCGTAATTCCTCAGATAGTGAAACATCTATGTCTGAATGTAGCAAAACTTGGATAATACCCAGACTTGGGGTGGCGAATAACGATCGTGACACACAAGTATTTGGCAAACACCATTTGCAACAAGATGGAATCTTAGATTTACGGGTTTAAACTTTCTGATTTTTCTGGAATATATTGGTGTGGGTTCAGTGTCCTCCTTTGCTACTGTCTACTATAGTTAGACCTTGAACCTTTACCGAGGAATCTAACTATTGGCCTTTGACATTCATGGAATTACTGTTCCTGAAACCCCTGCTATCAACATCCTAGATGTTACTATTCACCAGAAACTAAATTGGACCAGCTACATACATAACACTTTAGATATAATATGCCTTCCAAAGTGTTTGATGCAATTGTGTGCATGCTTTTAGTGACTGGTGTAAGAGAGTACCCAGGTCCCTATGAATATCAACAATTCCCAGTGTATTGCTATTTAAATATTCAGCCTTTCCCATTTTCCTATCACTGTAGATAACTTCACACTTATCCATGTTACAGTGCATCTGCCCACTCACTCAACTTCTCTAAGCCCTTACATTCACGAGCATGCAGCCAAATTCTGCCCCACATCCATTTACAAGTTTGATATGACGCCACCATTGTAGGTCAGATCTTAAACAATGATGAGACAGAATACAGGAAGGAGATTGAGTGCTTAGTGGCACGGTGTAAAGACAACAAGCTCTTCATTAACGTAAGCAAATGAAAGAGCTGGTCATTGATTTCAGATAGTGGATTGGAGGGCATGCCCCTGTCTACATCAACGGTGCTGAGGTGGAGATGGTTGAGTGTCAAGTTCCTGGAATTGATGATGACAGACAATCTGTCCTGATCCACCCATGTTGACGTGATTGTCAAGAAAACACAACAACATCTCTACTTCCTCAGGCGGCTAAGGAAATTCAGCATGTCTACAAGGACTGTTAACAATTTCTATAGATGCACCATAGAAAGTATTCTAGCTGGATGCATCACAATCTGGTATGGCAACTGCACTTCCCAAGATCAGAAGAAACTACAAACAGTCATGAACACAGCCTAGTCCATCACACAAACTAGCCTTCCATCCATTGACTCCATCTATATTTCCTGCTGCCTTGGGAAAGCAACCAAAATAATCAAAGACCCCTCCCACACCGGTTTTACTCTCACCCTCTTCTGTCCAGCAGATGATATAAAAGCTTGAATACATGTTCAAACACATTCAACAACAGCTTCTTCCCTGCTTTTATCAGACTTTTGAACAGACTGGTCAAAAGGTAATGTTGATCTCTCTTGCTCTCTCTCTCTTTCTGTCTCTGCACCTGTGGTCGTAACAGTGTGTTTTGCACTCTGTTCTGCTACCCTGATGCACTTTATATGGTACAATCTGTCTGTGTAGCTCACAAAACAACACTTTTCACATTATCTCTGTACATGTCACAACAATGATTCAATCAAAACTGCCTTGAGTGCTTATTACATCCTCCTCACCGCTCACAATCCCAGCTAATTCTGTGTTGTCAGCAAACTTGGAAATATATCTTTTGATTTCCTCATCCAAATTGTTCTTATATATTAAGAATAGCTGGGGCCTCAGGTCTGATTCCTATGGTGATGTACTAGTCACTGCTTTTCACTTGGCAGTGGGTATGGGGTGGTGGTGGTTTGTGTGTGTGTGTGTGTGTGTGTTGGGAAGACTCCCTCTTTCCTGTCTATTTACCAATTCTTAATCCATGCCAATATCTTACACTCCATTCCATGTGCATTGATTTTGTGTTGTAACCTGTATGTCCATTGTTCCCTCTAAGTTACATGATTGGTCTGTGCACACCGATCAGCATGTAGACCTGTTGGATTCTGGGTCTGGAAGTCACTGCCATGCACAGACTTTGGAAGCTTGAGCAGCTGAAGGAAAAGTTAGAGTGACTGTAGTGTGGGACTTTAGGAAAAGATTTCTGAAAATTCAAATACACCACATCCACTGGTTTTTACCTTATCTCAAGATGCAATATAAATTTTTCTTTTGATTTTGAGCAATATTTGTGTTGAGCAGTGTGATTATGTGACGCAATATACTTTGTCCATCAGTTTTCAGCTTTGTCTGTACTGTTATTTGATCTTTGTAGGACAGTAGTGTAGGTTAGCCTTAGTGCCCTGCATTAGAGAAATTAGGTGGGGGTGGGTATGGTTGTAGAGACGTCATCCAACATTACTACATGTCATGCAATGATCCCTACGAGGCATTATCAAACGAAGCTGTGATAGTTTCCACAGTCAAATATCTTTCTGACATTGGCTGTCTAGTTGCACACCTGAAGCATGGTTGTGTGGGAGATGCTCCCATTGAGTCAGTCTCATCAAAAGGGAGAAAAGGGGGATTTCTTTTTCATATGACTGTCTGCATATTCCTATGTAATTTAATCAATGTGAATGTGGAACCTGAAAGCTGAAACAAGTGTGAATCTTAACAGTTGAATTAGAGATCATCATGAAAAAAACTAGTGATGCTATGTTAATTTCATGTGTAATAGTACATCCTGAATCACTCTATTGATTTCAAAGTTTTATTCTGCTTGTTGTGAAACACTTGGCCTGGAGGCTACTCCTTACAAAGCCTAATGGATAGTTTAGCACCTGCCGCATTCCTGAAATGCAAATGATCTCCTATATTTTGTAGGTAGAACTGGAGAAAAGTCTGTACTCTGATCACGAGCTCCGAGTCTTTGAAGATGAAGAAAAACTTCGCCGGAGGCAGGCAGATGATTACGATTCGGATGAAGAAGAGGATGTAGGCCAAGATATTGTGACTGCCCAAGATCTGGAAGATATGTGGGAACAGAAGTTCCGACAATTTAGACCTGCTGAGAGAATACAAGGTGTGTGTCCTTTGATGTTACAACTGTAGTGTATCACGTTTGTCGTAGAGCGCTCCAAGTTTTTTTTGCTCACTTTTTTTTGCCATAAATTTGGCATTTTTCATCCAAAGTTTTTCTTTAATCAAATGAATTCCATTTGAATTAAATCGTTCACAATTTCAATTCAATGATTATTATGTGATCACCCATTTCCTACTTCAGCTTACTTTTGCAGAGACTTCTTACTTCCCTCAAATTTGCCTTCCTCTACGCAGTCTTGATTTTTCCAACTCAAGCTTGGTGTCATTTAATTACTTTCTTCATTTATCTTGGTGCCTATTCCTTTCATCCTTGAAGGTTAGGTAGAATTGTGAGAGATGACTGAAGATATGCAGCAAATTGGAATATGTTCTTGGTATTTACAATATTTTGTTTTTAAATGTTAGAGGATTTAAGCTTTTTTGTTACTGTTGGCAGGTAAACATCTTGATTTTACTGAAATAATCTGTGTTTTCATAGTATTCATAAATAGTTCGCTTCACAAAAAATTACCGGCAATTTTGTAGCATCAAACTCATTTGTCCTAATTTTCCCATTAACCTTTATTCTCTTATAAATACAGGTTTAATCCTTCTAATTTTGCTGGAATACATTGGTGTGGCTCAGGGTGCTCCTTTGGTACTGTGTACTGTAGTTAGACCTTTAACCCTTATCTAGGTATTTCTGTTAATTAAAAAAAAGTTGTCAGACAGCCTGGTTGCATTGGAGAATGAAATTTAAAGTGACTGGTGTTCAACAGAATGTGACTTCTGATGTTTGTAATATAGTTACATGTTGCTGAGCATAGCAAACTTTAAATTGCAGCCTCCCCAACCCCCAGATCTTTCACATTAATCCCCTGGGGGTGGTGCAGAATGACTGCAGTCTTGTTGAATTTCATCATAAATTTCCTGCTGGAATGCACTTTTTTAATCTGAGGAACTTCAAGCTTTGAGAAATTGTGTGTGTCTCAGAGCTCCATTTCTGGTAAAGTCACACACATTAAAAGGCACCTTCTAAAAGGTTCTTTCGAATCCCAGTGTTGGAGGTTTAGTTTTTGCAACCAGCCTTTGCTGTCAGCCTGATGTTTGTTGAACTTATTAACTAGAAATATATAGTTCATTATTGTGGATTTGTAATCTCAGTGAACAAACTATAATGATCAATATGGCTTTTAAAACTGCCTCTGACAATCTCAAAATATTTTGAATTTTATTCTTTCTTTCAAACATTGTAAATGACTCCATTGGAGCAAAGCAAGTGCTATCGTTCATTACAGAGAATATATAGCGGCAGGGAAATTTGAAGGAATCCAAAATTCTATGATTCTATGTGCAGCTTCAGAGTGATCTTTCTAGTGATAATTGCAAATCTTAAATGCCTGTTACGTCTGTAAACAGAGTCCCATACTTTAGTATTTTTCCATAATTTTATCTACTTCAAATATTTGTTGTTTTGCTTTCCAAATAATTGTGCAACAATTGTTCCCTATTTTGTGCAATAATAATAAAAATATATCAGTCTGCATGAAGAAAATTAGACTATTCATTATCCATTTGTGATAATTTTAACATAAATCTACCTTTTGCTGATCAGGAAAACTGCAGAGGAGAGGTTGCTGAATTATGTCTGGCAGCAGTATTGATAGTTGTCTGGCCAGTTATTCAAAATGTGCTTCTTTACCTTTTATTTTAGAAGCTGACAAGAAGAGTGACAGATCTACATTGAATAGGCGACTAGATGAGAAACTGATATTACTGGTAAAAGAAAAAGTGGGAGATGAAGAGATCTGGTTGCTGCCACAGAGTGAATGGAAGCCGGGGGAAACCATGAGACAGACTGCAGAACGTGCCCTGTCTACACTATCTGGTGGGAGTGCTTTGATAGCTTTATATATATAGTAGTGTATAGAATTAGAAACATATACGGTACAGCACAGGAGGATGTTACCTAGCCCATTGTGTCTATGCCACCTCTTTGGTAGAGCCGTCTAATTAGTCCCACTCACCTTCTTTCACCAATATCTCGTACTTCATTTCTCCCTCTAATATTTTCTAATTTTCTTTAGAATGTAATGATTGAATCCGTTTCTACCATCCTCTTAAACATTCCAGATTACAATTTGCTGTTTTTATTTATTCTTTAATTGTCACGTAGCCTCTGCTTGTTTTTGCTAATCTGAGGTCTTTAATCCTTAATCCTTTTGTTTTATGCGTTCGTGGGATATGCGCAATGCAGGCATGGGCAGCATTTATTTCCTATTCATAATTGACCCCAAGAAGGTGATGATGAGCTGCCTTATTAAACTGCAGCAGTCCTTGGACTGTAGTTGCATCCTCAGTGCTATCTATTCCAAACATATTTATGTTTGCTTTCAATGACAATACTTGTAGCCAGCAATTTTTAAAATATCATTTTCTAATTCATTTTGTTCCTCATCTTTTAAATTTTGTAGGAAATGAATTGCACGCTGTTTTTCTGGGCAATGCTCCAGCTGGCTTCTATAAATACAAGTATCCTAAGGCCTTGCGAAATTCCAGCATTGTAGGGGCCAAAGTGTTTTTCTTTAAAGCCTTGCTGATGAATGGAGACCTCAAGACAAGAAGGAAGGGTGACTATGTATGGGTAACTAAGAGTGAACTGAAGGACTATCTCAAACCAAAATATTTGCTGCAAGTTAATCGCTTCATCTTTGACACCTCAACAATATATGAGTAAAAGTTTATTTTGTTATAATGAAATCATTGTAAAAATTAAATTATACGATGAATTTAACATTTCTCCTATGTTTCTCAAATTATGTATTTGCATAGTTCCTGAGTCTTCTGTTTTATTATAATTAAGATCAAAGATTTGACTGGGAATATGCTATTTTCAAATTCTGGTTTGTACTCAGTCAAATGCTGTTGAATTCGCTTTAGTGCTGTTAGTTTGGAGAGGAGAAACCAGCTTGGATCCAACTACTCATTGGCTATGTTGTGACCTCTGCTGGAAAATATGTCTTTGGGAATCAGATTGAGGACATGATAAAACTTGGTGTTTAACTAAGATTTGCTGCTGCCTTCCAAATTGTACCCAGTATGAAATGACCACTTTTGGAAAGGAGAGAAGATAAATGGAAGTGAATGGGGTCAGTGCGTGTGGGTGGAGGAATTGCAAGTATATCACTTCTTCCGACCAAAACTCTCATCCTTAAACCTCTCACGGAGAAGCTTTCCTTAGTGCTTTCTTGTCAGTTCCAAGCTATTGAGTGGTCCCTCCTTCACCAAAACACTGGGCCTTGAGACTTGATTCAAGATGAGGTTGATTTTAAGGTACAGAAATTGTTTAGATGTTATGTCACTGGCAAACCCAATAATTATAAACTTTGCACATAAAAATTCCTTTGTTGAAAGGTTGCAGGTTGGATTTACTCTACTCTGTAGCTCCCAGATTCTATGTTCTATTGCTATCCATCTTGGTTTTTGTGAAAAGCATTCTTCGTTTATTCATATCAATGCCTATGTCCTTGACACCCTTGTGAACCAAAATGTGCATTTCCCTGTCCAATATATGTATCGATTTACCAAGATCTTTGGATTGTGGTTGAATTGGAAATTTTTCGCTTTTTGGAATATATCACATGCCACAACAACTTCTGCTTCACAAGTTGGAAATGTATTTACTCCATCAGACAGAAATTCTAACTTCAACCAATCACTGAATTTACTTATTGTTAAGCTAGTAAACAAACAGGTATTTAGTGTAAATGATTAACAGTAATTAGAAACTTTTCTCAGCTTTTCTATCTGAAAATAAGGAACCACCACCACCTACAACATTCCATATAAACCTGATCTTTCAAGAATGAATATCCAGTTATTACATGATGAAATGCAACCAGAGAGCTTAGAACCTTTAGTGATTATAGACTCTAGTCAGCTATATGTATATCATCCCAAATCTTTTCAATATATAGTGAAAGGAAGAAGTTTCAAAAGCAGCCCTGTCAGTTATTTGCCATTATACAGGATATTTGAATTAAGTGGAATGGCTTGATTCGTATTTGAGTACCACAAAAGATCTATCAGACTGTTTCTTGTCCACGATAAATGTTAACAATCAAATCAAAGAAAGCAACTTTCCTGAACTGACATCTGTTTCTGCCTATTCTGAATATAGTCAATGCGCTATCCAACCTTCAGAAACAGCTAACATCTGTGTGCATTCTGACTATTAAGAATATTGTAATATTCTTGTGCTCCAAAACTTGCCGCTCCCTGAGCCAAGCTGTTCCAGTGCAGTTACAACACTGGTATCTATCCGACAATGTGGAAAATTGCCCAAGTATGTCCTGTACACTAAAAGCAGGACAAATCCAACCCGACCAGTTACCGCCCCATCAGTCTCCTCTCGATCATCGGTAAAGTGACGGAAGGTGTCATCAACAGTGCTATCAAGCAGGACCTGCTCAGTGATGCTCAGTTTGGATTCCACCAGGGCTACTCAGCTATTTATCTCATTACAGCCTTGGTTCAAACATGGACAAAAAGGCTGAATTCCAGAGGTGAGGTGAGAGTGACAGCCCTTGATATCAAGGCTGCATTCGACTGAGTGTGGCATCAAGGAGCCCTAGCAAAACTGGAATCAATGGGTATCAGGGGACAAACGCTCTAGTGGTTGGAGTCATACCTGATGCATAAGAAGATAGTTGTGGCTGTGGGAGGTCAATCATCGCAGCTCCAGGACATTTCTGCAGGAGTTCTTCCAGGTAGTGTCTTAGGCCCAATCATCTTCAGCCGCTTCATCAATGACCTTCCCTCCATCATAAGGTCAGAACTGGGGATGTTCGCCGATGACTGCACAATGTTCAGCACCATTCGTGACTCCCCAGATACTGAAGCAGTCCATGGTCACATGCAACAAGATCTGGACAATATCCAGGCTTGGGCTGACAAGTGGCAAGTGACATTCGCGCTACACGAATGCCAGGCTATGACCATCACCAATAAGAAACAATCTAACCCTTGACATTCAATGGTGTTACCATCACTGAATCCCCCACTATCAACATCCTGTGCATTACCATTGACCAGAAACTCAACTGGACTCACCACATTAACAGAGTGGCTACAAGAGCAGGCCAAAAGCTGGGAATACTGCGGCGAGTAACTCACCTCTTGACTCCTCAAATCCTGTCCACCATCTACAAGACACAAGTCAAGAGTGTGATGGAATTCTCCCCACTTGCCTGGATGAGTGCAGCCCCAACAACACTCAAGAACCTTGAAACCATCAAGGGCAAAGCAGCCCATTTGATTAGCACTACATCCACAAGCATTCACTCCCTCCACCACCGACACTCAGTAGCAGCAGTGTGTACTATCTACAAGATGCACTGCAGAAATTCACCAAAGATCCTCGAACAGCACCTTCCAAACTAACGACCACTTCCATCTAGAAGGACATGGGCAGCAGATATATGGGAACACCACCACCGCCAAGTTCCCCTCCAAGTCACTCACCATCCTGACTTGGAAAAATATCGCCTTCCTTCAGTGTCACCAGGTCAAAATCCTGGAATTCCTTCCCTAAGGGCATTGTGGGTCTGCAGCAGTTCAAGAAGGCAGCTCACCAACACCTTCTCAAGGGCATCTAGGGATGGGCAAGAAATGCTGGCCAGCCAGCAACGCTCACATCCCACAAATGAATTGAAAAAGAATAGTAATATTATAGATATCAAAACATCGGTCCTGCTGCACTGATATGCATCTCCCAATGCTTTAAGATCCTGGAATATTTCTGTGGCCACTGCACTTCTGCCTTCATTGAGTTGTTCTGGATGTTTTTCACCACACCTATCGTGACTAATCTCCAACAATGAGTGCTGCCAGGTCCTGATACCTCCTGCCTCAGTGTTACTTGAGCATCTCACTTCCGGTACTGGCTCGTTCTGGGATTCTGTTTTGCCCACGTGTCACTAGCTTTTCTATAACACTTTGTTGATTGGTTCAAAGTTAAAAACAGTATCAAATCAGAAATAATAAGTTAGGGAATGTGTCAAAAGTGTGGAGAGTAGCTTTAAAAACTACCATTGAAAAGTCATTAGATGTTAATGAAGAAGAAGCAATTCTATATGACATTTTAGGAGAATGAAAGTGGAAAGTAAACCATTCAAATTGCCCACAAAATCTTCAAAGTTCTTTTTACGGTTTATCCTCTATAGTGTTCAAAACAAAGTAAAATGTCAAAACAACACATTTTGCAACACAGTGATTATGTTTACCAATTGAAAGAGATTTTCTGCCTCTTAATGTCTTCAGTGAAGTTAGAGTCATGGATTTACAGAGTTAAACAGCATGGAAACAGACCTTTCGGTCCAACTTGTCCGCACTCACCAGATATCCTAAATTGATCTAGTCCCATTACCAGCATTTGGCCCGTATCCCTTTTAAGCCCTTCCTATTCACATACCCATCCAGATGTCTTTTAAGTGTTGTAATTGTACTCATCTCCACCACTTCCTGTGGCAGCTCATTCTAAACATGCACCACCCTGTGTGTGAAAAAGTTGTTCCTCCGGTCCTTTTTAAATTTTTCCCCTCTCACCTTAAACCTTTGCCCTCTAGTTTTGGACTCACCTAATTTAGGGAAAAGACCTTGGCTGTTCACCCTATCTATGCTCCTCATGACCTTATAAACCTCTAAAAGGTCACCCCTCAGCCTCTTATGCTGCAGGGAAAATAGCCCCAGTCTATTCAGCTTCCCCCTATAGCTCAACCCCTCCAATCCTGGCAGCATCCATGTACATCTTTTATGAACCCTTTCAAGTTTATCTCCATCATTTAATATAGCAGGGAGACCAGAATTGAATGCAGTATTTTAAAAATGGCCTTGCCAATGTCCTGTACAGCTGCAATGTGATATCCTAACTCTTATACTCAATGCATTGACCAATGAAGGCAAGCATGTCAAATACCTTCTTCACCACCCTGTCTACCTGCGACTCCACTTTTATGGAACTATGCACCTGCACCCCTAGGTCCCTTTGTTCGGCAACAGTCCCCAGGGCCCTACCATTAAGTGTATGAGTCCTGCCCTGATTTGCCTTACCAAAATGCAATATCTCACAATTATCTAAATTAAACTTTATCTGCCACTAACCATTCCTCCTCATTCACATCCAAATTATTGATGTAAATGACAAAAAGCATTGGATCCAGCACCGATCTTTGTGGCACACCACTAGTCACAGGCCCCCGTTCTGAAAACCAACCCTCCACCATCACCCCCTGTCTCCTACCTTGGAGCCAATTTTGTATACGAATGGCTAGCTCTCCCTGGATTCCATGTAACCTAACTTTGCTAACCAGTCTACCATGCGGAACCTTCTCGAACGCTTTACTGGAGTCTATACAGACAATGTCCGCCTCTCTGCCTTCGTCGATCCTCTTTGTCACTTCTTCAAAAAACTCATTAAGTTAGTGAGCCCCGATTTCCGATGCACAAAGCCATATTGACTGTCCCTAATCAGTCCTTGCCTTGCTGTTTTTGGTCTGTCTCAAAATCCTAATCTTTAGATGGATTTTCTTTCTCTTCTCTGAAGTGGTTGTGAGTTATCTATTGGTACATTTTCCCAGCTTGTATCAGTTTGTGTCCCTAGGTTAAAGCAAGCCTGCCCTCTTCCATATTGTGAAGAGTTGTTAGTGCTTTGTGCTTTTTTTTAAAAACAACTGAGATCGAATCTTTACCTCAGATCAGGCACACATTGAAATTGTTGAGTGCTCTTTCTCGGCTTCAAATTACACAATTTTTAACTTAAGGTTCAGGCAGCACTTATCAATAACTTGAAAGTAAAACTAAGACTGGTTGTTGAGTGTTGACTTCTCTTCCTCAGTGAGCAGGAAGAAAATTTTCATTTTTTTATTCCCCAAATGATTTAAACTAACTGAAAGAGGCAGTTAATTATCGGTTCCTCCTGATTAGCTATTAACTATGCCATTCCCAACATGCTGCTCCTCTTCGTTTTGACTCCAAATCTAATTTAAAAATCTGTTCCCTTAAATAAGTGTATTAATTGTGAGGATAAGTGTAAAAAATTGAACAGAATCTTGGCATCTGCATAAGTAATTAATTTTTGAGCTATTAGTGACAAATTGTTTTGTACAAAAATACATATTTACTACCGTGTACCAATAAGTACTGTTCTAGTGCACTAAGTACTTTAAAGCAATATTTTGCCTTTACCTCATGCTTAATTGTAGCTGAACATCCCATGGTGCTTCACTGAGGTGTAAACAGACAAAATGGATGAAAAGAAGGAACTCACATAACTGGGATAACTGTACTAGGATACAGATTTGGCTCAGAACTGGCAGTTTATGGGATAAGACTTACAGGATGATTTGAAGCCTTCCAGAATTTAGGACTTCTTTCCACTGATGCTATATCTGTTTTAAGTTGAGGTTGAGAGGTAACATTTAGAGGTTTATAAAATAATGACGGGTAAAGATAAGGTGAATGACAGGTTTCTTTTGATATAACAAGGTGTAGAGCTGGATGAACACAGCAGGCCAAGCAGCATCAGAGGAGCAGGAAGGCTGACGTTTCGGGCCTAGACCCTTCTTCAGAAATGGGGGAGGGGAAGGGGGTTCTGAAATAAATAGGGAGAGAGGGGGAGGCAGATAGAAGATGGATAGAGGAGAAGATAGAGGAGAAGATAGATGGAGAGGAGACAGACAGGTCAAAGAGGCGGGGATGGAGCCAGTAAAGGTGAGTGTAGGTGGGGAGTTAGGGAGGGGATAGGTCAGTCCAGGGAGGACAGACAGGTCAAGGGGGCGGGATGAGGCTAGTAGGTAGGAGATGGGGGTGGGGCTTGAGGTGGCAGGAGGGGATAGGTAGGAGGAAGGACAGGTTAGGGAGGTGGGGACAAGCTGGGCTGGTTTTGGGATGCGGTAGGGGGAGGGGAGATTTTTAAGCTCCACATTGATACCATTGGGCTGCAGGGTTCCCAGGCGGAATATGAGCTGCTGTTCCTGCAACCTTCAGGTGGCATCATTGTGGCGTCTGAGGAATGGGAGGGGGAGTTGAAATGTTTCGCGACTGGAAGGTGCAGTTGTTTAGTGCGAACCGAGTGTAGGTGTTCCGCAAAGCGGTGCCCAAGCCTCTGCTTGGTTTCCCTGTTGTAGAGGAGGCCACAACGGGAACAGCGGATACAGTATACCACATTAGCAGATGTGCAGGTGAACATCTGCTTGATGTGGAAAGTCTTCTTGGGGCCGGGGACGGGGGTGAGGGGGGAGGTGTAGGGGCAGATGTAGCACTTCCTGTGGTTGCAGGGAAAAGTGCCGGGTGTGGTGGGGCTGGAGGGGAGTGTGGAGCGGACAAGGGAGTCCCGGAGAGAGTGGTCCCTCCGGAAAGCAGATAAGGTTGGGGAGGGAAAAATGTCTTTGGTGGTGGGGTCGGATTGCAGATGGCGGAAGTGTCGGAGGATGATGCGTTCGATCCGGAGGTTGGTGGGGTGGTACGTGAGGGCAAGGGGGATTCTGTTTTGGTTGTTATTGCGGGGAGGGGGTGTGAGGGATGAGTTGCAGGAAATGCGGGAGACACGGTTGAGGGCGTTCTCGACCACTGAGGGATAACGAGGACATCTGAGATGTTCGGGAGTGGAATGCCTCATTCTGGGAGCAGATGCGGCGGAGGCGAAGGAGTTAGGAATAGGGGATGGCATTTTTGCAGGAAGGTGGGTGGGAGGAGGTGTACTGTAGGTAGCTGTGGGAGTCGGTGGGCTTGAAATGGATATCGGTTTCCAGGTGGTTGCCAGAGATGGAAACAGAGAGGTCAAGGAAGGAGAGAGAGGTATCAGAGATGGTCCAGGTGAACTTAAGGTTGGGGTGGAAGTGTTGGTGAAGTGGATGAACTGTTCAAGCTCCTTGTGGGAGCACGAGGCGGCGCCGATACAGTCATCGGTGTAACAGAGGAAGAAGTGGGGTTTAGGCCAGTGTAGCTACGGAAGAGAGATTGTTCCATGTAACCTACAAAGAGGCAGGCATAGCTTGGGCCCATGCAGGTACCCATGGCCACCCCCTTTGTCTGTGGGAAGTGGGAGTAATTGAAAGAGAAGTTGTTGAGGGTGAGGACAAGTTCGGCTAAGCGGATGAGGGTATCAGTGGAGGGGGACTGGTCGGGCCTGCGGGACAGGAAGAAGCGGAGGGCCTTTAGGCCATCTGTATGGGGAATGCAGGTGTATAGAGACTGGACATCCATGGTAAAGATGAGGTGTTGGGGACCAGGGAATTGGAAGTTTTGGAGGAGGTGGAGGGCGTGGGTGGTGTCACGGAAGTAGGTAGGGAGTTCCTGGACCAAGGGGGAGAAAATGGAGTTGAGATAGATGGAGATAAGTTTGGTGGGGCAGGAGCAAGCAGAGACAGTGGGTCGACCAGGGCAGTCAGGTTTGTGGATTTTGGGAAGGAGATAGAAGCGGGCAGCACGGGTTTGGGGAACGATGAGGTTGGAGGCTGTGGGTGGGCGGTCACCTGAGGTGATGAGGTTGTGGATGGGTTGGGAGATGATGGTTTGGTGGTCGGCGGTGCGGTCATGATCCAGGGGGCCGTAGGAGGAGGTGTCGGAGAATTGGCGCCTGGCCTCGGCAATGTAGAGGTCTGTGTGCCATACTACAACTGCGCTTCCCTTGTCCGCGGGTTTTATGGTGAGGTTGGGATTGGAACGGAGGGAGTGGAGTGCTGCATGTTCTGTGGGGGAGAGGTTGGAGTGGGTGAGAGGGGTGGAGAGGTTGAGGCGATTGATGTCTCGATGGCAGTTGGAGATGAAGAGGTCGAGGGAAGGTAGGAGACCTTGGGGTGGTGTCCAGGAGGAGGTGGTGTGGTGGAGGTGGGAGAAGGGGTCAGTAGGGTGAGGGTTATGATTAAAGAAGTAAGCGCGGAGGCGGAGGTGGCGGAAATACTGCTCAATGTCCAAACGTGAGCGGTATTCGTTGATGTTTGGGTGGAGGGGGACAAAGGTGAGCCCTTTACTGAGGATTGACCATTCGTCCTCAGTAAGGGGGAGGTCTGGGGGGATGGTGAAGACCCGGCAGGGCTGGGTGCTACAGGGTTTCTTTTCCCTAGGTTTGGGGATTACAAGACAAAGGTGCATATTTTTAAGGTGAGAGGAGAAAGATTTAAAAATGATGTGGGGGGCAGTTTTTTTCACACATTGGTTCATGTGTGGAATAAGCTTTCAGAGGAGGTGATGGATGTGAATACAGTTACAAATTTTGTAAGACATTGAATAAGTATACAAATAAGAAGTGTTTGGAAGGATATCGACCAAGTGCAGGCAGGTGGGACTAGGTTAGTTTGGGATTATGGTGGGCATTGATTGTTTGGACCGAAAGGTCTGTTTCCATGCTGTATGAGTCTATGACTCTAAATGTATTAATATTTTCTGTGCATTTTTAGAATGTAATTATTTGAACTTTGAATATAGAGGATAGATGCAATATTTTCAGTCTCTTGTGATTATGTCTTTCAGTACCATAATTTCTTGTGTTATTATTTTAGCAACACTTTCTCACAGTGACAGCTTCAGCTTTGTCTAAAGTATTGCCCATCTACATTACGTACTTTCAGTGGGTCACAACTCCTTTACATTTCTGTCATCCTCCATGATGTTACAATTCTTTCTGGTTTGTGTCTTCAAGCATAGCCCAACACCATCTTGCCCGTTGTCAGATGTACAAATTATCATGAAAAACTCTTGTAACCTTTGAATAGTATTTCTTGCGCTTACACATTTTCTAATGTATAAATGTGCTCAGGACTTCTAAGAAAAAGTAGATAAATAGCAGAATGCCATTCTGTAACCAGCCTCCTGCTTTGTTTGAAGAATGTAGGGAAAATATTTTGAGCCGAGAGGAGAATGAATGCATCTATATGATTTTCTCCTGGTCAGATTTAGCAGCTTGATGCCTCATACATGTAAAGTGGCTCCTGCTTGCTGATTAAATAAATAATTAATATGGTGTTATTAAAGCTTCTTGATGTGGCAATGTGTAAAAAAAAGGCAAGAAATGACATCAAGTAACACAGAAGGTATTTATCATGTGATTTTATTTTTGTGTGTCCTCACTCACTAATTAATTGGGGCAACAGCATTGTGGCCGTGGAATTAACCCATGAATCTGTGAAGGTCGATGTATTAATAATCAAAGTGCACAGGAAAATAGTCAAGTTGCAAATCTCGAAGTCTTAACATGAGTAAAAACTAAAGTGCCACCAAGATTGTCTTATATACACAATACAAAACACTAGTCTTAGTTTGTGGTAAAATAACTTGTGACATAAAACCTGACTCAACATGAGGAATACAACAGGAAATTTGCAACAATGAACAATGAACTGATCCCGTCTGCTGTTGTATAGAAGGAGTCAAGATCAAGTGCAGTCATCAATCAAGTATGTTAGAGATTTGGCGATATATGGCAAACATGTAGTTGCTATTCAATCTTTATTTTTTAAACTAATAAATTCTGCCCTTACTAAGTTTATTTCAATTTTTATGTCCATCTGTATAATGGAAAATATGCATGTAAACTTGTCATGCTGTAATTGCATCCTCGTGCCTATGGGCGATGTTGCAATTTCTTGACTAGTGGACAGTGCAAATAGGACATGACAGTTTAAGACAGATCCTTGCATTGAGAACGCGATTAGAATAACATGTAACAGAAACTGTGTGCAGATATATTTAAATTGATCATATGTAAGTAGTGAACCTTTATAAAGTTGCTCATGGGTCAGGGTTGATGAATTTGGTGCTAGGTAGTACAAGGGTAGCATTGTTAAACAATTGCCAATTCCTAATGTTTGTGATGGCACAGTGAAGTCATTACTCATGTAGCCACATCAGGTTGGGATGTGGATCTGGCTTTGGAGAACAAAGAAAATCCTGGGTCTTTTTAATTTCAAAAATATACTTTATTCATAAAAAAAGTCTTTATGTACATAAAGCAGTTTGGTTCTGTACAGTCTTTGCAACATGGAGAACAAACATTGGTTTTTGACTTTCCCAACAGTTCCAATCAACCCAAAGGCATTTCTTACTTATGCAAAATACTAGTTACATGTATTTGAGGCACCGGGATGGTCTGATAACAGAATGGACCCCATTGTACATTGGCCAAAAGGCCTTAGACAGTGGTCTTTCTCCATTGTGTCTTGGTGGCAGCTGCCCTAATCTTTAGTGCGTCCCTCAGCACGTAGTCCTGGACCTTGCTTAAGTCCAGAAAGGGCACAGATACAGGAAGTACTCCAGGCAGTCTCACCTGGACTCTTCCCCACTCTCACCTGAAGCCCTAACTTTGTACGTTGTAGTTGTTGCTATTTGTTTGATGAGCCAGGCTGTTCATATGTTAAATGTGGAAAGGCTGCTTTTGTGTTATTGGTGTAGAATCTGCTTTTTGTCAATAAAATCAATTGGTTAATATGGAACAATCTGCAAGTCTGAGGAAACTTTGTAAGCATACAGATGGTAAAAAAGACTAATTTTCTTCGGTAAGCTTGAGGTGAATAGAGGACAGCAGTCCAGAGATTAATTTTATGGAGTCCAAGTCCAAGAGCAATCGAAGTTACCACAAACATTTAATCGCTGGTTTAGTATGGCATTTCCAAAGCAACTAATTGTGCGGAGTACTTTTGAACATTTCAACCCAAAAGTGAAAAATTATGTATGAATGTAAATATTACAAGTCTGCATCATAAATGTTTAGAATTGACATTTTTGGCACCAGTCTTTAACAAGGTAAACTTCAGTATAAGGAAGACTTTTGATTTACAGAATTCTGATTTATCTGTTGCACAGAGATTGCCGTTTGTAATTTTAATCTGACTGTGTTTTTCCTGATCGTGTGTTTCCAGACTACAGCATTGACTTTCAAAATTTCTGTGTGAGAGACAGTAAATAAAATATTTCTGCACCTTTGCTAACACATTCCTGGGAGTATAGGTGCAAATTACTGCAGATGCTGGAATCTGTACTGAAAGCAACAAATGCTGGAGATCACAGTGGGTCAGACATGGAGAGAGAGCAAGCTAACACTTTGAGTCTAGCTGACTCTTCATGAGAGTGAAGTGAAGTGTGCAAGAGGCAGCATTTATGCTTTAGTTGGGGGTGGGTTGTGTGGGGCTGGTGGGGTGACAGTGCTGGTGGAGAAATGATTTTGATAGTTAAGTGATCGGAATGCAAGAATGGCAGAACAATGGTGTGTCTAACTGCCAGACTTGAAAGGGTGACTGAGAATTTAACAAGTAAAGCTAAAAGAAAAGTACGAAATGGGAGAAAAACATGTAAAGCTAAAAGAGAAGAAAATGTAAGTTGGTTCATAATTTAAAGGTGTTGATCTCAATCTTAAGTCCAGAAGGCTGTAAAGTGCCTTGTCTAAAAATGAGATTTATTCCTCCAGTTTGTGCTGTGATTCACTGGAGCACTGCAGCATCAAAGGACAGACAAGTGGGTATGTGAGCAGGCGCTGTATTAAAACGACCGGCTACAGGAAGGTCATGCTTGCGCACGAACCGGAGGTGTTCTGCAAAGCAGTAACCCAGTCTGTGTTTAGTTTCTCCAATGTAGAGTAGGCCACATTGGGTGCAACGAATACAATACGCAAGATTGGAGGACGTACAGGTGAAATAGTGCTTCACCTGGAAAGACTGTTTAGACCCTTGGATGGTGAGCAGGGAGGAGGTGAAGGGGCAGGTGTTGAGTTTACATGGGAAGGTGGTCTGGTGGTGGTGGTAGTAGTGGAATGGACGAGGGTGTCCTGGAGGGAATGATACCTGTGAAATGTAGACAAGGGGAGTGAGGGGAAGATGTGTTTGGTGCTGGTGTTCTGCTAGAGTTGCCTGAAATGGTGGAGAATAATCCTTTGAATGTGGAGGCTGGTGGGATGAAAAGTGAGGACAAAGGGGACCTGATCCCACTGTTGTGAGCAACGGGAAAGGGCAAGGGTGGAACCACGGCTGATGGGTTGGATGTGGTTGAGAGCCCTGTCAACCACAGTCAGAAAGAAAGCATGATTATGGAAGAAGCAAGCCATGTCAGCAGCGCGGTTTTGTAAGGTGGCATCATTTGAACAGATTCGACGTAGGTGAAGTAACTGGGAGAATGGGTTGGAGTCCTTGCAGGGCGTGAGGTATGAAGACCTGCAGTGAAGGTAGCTGTGGGGGTCAGTGTAGTGAAGGTAACTGTGGGGGTCAGTTTAATGAAGCTAACTGTGGGGGTCAGTGCAGTGAAGGTAGCTGTGGGGGTCAGTGTA
>NC_063364.1:23656802-23664551 GCF_021869965.1 Rhincodon typus | reverse complement strand
GAAGGTAGCTGTGGGGGTCAGTGCAGTGAAGGTAGCTGTGGGGGTCAGTGTAGTTAAGGTAGCTGTGGCTGTCAGTGTAGGGAAGGTAGCTGTGCAGGTCAGTTTAATGAAGGTAGCTGTGGGGGTCAGTGTAGTGAAGGTAGCTGTGGGTGTCAATTTAGTGAAGGTAGCTGTGGGAGTCAGTGTCGTGAAGGTAGCTGTGGGGGTCAGTGTAGTGAAGGTAGCTGTGGCGGTCAGTGTAGTGAAGGTAACTGTGGGGGTCAGTGTAGTGAAGGTAGCTGTGGGGGTCAGTGTAGTGAAGGTAGCTGTGGGAGTCAGTGTCTTTGTAGTGGATGGCAGTGGACAGTTTATTCCCCGAAATGGAGCCAGAGAGATCAAGGAAAGGAAGGAAAGTGTTGGAAATGGACGATGTGAAAGTTATAGAGGAGTGGAAATTGGAGGCAAAATGAACAAATTTTCCACTTCCAGGTGGGACAACAAGCGGTACTGAAGCAGTCGTCAATGCACTGAGAGAAGATTTGTGTGAGGGGGCCAGTATAAGACTTGAACAAGGAATGTTCCACATTCCCCATAAGGATGCAGCCATAACTGGGACTCATGCAGTTGCCCAAAGCCACCTCAAAGCAGAAGTGAGATGAATTAAAGGAAAAAATTGTTCATTGAGAGATAAAGTTCAGCCAGGTGGAGGTGACTGGTGGTGGATGGAGAGTGATCAGGTCTCTAGTCGATGAAGAAACCAAGACCTTGCAGACCATCCTAGTGGGAAATGGAGGTATAGAGGGATTGGACATTCGTGGTGAACAGGAGGCAATTAGGGAACTGGAAATTGTCAATATGGGGGGCATCAGAGGAATTGTGAATGTAGGTGGGCAGAGTCTGGGCAAGTGAAGAGAGGATGGAGTCAAGGTTAGGATGAAATGAGCTTGTTGGCGCAGGAACAGGTTAATACGATGGCCCTACCAAGGCAGTCTGGTTTGTGGATTTTGGGAAAGAGGTAGAAGCGGTCTCTCCGGGGTTGGGAGACTACCAGGTTGGAGACAGTGGGTGGAAGATCTCCACAGGTAATGAGATTGGTGACAATCTTGGCAACAATGGCTTGAAAGTCGGATGTGGGGTCATGGTCCAGGGGGCGGTAGGATGAAGTGTCTGAGAGTTGGTGTTGAGCCCCTACCAGGTAAAGATCAGTGCACCCGACTACACCACCACCTTTGTTAGCAGCTTAAAGTCAAAGTTAAGGTTGGACCTGTGAGAGCGAAGTGCGGCAATTTCAGAAGGGGACAGCTTAGAGTGTGTGAGAGGAGCAGAGAAATTGAGATGGCTGATGTCACATCAGTTTTCAATAAAGGGATTGAGGGCAGGTAAGAGGCCAGGGGAAGGGTCCAGGTGGAGGGTGAATACTGGAAGTGGGTGAAGGAGTCAGTGGAACGGAGGGGTGGGGCGGGATGGTCGGATGGGGATTCCTACCTGAAGAAGTGAACGCTTAGACAGAGACAGTGGAAAAACAGTTCAACATCATGACGAGCCCAAAATTTATTGAGGTGGGGATGTAAGTGTATGAAACTGAGTCCTTTGCTGAGGACATTATGTTCAGCCTTAGAGAGGGGAAGGTTGGGAGGTATAGTGAAAACACGGCAAGGGCTGGGGTTGGGGGGAATGGCCTCAGGGGCACAGAAAGTGATGGTATCTGAGGGCTGGAAGGTGTTGGGTGCTAAGCAACGGTCTGCAGGATGGATGTTAGGAGTCCATAAGTTGCTGGAGCTTGCCTGACTTGATGTCCGAAAGAAAGAGAAAAAGTCTTTTGTTGATGTGAAGGATGAAGTGAAACTGGGGAATATCACAGCTTTGACAGAGGTGAGTCAATGTTGTTGCAGAGGGGGTAGAGTGTGCGCATATGAAGGCGCATGGTGTTGATCATGGATTGTAGGATGCAGCAGGGGCAGCAGTCTGAAGAATGTTGTACGACCTGGAAATACTTGTAAGACTACTGTACACTGGAGAAACCGAACGGAGACTAGGTTACCGCTTTGCAGAACAAGCATAACCCCGGCCTCCCATAGCTGGTCATTTTAACACCGTGTCCTGCTCACAAAACCTCTTGTCTGTTCTCAGCATGCTGCAGTACTCCAGTGAATCAGCGCAAACTGGAGCAACAACACCTAATTTTCAGACTAGACACTTTACAGCCTTCTGGACTTAATACTGAGTTCAACCTCTTCAAATTGTGAACCAACTCACTTCTTCCCTTTCTTTTAGCTTTACTTGTTACATTTTCTGTCACTCTCCTCTCTTCCCACCCCAGTGGGACTGTCACTTCTTTCAAGTCTGACAGTTAGACACACCATTGTTCTGCCATTCTCACATTCTGATCACTTAATCTGAACTATCAACATCTTTTCTCCCCCAGCACTCTACACCCCACCACCCCCAACCCGCATCCCTAATTATAACATAAATGCTGCCCCCTCCACACTTCACTTCCGCTCTGATGAAGAGTCATCTGGACTCAAAACGTTAGCTTGATCTCTCTCCATGGATGCTGTCTGACCCACAGTGATCTCCAGCATTTGTTGTTTTCAGCAGACTCCTGGGAGCGCTGTATAAACATTGACATATTCCTTGAAACTGACTGGCAAATGGGCAAGTTGCTGTAAAGGAAACAGTACTATTGTAGCAGCAAATATGATTTATATTTGCATACATCAGCAGAAATCATGCTATTAAAGTCTAGATAATAAATTCTGAATAGTGTGCCTAGCACCACGTAGATATAAATGTAATGACCATGTGTTTCTGGAGGCTACAAATGTAAATTAGTCACTAATAAATCCAAAAGAGAACTAAGCAAATTTCTTCACTAAGACAGTGGTTAGGATGTGAATAGGGAATAGCTGAGACAAGCAACGAGTATATTGAACACGAAGCTAAATAAGTACGTGAAGGATAAAAGGACTAGAAGACTATATTGATGTGATTAGATGAAAGGGCTGGAGACGAACGCTGACATGGAACACAAACACTAGTTTAACCTATTCAATCAAAAGACTTTTTTCTGTGTTTACATATTGTGCACTCCTTGTTGAAAACCTGCACTGTACACTTGGAATATAAGTGATGCCCCGGTCTGGAATTATTTGCTGCTCAGTTTAATACTGACTGCAAAATTGCTACATTCAGAATTCCAGCACTCATTCTTTCTTGTGCTGATCTGTTCACCTACCAACCAGTACTGTCAGTCACCATGGCTCCTCACCCCTTCTGCATTGATTTAAAATCCTCATCCATCCTCAGAGCATTTCCTCTGTATCAGGTGAGTGATGTTATAAATGATCTTGCTGCACGAGGCTCTGGCAGGCATTTGCTGAAGACGAGAGGAACTGGAGTTAAGGTGTTGCTGCTGAAAGTGTCAGCTTGTGGTACAGGAGGAGACATTTGCTGTCACATGCTATTTCAGTTGGCGAAAGAAAGAACCAGGAAATTAAAGTGTCAGCCTTGCCATTGTTGCAATCATCTGCATCAATCAGTGGAACAGTTTGCTGTGGTGGCAACCATGAGTACCATGATTTCAAGACTCTTGATTGAAATGTTCCAATCATTGACCTACACCTGTTATTTTCCCATGATCTGCAAAGCTAAGACTGCAGTTCAAGATCTCAAGTGTTGCAGCTGGACTTTTCACATTGCTGCAACCATGTAATGTGGCTGTGCAGTGAGACTCGGTTCATCACCTTCATTCCTTTGAGCCAGAAGCCACCTAAATCTATGTAGTGTTATGATCAGATGAGAAGGCATGGATTGGCCCCCACCTTCCCTTACTCCTCGTTTGATGGCTACAAACATTTTATGAGGCTGCCATTGTGGCCAATATCACTGCGAGGTGAAGCACTGCATGTGGAATGTGGCAGTGATGCTTTTGACTTTGAGTTCTGTAGCAAATTGCCATTTATCAAACAAATCAGCTCATGCTAAGTTTAATATACAAATACCTCTAACATTTTCACTCATATGGAATGCAGTCAAAAGATTATGTAGATCAGAGTCACACTGACAGAAGAAGTAACAGAGTGCTATGAAAACCAGTAATTTATGAGCAGATACCACACTGATAAACCATCATATTTGTACATTCAAATGCTTTTAGTCTACTGTGCCACATAACATGCTGTGATCTTCCATTCTGCTCTGTATAATCCATGGTGGTCACTTACTAACGCCAAATATTAAAATCATGGACTGGTGATGAATCACTGACACCATTTTTTGTGTGGGCAAATGTCCCAGGGAAGCTCTAGAGAATAGCGAATGTACTTAGAGAATGTAGCTCAAGAGGACACATTAGACACAATAGACACACATAGATTCTCCAGACATTCATGGATATTGTGAACCAGGTCTGGACATTCTTATCCAACCTACTTGTCAATAACCAGCTGCTATAACCAGGAGCATAACAGAGGTCTTTTGAAAAAATTAAAGAGAATTTGATATAACCTGGTATTTTAGATCACTATGACCCAGAGGGACTCACAGTTGTTGCTGCAGATGCATTTACTAAGGAACTTGAGGCTGTATGCTTTCAGATACAGATGGATGGACAGTGTAGATCAGTTCATGATGCATCGCATGTCCAGAATTAGACAGCACAAAGATATTTAGTGTTAGAAAAGGATGAATTAACAGCTACTTGGGCTTGTGGCATTTAGGTTCTACACCATTAGAAAAAAAATGTTGCCACAAGTACTAAAATTTAGAATGTGGGCAATCCAAAAAGAAACAATGTTTGAAGTAAACAGCAACAGATGCTTTGCTGTTTGTCTGGCAAGGCATGGACAAAATGATATCAATTTTGTTGAAGAGGTAAAAATCTTTACATTGATAACAACTCACTAACCGAATTAAATCAGAGATGCACAGAAATCTGATAAAGAATGTGTTCTGATCATAGAGTACAGCTTCAAAAAATGACCAAAATTCAGTTTACATAATTGGCAGTAGGGTGGCTCAATGATTGGCACTGCTGCCTCACAGCGCCAGAGACCCGGGTTTGATTCCAGCCTTGGGTGACTGTGTGGAGTTTGCACATTCTCCCCGTGTCTTCTTGGGTTTCTTCTGGGAGCTTGGATTTCCTCCAAAAGATGTGCAGGTTAGGTGATTTGGCCATGCTAAATTGCCCATAGGTCCAGGAATATGGAGGCTGTGTGGATTATCCATGGGAAATGCATGGTTACAGAGATGGGATGGGTCTGGCTGGGATGCCTTTTAGAGGGTTGGTGTGGACTTGATGGGCCGAATGGTTTGCTTCCTTACTAAAAGAATTCTATGATTCTGTTCTATGATTCTACAATCCCAATCTCACGCTAGGATCAGAGAGGATATTTGTGTATTGGATAATTTACTCCTTGATGATGAGAGATTGGTCATTGTGAGAACCCTGAGATTTGATATACTGCACTGGTTGCATCAAGAACTGTTTGGTGGCCAGGTTTCTCAAAATCATTACAAGAAATGATATCAAGCAGTAATAATTGTTCTATTCATCACCAGAAGACACGAAAACTGTTGATTTCATCTTCTTTTCCAGCAAGGTCATGGAAACATCTTGGACCTCTTCAAACACATAGGTAGGATGTTCTTGATGGTTATGGAATACTATTCAACATGAAAACAGTAAAGCAACTGCAGGGAAACATATTTGAAGCAGCAATGACCTACAGAAGGAGATCTTTGCAACACATGGAATCCCAGACCGTGGAACCTCAAATAATGAACTCTCAGTTCATCAAATAGTACATCGTGAGTTCATGGCATTATTTGGATTTTTCCACACTACCAACTTGCCAATATAGCCTTAAATTGATGATGAAGCTGAAAGAGAAGTGCATTCAGTGAAAGCATTGCTGAAGAAGAATGAAACACACTTTCAAAATGCATGATGATTCTGAAAGATAGGATTCACATACATTTGGAGAGGCAAGGAATGATTAGAGGTAGTCAGCATGGTTTTGCGTGAGGGAAATAGTGCCTCACAAGCTTGATTGAGTTTTTAAAAGAAGTAACCAAAAAGATTGATGAGGGCAGAGTGGTAGATGTTGGTTACTTGGACTTTAGCAAAGCCTAATTTACTTGGACTTTAGCAATAAGGTTCAAACGTAGTAGACTAATTAGTAAAGTTGGATCACATGGGATTCAGGGTGAGCTTGTCAATTGGATACAAGATTGGCTTTACAGTAGGAGACAAAGTGTGGTGGTGGAGGGTTATTTTGTGGACTGGAGGCCTGTGACCAATGGTATTCCACAGGGATCGGTGCTGAGTCCACTTTTGTTCGTCATTTATATAAATGATTTGGATGAGAATATAGGAGGCATGGTTAGTAAGTTTGCACATGACACCAAAATTGGTGGTATAGTGGACAGTGAAGAAGGTTATCTAAGATTACAAAGAGATCCTGATCAATTGGGTCAATGGGCTGAGGAGTGGCAGATGGACTTTCATTTGGATAAATGTGAGACATTGCATTTTGGTAAAACAGGACTTATACAATTAATGGTAGGGCCCTGGGTAGTGTTCTAGAACAGAGAGACCTAGGGGTTCAGGTACATAAGTCTTTGAAATTTGCATCACATGTAGACAGGGTGATTAAGAAGGTGTTAAGCATGCTTGCCTTCATTGCTCAAACCTTTGAGTATAGGACTTCAGATGTAGTGTTGAGGTTGTACAGGCCTCTTCTGGAGTACTGTGTGCAGTTCTGGTGACTCTATAATAAGTTGGATATTATTAAACTAGAGAAGGTTCAGAAAAGAGTTACCAGGATGTTGCCAGGAATAGAGAGTTTGAGTTTTAAAATAGGCTGGGACATGTCTCACAGGAGCGTAGGAGTTTGAGGGGCGACCTTATAGAGATTTGTAAAATCATGAGGGGCATAGATAAGGTGAATAGCAAAGTCTTTTCCCTCAAATGGGGGAGTTCAAAACTAGGAGGCATATTTTTAAGGTGAGAGGAGAAATATTTAAAAAGGACATGAGGGGCATTTTTTTCACACAGAGAGTGGTTAGTGTGTGGAATGAACTGTCAGGGGAAGTGGATAAATGCAGGTACCATTACAGCATTTAAAAGACATTTGGATAAGTACATGAATAGGAAAGGTTTGGAGGATTATAGGCCAATTGCAGGCAGGGAGGGCTAGTTTATTTTGGGAATATGGTCAGCATGGACGTGTCGGACTAAATGGTCTGTTTCCACGCTGTATGACTCAATGACTCACTTCTGGGATATTGTTCACTCCACAATGGTTTAGCTCCATGCAAACTCCTCATAGGAGGAAGATGGAGAACTCAACTCCTCACCTGTCCCATATATTTAAAGGGAAACAGTGGTGTAAGTGTAACGTCTCTGACTTGTTATTCAGCCCCTTAGGCTAATATTCTGGGGACAAGGGTTCAGATCCCAATGTGGCAGGTAAATATTTTTTAACAGCTCAACAAGATCATGAATATTTATATCATCTGATATGAAAATGTGATATGAATGTGAATAGGGGGGCCTGATTCACCACTTGGTGACTATCTGCTATATGGTCATAAATTAGTTGTTTCATTTTCCTCCAGTTATGCATTCAATATAATTGCAGAATCAGGAATCTCAACAGAAAACAAAGCTGACCTGGTATGTCTCCTAATAAAAACCAATAGAACTGTGGATGTTGTAAATCAGGAACAAAAACAAAGTTGCTGGAAAAGCTCAGCAGGTCCGGC
>NC_063364.1:23618430-23656402 GCF_021869965.1 Rhincodon typus | reverse complement strand
CCTCCACAGATGCTGCCGGACCTGCTGAGCTTTTCCAGCAACTTTGTTTTTGTTCCTGGTATGTCTCCTATCTAATTCCATTTCCCAGCTCTTTCTCTTTATTCATTGATATCTTCGTCCAAATGTCTTAACTTTTTTTCTTAAATGCCATGATAAGCAGCTTCAAAGACCACACAGTCGCACATTTCATATTCCAACACAAATTGCATGAAACATGACTTTCATGCTCATCCTCTTTACTGCTAATACTAATCTGGAGTTTATATCCTCTTTGATTTATCATTCAGAGGAAAAAGTGTTTTAATCTATTAAACTTTTCCGGAATTTTGAACACCTCTATTCCAGTAAGCAGAAGTTTTGTTTTTTTTAAGCCTTTGTTCTTAATGGTAACTATTCATCCAAGATAACATAGGACATTTAAGTTGTTCTGTTTTTCATCTTACTGAAATATACTGTCATTTCTTCTTTGGTTTGAATTCAAGCTCTTGACCTTTGTATGAATAAAAGATGTAATACATTCAAAAGAAAATATTCTCATGGCTTAATGAATACATTTATTGAACCAGACATAGTGAAATACTCCAGGTTTGCTCCTTCGGCTTACGAAGTCGAGTTACTTGACCTCAGATAAGAGACACAACCACTAGAACTAAGCTTCTTACTGGTCTAGGTGAGTGATAAAACTCACTGAAATGACTATACAGTGGCCTCAACTGGAATGTGTATCTGTCTGCGAGAACCTTGTGTGAGAGCCGGACTGGGCTGTGAATCCCGCTCATGTCAAATAGCATTGGCTGCATCAACTGTCATTGACCATCTGGTGAGATGCATAAAGACAAGTAAAGAAGGTGAAATAATACCTGAGCAAAAGTTTATACATCTTCAGTAGAGAGGGAAAGAAATGTGGAACAATAAGAGAAAGAAGTTAAAGGTATGGAGGTCAAAAATCTTACAAACAATGTTGGAAATCATAACTCACGCAGAGTTTTGTTTCTAGTAAATTAACTTGCTTACCAGTGTGCTTGTTAATGGACACAAAGATTTTAGTAACGCACAATACATTTGTTAACCATTTTAATATTCGTGTATAACGATGTCGGGGTTAAGCCCACACTGGGACGTTTTGCAGAAGGTAGGCTAACAGTCCTCACTCAATTTCCCAATAACTAAAAATGCATTATTTAATTGGAAACACGATAAGAGTAAAGGCAAAATCTGCCCTGGGTGCTCACAGCGCCTGTTTCAGACTGTGCAAGTGGTCGTGTGAAGGTGCCTTTTTCATACAAAGAGCAGTGAAGATTTGATGGAGATAGGGAGGCGATAGTGTCACACCTCAGTTAGATTTACTTTTCCACAAATCTGACACATTTTCTTTGGTGCTGCCATGAGCTATGTGGGATCTGCACATTGGGCATCGGTTTCACTAGTGCACTACAAATGCAACATACAGAGTTATGAATAAGTTACCAGCGAAAGGCATTAAAGTAGACATTAAAGACAGAGTCAAGAAATGATTAGATGTGTTTCCATAGGGAGAAGGGACTGAGTGTGGATACGTAGGCCTAATCAGGCCTAATGTCCATTTTATGCTGTTGAATATTCTTCTACGCACATATAACGTATGCAGTGTGTCAATTTATGCTTGTTATCCACATCAATGCGGGTGTGACGTTAATGGTCCCTGATTGCACTGGAATACAATATATGGGTATTATAAATAGCACAGAGTTACTTAATGGAAACCACTTAAGTCTCAAAGTCCGAGGGTAATGCAGATCTCAGCACTCTGTGGGCTGAACCTGCCATCTTCCTACATTTAGTTGAGTGACATTCACAACCCCTTCCTAGGGACTGTCAGTTTTACATCGATTCAAAGAAGAAAATTGCCTGACAAATGTACTGATGTGTTGAAGGACCCCTGTCCTTGAGGAAGCGGGAGATTTCTAACCACTTTTTTTTCAGTGTTTCTCTTTTTGCTGAAATATTTAACGAATTGTTGCTTGAATAATTGTCTCATCTCAAACCACTCAATGATGACCTAACGTGTGGGCTGAATTCCGATTAAGCTGTCACAGAGTGCGAATGCCAGTCTCAGCCATTGACCCTGTAGGTGGTAGAGGAGGCAGACAGTTTTTCTGACAAGGTTAGGCTATTCATTCGGGCAAACCCGGAATATTAGTTCAAAGTAAGATAAAAAAAGTGAGGATGTACATGGAACTGGTGGAAAGTTAATGTAAAATAGATAATAGGTAAAAATTCTTCACTCAAAGCTTGAAATCGTCTGTGCAGTCAAGGCAAAGAAAACATTGGAGTTATTCAAATTACAAATGATGCCATTATGAGAGAGTTAATGTGCCAGAACAATGAGTCTAAATAGCCTTTCCTTGCACTTGCTTATCCACAAACATCTACACAGTGCTTCTTAATGTCTTTGTGTGAAAGATTTACAAGTATGTTGCCAGGGTTGGAGGGATTGAGCTATAGGGAGAGGCTGAATAGGCTGGGGCTATTTTTCCTGGAGTGCTGGAGGCTGAAGGGTGACCTTATAGAAGTTTATAGAATAATGAGGGGTATGGATCTGGTAAATAGGCAATATAAGGAGAGGCTGAATAGGTTGGGGTTATTTTCCCTGAAGTGTCGGAAGTGAGAGGGGAAAGATTTAAGAGGGACCTAAGGGGCACCTTTTTCACACAGATGGTGGTGTGTATATGGAACGAGCTGTCAGAGGAGGTGGTGGAGGCTGGTACAATTACAACATTTAAAAGGAATCTGGATGGGTATATGAATAGGAAGGGTTTAGAGGGATATGGGCCAAATACTGGCAAATGGGACTGGATTTATTTAAGATATCTCGTTGGCATGGATTAGTTGGACTGAAGGGTATGTTT
Organism: Rhincodon typus; assembly: GCF_021869965.1. Taxonomy (NCBI): domain Eukaryota; kingdom Metazoa; phylum Chordata; class Chondrichthyes; order Orectolobiformes; family Rhincodontidae; genus Rhincodon; species Rhincodon typus. The sequence continues at coordinate 23,653,514 of NC_063364.1, read as the reverse complement.
TCATCCTGTATATCTCTATGAGTCTATAAAGATTAAAACGAGTACAGCTGATTCCATTAGACAAGGCAGTTTTGTGTATCACATCCACTTTCCCCCCACCAGCCCCCACCCATCCCCCACCAGCCACCTCCCCAGCCAGTAGTTCCTTGAAGAAGCAAAAAACAAAGTTAAAATAAGTCAGTGGACAATTTAAAAAAAAATACACAAGCTAGGTCTCAGGGATGGTGATAACCCATGATTAACCTGCGAGATATTTAACCAGAGGCCATTTCACTATACATTTCACTGGATGTAAAAGCATCAGACTGCACAGGAACAGAAAAGATATTATTGTCCATTCCCAAAGATCACAGAATTCCTGTCCTACTTTCTTTCTCCTTCCCACTTTTATCTCACACCCGTAGCATAGGAAACCAGACCATGAGCACAGAAGTAAAGGTCACCTCTGTAGAAATCTAACAAGCCTCAAGAAAATTCAAAAGATCTGACAAAAGAACTCTTTTCTCCATAGACTAAAGACATGTGTAACAAATTAACAGTAAAGGAGGATGATTGATGAGTCTTCCAAAAGTTTATTTCATCAGCGTCTCGACATTTATCAAATCCTCTCACAAACTTTCTTGCCTCAAAAATGGATCAGCTGGTCATTTATCTCATTGCTGATTTTCAAATTTTCAATACGCATTAAAGAGCTCCAACATTTGCCTACATAGCAACAGTGATTTATGAACTGTGAACAGCTTTGACAAGTTCTAACACTTGAGCATTTCTATCTAACTTGAAGTTCTTTCATTCTTTTTCTGTCATGGACCCAGTACATGCAATCACTCTCCACAGCCCTTGAATAAGCTACTATATTGTGGACTCCATCAACTCACTTAATCTTCTACCATATTATATGGGAAAACTAACTTAATTTCTTCTGATCCCTTGAGGAAAGCTTCTGCGAAGTCTCACCAACAAATCAAGCAAGTCTCCAGAGCTGTTCACTCCTGCAAAGCTGTGTTGCTTATCCTTGCCTGGTTTGTTTCCTGGTACTAACCTTTTCATGATCCCAGCAGAACTGAGACCAGCATAAGAAAACACAGTATGAGAAATGATCAGTCTTCCCTGCAATTCATCTCAACCCAAAATCCCTTTTTTATTATTCAAGTCCCTTCTGTCCAGCCTCTCATGCTTTAGAAGGACAAAGTTCCTTCCCTCAACTGTTTTGAAAAAACAACTAGCAGTTTTGTTGGTAACTCTCTAACTCTCAACAGACATCAAGATATCACTCATTCTTTATTCTTTCATGGGGGATATGGGTGTCACTGGCAAGACCAGCATTTGTAAGCCATCCCTACTGGCCCTTGAACTGAGTGACATTGTCTGGAGTCACATTTAAGCCAGACCAAGTAAGAATGGCAAATTTCCTTCCCTAAATGCCATTAGTGAACCAGATGGGCTTTTAGAACAATGAGTTATAGTTGTCATTCTCACCAGTACTGAGACTGGCGTTATTATCCAGATTTTTCTTAATTGAATATAAATTCCATTAGCCATTTGGGTGGGATTTGAACCCGTGACCCCACAGCCTTACCTTGCACCACTGGAATTGTTTTATTCATTCAGGGAGTGTGGCCTCTCTGGCTGGCCCAGCAATTGTTGCCCATCCCTAATTGCCCTCAAGAAGGTGGTAGTGAGTTGCTTATGCTTGTATATGCAGTAGGTATACTGTACATGTTAGGTGTGAAGTTAATTTATCCTGCTGCAGCCCATTTAGTGTAGGTAGTTCCACAATCCCAATAGGGGAAGAATTCCAGGATGTTGAGCCAGGACACTGGTGGATGGTGACAATTCTTCGATCCAGGATGACTCAGAGGGAAACTTATAGATGATAATGTTTCTATATATCTACTGCCATTATCCTTCTAATTGTGTAATGAGCACAGGTGATGATACCACTACATCACCATCTCACTCTAAATCAATCCTAATCCTGAACCAATTCCATTCCCCTCTAAGGTGTTGAACCAGTTCAGGGTGGAAACATATGCTGAGTTTGTGCACATTGCTCACAAAATATGAATAATCTTCCATGTTACTTCTTAAAATCAGCATATTCTTCTTTCACATGTAGTTATCTAGTAGTCCTTAAAGGCAGCTACAGCACCCACTTTAACCACTCCATGTGGTGTCAAGTTCTACATTCTAACTACTCCTTGGATGATAAAGCTTTTCCTGAATTCCTTGTTGGGTTTCTTACTAACTGCCATATTTATGATCCCTAGTTTTGGATTCCCCAAAAGCAAAAATACCTACTGCATATACAAGCTATCAAACCCTTTATAATTTGAGACCTCCTTGGATGTAGATGCTCATTTTGAGAGAAAAGAGCCCCAAATGTGAATACTAAATTAGGAGAAGGTTGCACTCTCGATGTACCCCTTTTGGTTATAGATTCTGCTGACATTCTCAGTTTTGCTTCAAGTGCAGCCACTGTATCAAGAAGAGTGGCCGACCCATGTGACACTGGTCTCCAGTTAAGGGAACAAGGAGAGAAATTTGGCGCAAAACAATTAGAACTAATCCGTACCCATGAAACACAGCAAACTACAGATGGTCCAGGGATTGTTAGAGTAATATTAAACTGATCCAGCTGATTATTGCTGTTCTCTATGTGTTCTTTCATGTCTGGCTTAATCCCATCGAACTATAGTTTGGATTATTGGACAAATTGTGCTAACCTTGAAGCTGTTTATTAGCAAGGTCAGAAAACATATGCCACCAGGTTATTGTCCAACAGATGTGTTTGAAAACACAACCTTTCAGTGTCTTACTCCTTCTTCAGTTAGTATCAGGCACAGAATTTACAAGTAAAAGATCAAAAGGTCACACTACTGCTGAGGGTATACTAAACAAACCTAAGATGCTGTTAAACCTTTAATCAGTTAGAAGGTTTTAATTGATTAATACATATATGTAAATCCCGAATTCATTTGAAATCACTGTCCTGAGAAAACTAAAGGTTTAATCAGTGCAAAGAAGAGGTGACATTTTAGGTCAGACTGTACATGTTAGGTGTGAGGCCTTGTTTAAAATCTGTTTGTGTTTTGGTTTGGAGTCAGACTGGTTTTATTTCTAAAGTAGGAGTTTATAAAACACCACATTGACTGACCGTCTATAAATTGTGTGCTTTTTGAACAAAATAGAATGTATCTGCAAATACAAATTCACCCCATAGATTCACATGTGTGTGCGCACGCGTGTGTTTGTGTGTGTGTGTGTGTGTGTGTGTGAGAGAGAGAGAGATTGTGTGTGTGTGTGTTTGTGGAAGTGAGTGTGTCTATGTATGTGTGTGTGTGAGTGTGGTGTGTGAGTGTAGAATGTGATGGGGTCACGTGTAGTGCGACATGAACCCAAGATCCTGTTGAGGCCATCCTCATGGGAACTGAACTTGGCTATCAGCCTCTGCTCGGCGACTCTGCATTGTTGTGTATCCCGAAGCCCACCTTGGAGGATGTTTACCCGAAGATCCGAGGCCGAATGTCCTTGACTGCTGAAGTGCTCCCCGACTGGGAGGGAACATCCCTGTCTGGAGATTGTTGTGTGGTGTCAATTCATCTGTTATTGTAGTGTCTGCATGGTTTTGCCAATATACTATGCCTCAGGGCATGCTCAGTTCATTGATCGCCAGTTCTGACGTGCCACAGCAAAAACCATAATGACCTCCTCAGAACACGCACAGGCACAAGATACGTCCGACAGGGTACCCTTCGTGGTTCAGTACTTCCTGGGAGTGGAGAAACTATGCCATGTTCTTCACAGCCTTCGTTAAATAATCGATGATGATGAGCACCTTTCCAAGATCTTCCCCACACCTCCACTTCTCACCTTCAAGCAACCATCAAACCTTAAACAGACCATTGTTCGCAGCCTTCAGGACAACATCAACCAGAAAACCACACAACCCTGCCATGGTAACCTCTGCAAGACATGCCAGATCATCGACATGGAAACTATCATCACACGTGGGAACATCACACACCACGTGCACGGCAGATACTCATGTGACTCAACCAACGTTGTCTATCTGCAGGCAAGAATGCCCCAGGGCATGTTATATTGGCAAAACCATGTAGATGCTACGACAACAGATGAATTGACACCGCACAACAATCTCCAGACAGGGATGTTCCCTCCCAGTGGGGGAACACTGCAGCGGTCAAGGACATTTGCCTCGGATCTTTGGGTAAATATGCTCCAAGGTGGGCTTCGGGATACACAAAAATGCAGAGTCACCGAGCAGAGGCTGATAGCCAAGTTCGGTTCCCATGAGGATGGCCTCAACCAGGATCTTGGGTTCATGTCGCTTTATAGGTGACCCCATCACACTATACACTCTCACTCACTCACACACATGCATACATGCACACACACTCACTTACACAAACACACACACAATCACACAGATCCTCTCTCATACACACACTCTCTCTCAAGCCTCTCCCTGTTTCCCCAACAAACACATATGCACACATACACACTCTCTCTCACATACATACTCTCTCCCACACACACCATTTTTCTCTCTCTCTCTCCACACCCACACACACACACACACACACATGCACACCCACACTCTCACCCCCTCACATACATATATACACATACTCTTTCCCCCCCCCCCTCCCTCATATACACACACATATGTGAATCTCTATGGGGTGAATTTGTATTTGCAGATACATTCTATTTTGTTCAAAAAGCACACAATTTATAGACAATCAGTCCATGTGGTGTTTTATAAATTCCCACTTTAGAAATACAACCAACTGACTCCAAACCAAAATACAAACAGATTTTAAACAAGGTCTCACAACTAACATGCATTGTCTGACCTAAAATGTCACCTCTTTTTTACTGATCAAACCTTTAGTTCTCTCAGGACAGTGCTTTCAAATGAATTCGGGATTTACATATATGTATTAATCAATTAAAACCTTCTAACTGATTAAAGGTTTAACAGCATCTTAGGTTTGTTTAGTACCTCCTCAACAGTAGTGAGACCCTTTGATCTTTTACTTGTAAATTCTGTGCCTGATACTAACTCTCTCACTAACACCTGAAGAAGGAGTAAGACACCAAAAGCTTGTGTTTTCAAATAAACCTGTTGGACTATAACCTGGTGTCGTGTGATTTCTGACCTTGTCCACCCCAGTCCAACACCGGCACCTGCACAACCTGTTTATCTGCAAGTGCCGGTCTCGCACAAGTAGGAGCTACAGGTGTTTGCTGAAGATAAGCTGATGGAAAGTTTTCTGCTGTACCTGCAACCAATGCCACCTATGAAATTTGATTATGGCTGACTAATTTCATGAGTGCAGGGATAAAGACCGTAGGTTATGATGACCCTCATGTTTAAAAGAAATCTGAACAATGAAACTGCATTTGTCCTTCTCTGTCTCATAGAAAATTAAATTAATTGCTTTCTGTTCTAAGGTCTCATCTGAACAGCCATCCATTATGTCGCAACCTGAACACTGGCAACAGGATATATGATGGTGCATTGATAATATGGGCAAGGTTGGACATGTTCTAATCCTGTATATATCCTCTAGTTCACTTATCAGCATCAGTCATTAGGCAGTAATCCTGCCTGATTTCCCAGTGTTGTCCTCTGTAAACCAACTGGAGCATCTCCTGCAGGCTTACATTAAGAAGTGCCATTTGACTGAAAACCAGAAATATCTCCAAGGTCTCTCTTTGTTAGCAGTAGGGTTATTTTTTAAAAGTACGTTTCCTGGTTCCAGATAGTTGTGATTTATGAGTTGATGCAAAAGGAAGTGGTTACAGGGAAAAGAAATAATAAAAAGCCACTAAGGATTTTATGTTTTAATTCACTGCAAAATTCTTTCTTTTGATTAAAAAAGACATTCAGATTCTCCATGCATGATACTGTGCATATGTTTTCTGTGCCTCTGTTTCCCAGCTCTAATTATGTCTGTGTGAAGGGGAAGGGAAGTGAAAAAGTGCTTTTTATTCTACAGTTGATAGCTGACAGCCTATTTTTCCCCCATTATCTGCAACTCAGTCTGCCCGATAATATCTGTGTTGCAGACGAGTGAGAGGTGAAATGAGGTCTACGATTTTGCTTTAGAGATCTAGCTGTAAAAGTAGAGAAGTTACGTGAAACTTGTAAGGAGCCTTGGTTACAACACAAATGGAGTATTGTGCACAATTTTGGTCTTTATTTATTTGCTGAGGGGATTTAGGCTTTGCTAGTTACCCATCCCTATTTTCCTTTGTAGCTGCCTCCTGGCAGCTAAAACACAGTTGGCCAACTTGGCCGAAGAGCAAGGGATGCTGGGTACATTGGCCAAATGAAACTCTGAAATCACAAAACCCACACACTAGACACAGTGCAAACATAGCAGCTAGGTGCTAATGACATTAACATAATGTAAAAGGCAACCATTAGTCTGCACAGATACCCCAACAACTTATCCACTAAATAAAGTGCAGCCCAGGCAGAAAGGCATCGGTCCTGCTAGACAAAGAAACTTGACTGTAGCATGCCATCTAAATGATTGACTCTTGTTTCAAACAATTAAGCATATCCCCCTGATTCATCAGAACTGCAGAAAGTTCCAGAAAACAATCTAAAAGGTATAAAAACAGAGTTCACCTGCAGACCTCTCTCTTGGAAACTCTCTTGGAATTGTCTGAGGCCTTCTGAGGAGACCAGCATGGCAAGAGGCAGAAACCAGCTGACCATCCAGAGAAAAGGAGAAAGCAGCATCACAGACCTAGAGACAGAGCCACAAAGAGAGCGACTGTGTAAATTTACAAGAGACTCAGGAACTGTAAGTGGCCAAATAGGATTAGGGATAGACATAACAAGTTGTGGAGCTGGATGAACACAGCAGGCCAGGCAGCATCAGAGGAGCAGGAAGGCTGACGTTTGGGTCTGGACCCTTCTTCAGAAATGGGGGAGGGGAAGGGGGCTCTGAAATAAATAGACAGAGGGAGAGGCGATGATAGAAGGTGGATAGGGGAGCAGATTGGTGGAGAGAAGACGGACGGGTCAAGGAGGCAGGGATGAAGCCAGTAAAGGTGAGTGTAGGTAAGGAGTTGAGATGGGGGTTGGTCAGTGAGGAGGGAGGGGCGGTAGGTGGGAGGGAAGACGGACAGGTCAAGGAGGTGGGGATGAGGCTAGTAGAGGTGAGGCGAGTGTAGGTAGGAAGTGGGGATGGGTGTTGATCAGTCAGGTGGGAGGAGCAGATAGGTGGGAGAAAAGACGGACAGATCAAGGAGGCGGGGATGAGGGAGGTGCTGGTTTTGTGTTGAGGTCAGGGGTGGGGAGATTTTGAAGCTTGTAAAGTCCATGTTGAGACCATTAGGTTGTAGGGTTCCCAGGCGGATAATGAGTTGCTGTTCCTCCAGTTTTCGGGTGGCATCGTTGTGACATTGGAGGACACGTCGTCCAAGGAGTTGGAGGGTGAGTTGAAGTGGTTCGCGACTGGAAAATGTTGTCATTTGTCACGAGCCGAACGTAGGTGTTCCACAAAGCGGTCCCCAAGCCTTCGCTTAGTTTCCCCGATGTAGAGGAGGCCACATCAGGAACAGCGGATAAAATGTACCACATTAGCGGATGTGCAGGTGAACATCTGTTTAATGTGGAAGGTTTTCTTGGGGCCTGGGATGGGGGTGAGGGCGAAGGTGTAGGGGCAGGTATAGCACTTCCTGCGGTTGCAGGGATAAGTGCCAGGGGTGGTGGGGCTAGTGGGGAGTGTGGAGCGGACGAGGGAGTCACGGAGAGAGTGGTCCCTCCGGAAAGCAGATAAGGGTGGGGAAACAAATATATCCTTCAGGTCAGATTACAGGTGGCGGAGGTGGCGGAGAATGATGTGTTGAATCCGGAGGGATAGCATGTTTAGTATTAAAAATTATTGTAATTTTGTTCCCAATAAAATAGGAATGTTTATCTTTGGTATTGGCTTTTGTTAGTATTGATTTGTCCGCGTTGGTATTGTGGGACACCTGGGAAATTCATTCATAATATTTTAGTTGGAGTTGTCTGCAACTTGTTTAAAGAGAAACCAGACAATATACAATATCCTTTTATTGTCATGTGTACTCCATTGTAGGAGTACAGTGAAAAACTGTTACAATGTCTGCTTTCTTATGGCAACATCTTGAGTACAAGTACCTACATACAATTCTTCGATATTAAGCACAAGAATAGAAGTAGTTGCTTAATTACAGAGTTGAAAATAAGTTAAAAATATTGAGGGGTTAACATTACAGTGTTCTAAGTTAGGTGAGCTGCCTTCTTGAACTACAGTGGTCCATTAGTTATAAATACTCTCAAATACTGTTAGGAAGAGAGTTCCAGGTTTCTGACCCAGCAACAGTGCAGAAACAGCAAGATATTTCCAAGTCAGGATGTTGAGTGGCTTGGAGACGGAGTTGCAGGACGTGGTGTTCTTATATGTCTGCTACCCTGTCCTTCTATATAGTAGTGGATGTGGGTCAGGAAAGTGTCATCTAAGGAGTTTTGGTGATTTTCTGCAGTTCATCTGGTAAATACCATACGCGGCTGCTACTGAGTGTCAGTGGCAGGAGGAGTGAATGTTTGTGAATGTGGTCTCAGTCAAGCAGACTGCTTTGTGCTGGATGATGTCAAGCCCCTCCAGTTTTGTCACTCACCCAGACAAAGGGGGTGTGTTCCATCACACTCCTGACTTGTGCCTTGTAGATACTGGACAGACTTTGAGGAGTTAATAGGTGAATTACTTGCTGCAGTATTCTTAGGCTCTGACCTGTTCTTGCAGCCACAGCATTTATATGGTTTAGTTTCTGGTAAATGGTACCTTCCAGAATGTTGATTTTCAGTGATAATAATGCCATGGGGAATGTTAAGGGGTGATAGTTAGATTCCCTCTTGTTGGGAACAGTCATTACCTGGCATTTGATTACCTGCAATCTTACTTCCACCAGCCTGGATATTGTCCCAGACTTCTTGCGTTTGAACATGGACTGCTTTAGTGTCTGATGAATTGCAAATGGTGCTTAACATTGTGCAGTCATCAGTGAACAACCCCACTTCTGACCTTATGATAGCGGAAAAGTGATTGGCTGGGTTGCACTTTTCCTGCTTTTTGTATACAGGACATACCTGGGCAAATTTCCATAATGTTGGGTATTTGCCAGTATTTTAAGTGAACTGGAGTAGCTCGGCTAGGGCGCACAAATCTTCAGTATTTTTGCTGAAATATCATAAGGGACCATAGACTTTGCAGTATCTAGTACCTTTGACCATTTCTTGATATCACATGAAGTGTGCTGGAGACCTCTGAAATAATTCGAGATGGATCATCCACTTGGCCCTCCTGGGCCTTATTTTTTGTACTGATGTGTTGGGGTCTCCTGTGATTTTGGATAGGAATATTTGTGGAGTCTTCTGGTCCAATGACTCGTGTTCTCCACTATTCACAACTGGATGTGGCAAAAACTTGCAGCTTATGCTAAACAAAATTCGAAAGAACTGTGGACGCTGTAACTCAGGAACAAAACAGAAGTTGCTGGAAAAGCTCAGCATGTCTGGCAGCATCTGTGAAGAGAAATCAGGGTTAACGTTTCGGGTCCAGTGACCATTTCTCAGAACCTGAAACGTTAACTCTGATTTCTTTTCACTGATGCTGCCAGACCTGTTGAGTTTTTCCAGCAATTTCTGTTTTTGTGTCGCTTATGCTGTTTGGCACACAAGTAGTCCTGAGTTGTAGCTTCACCAGAGTGACACATCATTCTTAGGTATGCCTGGTGCTGCTCCTGGAATGCCCTCTTGTACTCTTCATTGAACCGGGATTGATCTCCAGTCTTGAGAGTATTGGTAGAGTGGGAGATATGCTGGGCCAGTAGGTTGTAGATTGTGAGATAACACAGTGTGGAGCTGGAGGAACACAGCAGGCCAGGCAGCATCAGAGGAACAGGAAGGTTGACATTTTGAGTTGGGACCCTTCTAAACCAGACCTGAAACGTCAACTTTTCGATGCTGCCTGGCCTGCTGTGTTCCTCCAGCTCCACACTGTGTTATCTCTGACTCCAGCATCAGCAGTTCTTATTATCTCACCAGGTTGTAGATTGTGTTGGAATGCAATTTTGCAGCTGAAAGCTCACGGTGCCTTTCGGAAGCACAATTTTGCGTTGTTAGTGCAACCCAAATCATAAGGAGGCTTTTGTGGTGCAGTGCCTCTGGACCTTAAGATACATTAAGTTACATGTACCTTGTGACAACACTGTCTAAATAGATCAATTTCTTTTTCAATCCAAGTGATATGTTTTTAAGAGTCGAGCAAAATGCAGAGAAGTTTAGGAAGTGATCCCCCGTGATTGAGGTTCTGCGTTGGAAGAGGGGACACACAAAGCTGGGCAGGCTATTGCATAATTTATAAGCATGGACAAAGTTTATGACATTGACACTTTTGAGGATTTTAGTTTGTGAGGACATGGCTGATGGGTTAATTCAGACTTCGGTGTGGACGTAGCAATATTTTGGAGTAGGTGGACTTTATGGTGTATGACGTGATAAAAAAAATTCATTTAAGCTACAGAATGGCGGAGGTCAGAGTAGAATCGAATATTGATAAAGAGGTAAGAGATATATGCTCCTAGTGTTTAGAAGTAGGATTTAAAAATCAATTTAAAGTTGAAAGGAAATGTCAAGTCTGTAAAATAGCCTAGTTTAGGCTTGAGTAGCGATGACCTTTAGAAGGGAATGCGATGGCCTAGTGGTATTATCACTAGATTATTAATCCAGAGACCCAGGTAATGCTTTGGGGACTCAGGTTGGAATCCTGCCATGCAGATGGTGGAATTTGAATTCAATAAAAAGAAAATCTGGAAGTAAGAAACTACTGATGACCATGAAACCATTGTCAATTTTTGGAAAAAAACCCATCTGCTTCACAAATGTCCTTCAAGAAAGGAAATCTGCCATCCTCATCGTCACCTGGTCTGGCCAACATGTGACTCCACAGCACAGATACTGAAGCAGTCCATGTCAAAAATGCAACACGATCTGGACAATATCCAGGCTTGGGCTGACAAGTGGCAAGAAATATTCATACCACACAAATGCCAGGCCGTGACCATCATCAGTAAGAAACAATCTAACCACTTCCCCTTGACACTCAATGGCGTTACCATCACTGAATCTCCCACTATCAACATCCTGGGCATTATCATTGACCAGAAACTCAACTGGACTCACCACATAAACACAGTGGCTACAAGAGCAGGTCAAAGGGTAGGAATACTGCGATGAGTAACACACCTCCTAACTCCCCAAAGCCTGAGAATGTAGACATCCTCGCTGAGCCGATCTACAACCTCATCCACAACCCGAGCTACAAATCTTTGCGAAAACTTTATCCCTAAAGCCTGTCAATCATCTACAGGGCACAAGTCAGGAGTGTGATGGAATATTCCCCACTTGCCTGGATGAGTGCAGCCCCAGTAACACTCAAGAAGCTTGACACCATCCAGGACAAAGCAGCCCGCTTGATTGGCACTACATCCACAAACATCCACTTCCTCCACCACCGACACTCAGTAGCAGCAATGTGTACTATCTACAAGATGCACTGCAGAAATTCACGAAGGATCCTCAGACAGCCCCTTCAAAACCCACGGCAACTTCCATCTAGAAGGACAAGGGCAGCAGATATATGGGAACACCACCACCTCCAAGTTTCCCTCCAAGCCACTCGTCATCCTGACTTGGAAATATATCGCGGTTCCTTTAGTGTCACTGGGTCAAAATCCTGGAATTGCCTTCCTCAGGACATTGTGGGTCATTGCACAGCAGGTGAACTGCAGTGGTTCAAGAAGACAGCTCACCACCACCTTCTCAGGGCAACTAGGGATGGGCAATGAATGCTGGCCAGCCAGCAATGCCCACATCCCAGAAATGAATAAATATATTTACAAAAGTTACAGGCAAGACGGTGGAATAATGCAATGTTGTTTGTTGTCACTCAGTGCAGACATCGTAGTGATTGTAACGAGGTCAGCCAGGTGGACCTCATAGAATATGAGTTCCCTGATTAATCTCTCAGAGGGATCTCGGGGTCCATGTCCATAGATCACTCAAAGTTGCTACCCAAGTTGATAGGGTTGCAAAGAAGCCATATGGTGTGTTGACTTTCATTGGCAGGGGAATTGAATTTAAGAGCAGTGAGGTTATGCTGCAGCTCTATAAAACTCTGGTTAGACCACACTTGGAATATTGTGTTCAGTTCTGGTCACCTCATTATAAGGAAGATGTGGAAGCTTTAGAGATGGTGCAGAGGAGATTTACCAGGATGCTGCCTGGACTGGAGGGCAGGTCTTATGAGGAAAGGTTGAGAGAGCAAGGGCTTTTATCATTGGAACGAAGAAGGATGAGAGGTGACTTGATAGAGGTGTACAAGATGATGAGAGGCATAGATAGAGTGGATAGTCAGAGACTTTTTCCCAGGGTGGAAATGACTATTACGAGGGGGCATAATTTTAAGGTGATTGGAGGAAGGTATAGGGGAGATGTCAGAGGTAGGTTCTTCACACAGAGAGTGGTGGGCGTGTGGAATGCTCTGCCGGCTGCAGTAGTGGAGTCAGATACTTTAGAGACTTTTAAGCGACTCTTGGATAGGCACATGGAGGATAGTAAAATGTAGGGTATGCAGGGTAGATTGATCTTAGTAGGATAATAGGTTGGCACAACTTCGTGTGCCAAAGGGCCAAAGGACCTGAACTATGCTGTACCGATCTATGTTCTATGTTATGTTCTATGTTAATCTGGTCCAACTGGGGAGCCCTGGCTGACAGATATAAACAGGAGTGTCAGAGGTTCTGTTCACTCTGGCTCTGAGGGAGCTTCTCTGGTGTCAAGTACTAACCACACATGTAAATAAAGAGTGACTTGGTAACGAGATACCGGCCTCTGTGGAGTTATTTCAGACATGATGGGCCGAATGGCCTCCTTCGTTGTGAATTTTCTATGATTCAGCCTGAGAGAATAGAGAGCCAAGAGCAGCTTAAAAGTGTAAACTGGATTAAAATGCCCAGAGAGAGCAAAAGCTTGGAAAGCAAATTGACCCTGACTCCTGAGACACTTTACAGTTTAAACACTTATTACTCAGCTGAGCGAGTCCACAGATTGTGCCAAGCTATTGCCCTCCATGTGTTGGGGGATCGCTGAAGGATACTTTTGTTGTTGTTGAGTTTTAGATCCACAGCCACATACAACACTCCCACCCTATCCAAGCACTCTGCTGATTCCTGCCATCAACTAAATCTCTCAGATTGTCGCTTCAGCACACTGTCCTTTGTCCTGGTGTCTCTTTTACGTCTTCCTCTAATCTGACAGGTGCAGCTCTGTATGTTGTACTTATTTACTGAAGATTGTGGAAATGAGGGAAAAGTGGGAAGCACATATTTTTCTCATTAAGTAAAAACCCTTAATTTATTTGAGGCTATGTGATGGAGTGGTTGCTGCTTGACTGTGTCTAGGAACAGTCCCCTCTTGTGGCTGATCAAAAGAAATGCATGACTTGATTGGTGATCAGGTCAGATATTGCTCGGAGCAAAGATGATTTCATGATTTCTGCAAAACTATTGCTCATTTCTTAAATAAAAGAATTTCCAACCATGTACTTATCCATGCATTAGTAGCCTCACCCCCTCTCTGTGTTAAAGTGCTATTAAACGTTCAGTTGGATCTTATTGTACGATTTCTGAGAAGAGTAGTGAATCAGAATCAAAATCACATTAGAATCCCTACCGTGCAGATAGAGGCCATTAGGCCCATTACGTCTGCACTGACCCAGCAAAGACACCTCTCCCAACCTTATCCCTAAAGCACTGCATGTCACATGGCTAATCCACTTAGCCACCATGTCCCTGGACCCCATGGGCAATTTAGCATGGCCAAACCACCTAACGTGCACGGCTTCGGACTGTGGGAGGAAACTAGAGCATCCAATGGAAATCCACGCAGACACGGAAGAACGTGCAAACTCCACACAGTTACCCAAGGCCGGAATCGAACCCACGTTCCTGGTGCTTTGCAGTAGTAGTTCTGCATTTGAAGAGTTGGTACTAAGTGAAGTGATGCTTTCTCGGGTGTTTATTCTTGCCTTGACTCACTGTTTACTGCTCCAATCAATCTAGCAGAGCTCTGCAAAATATCACTTGGGGGATTTGCCCCTTATAAACTTTTTCTCTATAATCCGTATGATAATAAGTTCAATTCACTGATTCTTACGAATGGATTGGAAATGGACTCTGAAATGCAAAGACAGATGGCACCATAGCAAGGCTATATGGCCTCATGGCTTATCAGTACTTCTGATTCAGACATCTCCGTTCAAATCTGATGATCGAACCCATTAGAAATTGATGGGATTCTGATCCTAGAAGCAGTATCTGTGCAGTAATTCTGTTTTTTTCCAACATAATCCACCTAGTTTCTCATCCATCGTGAGAACATCCTTAACTTTACGAGTTTCTTTTGACAACTGTAACTGCTTATTATAAAGAATGGAACTCTAAATAAGTTTTTAGAATAAGTATGTAATTGGTAGACATTGCTTTGGAGTGGAACTGTTTTCTATCTCTCTGGATAAAGAGTTTCTTGAAGTATCAATGTCGCCTGTTAACTTTCCTAAGTCAATAAGACAGCACATAGTATCCTCTTGTCTGCAGATGTTTGGGAAGGTAGGGTTACCAATGTCCTACCAGACCATATAAGGCTGTTCTCGCATTAGAGAGAGGAAACTGGTAGTAGTTTAACCTGAGGGTCATCATGCCTCAGGCTAGGGGGGAGGTTGAGAAGGAGAGTCCTTCATGGTAACCTCAGCTGGTGCAGGAATTGAACTCACACTGTTGGTATCCCTCAGTACCACAAACCTGCTGTCTAGCCTCCAACTGAACTAACTATCTGACTCACAACCTGAGGTAAACTAAGAAGTAACCTTGTGCTAAAGTGATGCGGAGGAGAAAGATGACGTCCTAACAGTTTGGTTACCTATCCTGTATTCCTTGGTTAGAAAAGCTCCATCAAGCACTTAGCATAGGGCAAACTACTAATCCCTCAAAATAAAGTACATTAATGAGTGCTTAGAACCAGGGCAGTCCTCTTTAGGCAGCCAACACCTTCAGATGGAAGGTCGACCAAGGAAGATGGAAGGTGTCTGGGGGAACAGTTGCCAAAGACTTTGAAACAGACAAAGGAAATGCTGGAGCAGGTCTATGGAGAGAGAAAAACAGTATTTCAAGACAAGTATGTCGCTTTTTCAGACCTGAAAAGGATTGGAAAATGCAGGCCATTTTCCAACATCTTTCAGTTCTAAGGAAGAGCCATATCAGATGAAAAAAGTTAACTTTGTTTCTTTCTCCACAGATGTTGCCAGACGTGCTGAGTTTCTCCAACATTCTCTGTGCCAATTTTATATTGCCGGTATCTGCAGTATTTTGCTTTTATTCTTTATACATTGGTTAGAGAGCAGGATGTTGCCATCACAAGGTGCTGAGATCAACACATTCTATTCTCACCATCCATTCTTCCTCTGGGATCTGTGAACCACTCTCAATTGGCGCAGCTTGTATATTTTTCCTGTCTACTTACCTAATGTATCACATGTAAACTGTCGTTCCCTGGTGAACTCAATAAACTACCTTACAATTACTTTTGAACCTTTGACTTCCTCCCTTTGTGTATCTGTGGCTCCCAAAGCAAGAATTTAACATTATCACTGGCAATACCTCTCGACAGTGGTACAGTTAGGTTTAGCCAACTGAGAGCCTTCAAACCCAATATTTAGTAATCCAAGAGCCTAGGCTAATATTCTAAGGACACCTAATTTTGCTCTCCTTATTTAAAAATCGATATCTCTGCATTAAAAACAATTCAGAGAAAGTCACTCAACTCTTCCAGGGATGAAAGGCCTATCTTGTGAATAAAAGGTGAGCAGATTGTGTCCTTACTCACTGGGGTTTAGAAGGATGAGATGTGATTATATTGAATCATATAAAATCCTGAAAGGGCTTGGCAGGGTGGTTTCAAAAGTTTCCCTTTGTAGGAGAGACTAGAGTTATAGGACACAGATAAAGTATATGACGTTTTGCTTTTAAGATGGAGACGGGGAGAATTTTTTTCTTTCAGAGAGTCATTAGTCTGTGGAATTCTCTCATTTAGAAAATAGTGGAGGCTGCCTTTGAGTTTATTCAAGACAGAGTTAAATTTTTGATAGACTAGAGAGTCAATGGTTATAAGGTTCAGACAGGAAAGTGGAGCTGAGACTACAACCAGATCAGCAATGATCTTACTGAATTGTGAAGCAGACTCAAAGGCCCAAGTGACTACTCCTACCATTAAGTTGTATATTCCTGTGTCCTACAGCGATCTCCTTCAGCTCCTGTCTTGGATCTAAAATGCTGTCATTTAAGATGCATATTTTCGTGTAAGATCATTCAAAAAGAATCACCTCACAGGCTGGGCAGTAGGACTTCTATTGGGTCATTCGTAATACATCTGGAATGGGGGAGTTAGCGGACTTGAGTAACAAACACAGTGGGCTGATGGTTAGATACTAGAAGGAGAAGCTTGATAGGTCGTATATAAGCACACAAACAAACTAAGGGTGACAGTATTGGACAAGACATGTTTCATTGATCTCTGGATAGAATTCCATAGGAACTAAAGTGTTGAAATGCTTTTTCTTACTGTTGAGTTGCTCTCTATAAAGAGTAGAAAGTTTGATTTATAGGCACAGATGATCTGTTTCTGCTGAACAAACAATTCTAATGCTAATTTTCCTTTCAAATTAAGATTAAATTACCTTCGGCTCATAAATACTCCACTGCTTGACGTCTTGATTCATAATTCACATCAGACAGGGGAATTGCAATTGATACAACAGTCATCGTGTGTTACATGATCCTGGATCACTGTGAAATGACCACTACATACATACTTACATGTCTGTCTCTCCTGTCCATCTCTCTATCTCACTATATCTCTGCCTGCCTAAATGTCTCTCTCCTTTATCTGTCTCCTCCATATGTCAGTCTGTCTAGCAATGTGTTTGCCTGCTTCTATGTCCCGTCCATCCATTCCTCCATCTATCTATCTGTCTATCTGTCTATTTATCTATCTATCTATCTATGTGTATTTCTGTCTTGACCATCTGTCTTTTCTGTCTCTCTGTTTGTCTGTCTCTTTGTGTGTCAACCTGTCTTGCTGTATATTTGTCCTGTGTCTGGCTGCCTGTCTGTCTGTCTCCTCAGTATTTCAGAGTGCATCTCTGTCTGCTTGCCTACCTATTGATGAGCAAACTCTCTATCTACCTATCAACCCAAAGGGAAAAAGAAAACACTTGTTAGATGTACAGTGTAGCAAACAGAATGGGAAATTTTAAACTGGTTAGCCCTTGGAAACCTAATCCTTTTCATTCCTCTGTGTGTAACACTTGAAAGCAGAAAGCTATCACACATAACATGAAGCTGTTCACTGCAGTACGCTCCAAAGTTTCCTTGTCAAAATGTGTTTGTTCAATGCCTACAGCTCTCTTCTATAATGCATGGCACGGCTCGCAGGATCTATTT
The DNA here is from genome assembly GCF_021869965.1 of Rhincodon typus. Classification (NCBI taxonomy): domain Eukaryota; kingdom Metazoa; phylum Chordata; class Chondrichthyes; order Orectolobiformes; family Rhincodontidae; genus Rhincodon; species Rhincodon typus. Next base: position 23,635,886 of record NC_063364.1, on the reverse strand, counting down.
ATACTCTGAACTGTTTAGATAAAGGAGTTGATACAATTAGCACAAAAATGTGTAAAAGGATGTACAGCGCTTGGAGGTCCCTGATGTGGAGTTTCAGCAGATTCATTGCAGCTAAACTTTGATCAATCCAAATACAGTAAATTAAATCTCACACAGCATCTTTCCTCCCCGGGGTAGGAGCTTAAGGACATAATCCTGAGCCTTTACTTTCAAACCTGGGAATGTTCATAGTCAACGTCGTAAATATATGCTTTATTTCAACTGCAAAATGATACACAATCTGTAAAAGTAAATCCCAACTGAAAATAACTCAATTTAGAGTCTGACTCTGGTGACAATTACTCCCTCCTTCCCATCCCTCCCTTGTAAGGGAGTCCTAAACTATGAAGGTGTCGATAAAAGATAGTCTGTAATAAATGCAATAGGCAATTCAGGATAGACCTTTTTATCAGAGAATGGTGAAAATGTTTACCCTGCTATCTCTGGGAGTTAGATGAGGCAAATGGTATAGATGCAATTAAGGCAAATTCAGTTGAATACACAGAATTATATAATTGTTACAGTGAGGAAATAGGTCGTTCAGCCCATCATGTTTGTTTTGGCTCTTTGAATAAGCAATTCATTTAGTATCAGTCTCCCACCTTCTCCCTGCAACCCTGTACATTCTTCGTTTTTTAGATGACAGCCTAATTCCCTTTTGAATGTCTCGTGTGAACCAGCCTCCACCACATTTTCAAAAAGGAATTCCGGATCTGAACTTCTCACTGTGTGAAGAAGCTTTTTCTCATATAACTTTTGCTTTTTTTACCAATGACTATAAATCTGTGCCCTCTTGTCCTTCATTCTTTTATAAGAGGGAGTGATCTGTCTCTATCCACCATGTCTGGTCCCAAATGACCTTGAATATCTCAATCAAATCTCCTCTCAGCCTTTCTGTATTTAAGTAAAGCCGTTCTATTTTATCCAATCTATCTTCATCACTGCACTTCATCATCTTTGGAGCTGTTCTTGTGAATCTTTTCTGCTACAATGATGTGGAGGTGCCGGTGTTGGACCTGGGTGGACAAAGTCAAAAATCACATGACACCAGGTTATTGTCCAACAGGTCTATTTGAAATCACAAGCTTTCGAAGTGCAGCTCCTGGTGTTTTGTGATTTTTGACTTTGTCTGCTACTAGATAGAGCAAGGTTTAGGATACGCTGAGAGTGTGCAATGAAGTGAATATAATGGGATGGGGCTCATATGGAATTTCAAAGCTGCAAATTTCAAACAAATGCAGGTTATGGATTTGTGTGGAGCGAAAGACTGCCTGGATTTTAACTACACAGCCTTCAAATTTCTAAAACATAAGTTACCCTTAGTGACACAGTTTGCTTGTGTTGTCTTGGTCCCTACCACTAACTCTGTTCCCTCGACCCTAACCCCCATTTCGCTCCTTGGTTACTGTCTGATTTGAAACCTTATCCCATTTGAGACCAAAGTGAAGTTTCTGTATTCACTCCTTCACCAAGACCACTTCATTCCACTTCCGTACTATCATCCTACTCCTAACCTGCCTCTGCTCATCTGCTGTTGTAACTGTTATCCATATCTTTGTTACCTGTGCAGACTTGACAGCTCCAATCTTATTCTGGCCAGCTTCCTGTGCACTCTCCTTATGCTTGAACTAATTCAAAACTCTGCAGCTGGGTATCACTTAGTAACATAGAAATTAGGAACAGGTAAGGCTATTCAGCCCTTTGTGCCTGCTCTGCTATTCAATAAAATCATGGCTGGTCATCCAACACCCACATTACCCCATACTCTTTGATCCCTTTAGCTATAACAACTATAGCTAACTCCTTCCTGAAAAGATTTAATGTTTTGGCCTCAATCACTTTCTTTGGCAGAGAATTCCACAGGCTCACTACTCTGTGGGTGAAGAAATTTCTCCTCATCTCAAAGGTAAATGGCCTATCCTGTATCCTTAGACTGTGATTCCAGGTTCTGGTAAATTAACAATGCTACTGGGCTGGATGATTTGCATTAGCCCCTTGTCTGCAAGCTAAGTCTTTGCATATTTTTCAGGCATGGACTGATAAATTCTTGTTTAGCAAGGTAGTGAAAGGTAACTTGAGGTTATATTCAGATCAGCATGGACTTTATAAATGGTGGAGCAGGCTTGAGGGGCTGAATGGCCTATTCCTGCTTCTTGTTTATATGTATGTTCGTACCTCGTCATGGCTCTGTGTCGCATTTTATTTGATAATCCTCCACATGAAGTGCTTACTACATTAAAACTGCTGTGTAAATGAAAAACGTTGTTGGTGTGCAATAGTTTTAATAAAAGTGATTCGAAATTTCAGCTGATCGAGCCCCTGTATTATAAAGTTCAATTTGAAAACACAGAGCAGGAATCAATTATTTAGAGAAGATGATAACCTACCATGACCCCAAGAAAAAAAAATAAACAAATCATAATTCAGATTAACCTTATGTTTTCTCAGCTACTTCCAATCAATAGTGAAAACAGTGTCTTTTGTAAAGTAAGTGCTGCTGACATTATTGGGAAAACTGCTCATAAGAGCTATTGATCCACACAACACCAGGGATTTACTTAAATATACAACCTGAGTGACAGAATTGCTGAATCATCCTGAAAAGTTTCCCTACCAGAAAGTAGAAAGCTGTGGGGCTGACCTAATATCAGAGTTTGAAATCACAAAGAGATTTAATAGGGGACATTAAAAGAAAATACCTCTGTTTGTGGGGGGGAGCCAAAACCTAAATGACATAAGTACAAGCTGGTTGCGAAGGAATCCAATAAAGAAATTGGGAAATATTACCCTGACCTAAAGAACAGTGGGAGCACGGTTTCCTACAGTGGGGTTTGGGACCCCAAGTGGGACTGCATGCTCAATTTTTGGGATTGCAACCTCTGAGGGGCATTGGCCACCGTGGAGCTGTGACTGAGTTATAGCTGTAATACCACCCTTTAATAGTAACCACCCTCCCCCCTTTCCAATCCCTCCTCATTCTCACAATTCTTAGTGGAGGATTGTGACCATTTTCAATGGGATCACAGTGGAAAAGTGCTTGGAAAGCACTAGGTCCAAAGATGGAGCTTGCCAAAGAAATGGTTGAGGTGAATAAGGTAGATGGATTTTGGGAAAGCCAGATAAGTATGTGAGGGAGAAGGCTGTGGGGTAGGGAGTGACCAGGCGGAGCGGGGTGTGGCACTTGGAGTGGTGAATGGTGAGTGGAGTGGGGAGTAACCGAGCGGTGTGGGGAGTAACCGAGCGGCGTGGGGAGTAAGCGAGTGGTGTGGGGAGTAACTGAGCGGCGTGGGGTGTAACCGAGCGTTGTGGGGAGTAACCGAGCAGCATGGGGAGTAACCGAGTGGCGTGGGGAGTAACCGAGCGGTGTGGGGTGTGACCAGGCGGAGTGGGGTGTGGCACTTGGAGTGGTGAATGGTGAGTGGAGTGGAGAGTAACCGAGCGGTGTGGGGAGTGACCAGGCGGAGTGGGGAGTGTGACGGGGAGTGGAACAGCCGATGCCAAGAATGCAAGTGAGTGGGTAACTGGACATCAGTGATGGCCATCTGTGCATGTGCATATGGAGATATTATCCTAATCAACCTGTTTAAGCATACAATGGCACAGCTTTGGAGCAGGTGGGACTTGGAACCAGGCCTCTAGCTCAGATGTAGGAGCATTACTATTGCACCACTGTGTGGTATAGTCAATGCCATCTGTGTAGGCTGCAGTGGTCTTCTTTGCCAGCTGTCATGGCATTGGCAAGACATACTCCAGAGGCAGAAAAGCACAGAAACTTCTCTTTATTGGGATAGGTTCACATGGATTATATATACCAACACAAACTAGTTGGGCCAGATGGGCTGTTTCCATGGTATAAAATTCTATGTAACATTAACATTCACAAGGCAAAATGCTGTGACTTCCCTCCTGTCAAATTAAGCCAATGATGACCAAATAATCTAAGCATTCAACCTTCCAGCTTCAAGGACAGCTAGTGACACCCAGTTGGCCTCACATGGAATTATTTCAGCAATGTTTCCTTCACACTTTTCCAGCAGCTATTACGGATATTCATCTGGTCTTTAAGAACTGAAATATTGTTTATACTGCTCAATTGCCTGAGTTGTCCATTAATCTGTCTAATAGCTTCGGTCAGCCAGCTGTGGTATATGTACAAGACAACCAAATTACAGACTGCGATGCAAGTGGTTGTTGAGATGACATTCTCCAGAAAAGCTAAAGGTTGATCTGGTGACTTTGAGTGGTCACATGGTACAGAATGGATAGTCAACACTTATATATATGTGGAAGTGATTGACATATATAGGCACTCCAGCTCATTGGGCGAGAGAGTCTAGTTGTTATGTTGCAGAGTTAGTAATTCAGAGAGCTGGGTTAGTGACATGACTTCAAATCCCAACACAGCAACAAGTTGAATTTCAATTAGTGAGTTGAGTAAACTTGGAATTAAAAATTTAGCATCAACAATGATGACGAGGAATCTGTTGTTTGAAAAACTAATCTGGTTTCATAGTTCCCCTTTATGGATGCAGAATTAACATCCTTTCCCACTCTAAATGAGATTCCAAATTTAGGGCAATGTTCTTGACTCTTAATAGCCCTATGAATATGCCATTCAGTTCTAACAAATTGTTATGGTGGACTGTAGTAGTTCAAGACTATTGGTCATCACAACATCAAGAGTGATTGGAGATCAGCAATGGTCTTAGCAGCAGTGTCCAGATCCTGCAAACGGAAAAAAAAGTAAATCAGGATGAGATTAAAAAAAAGAAATTAAATTTACCTGCTTGCAGGTGCCGACAACTGCAATTGTTGCTCAGGAAGCAATTCAACGATGAAAGAAAAATACTGTTTCTTCAGCTATTAATTTTTGTCCACTCTAACTGGAAACTATTAAGCACAGGTGTACATTTGATAGCATGGCCGCAGATTTTGCCACATACACCAATTCATGACATATGCTGAAACACATCATGCTCCAGAACACAATGGAGCATGAGCAGCCTTGTTGGAGTTGCCTTCTTTCTGATACACCATTATCCTGAAGCCCTGTTTGTTCTCATAGGTAGTGCTATTTCACAGTGGAGGAGGGTCAATGGTGCCCTGATCAACGTTTACCAATCAATCAATGTCACAGCTTACTGGTCAGCATCACATTGGAGCTTGAGGAGCTTTGCTGTATGCCAATGGCTGCCATGTTTCCTACGTTACAATGTTTACACTTTAATAGGGTCCTCTCAGGAACACAGGGGCGGTTAGTTTACTGTGAAGTGATGTTACATTCAGGTGAAGAGGTCAACACCTTTGCCCTTTCCTTGTTTGATGGCATTTGGTTTGAACAGGAGGCACTTTCCAATTCAGTGATTACTAAACTGCTTACTTTCTGTGATCATGAACGAACTTAGAACAGACTTTCTTGAGTTCTTAATAATACTTATTTGGGGTACAAACACATTGCCATGACAGTGAAGATACAGCTCCTTACATCACAGAATCCCAGAAATCATTACAGTGTCGCAACAGGCCATTCGGCCCAACATATCCATAGCGACCCTCCAAAGGGCATCCCACCCAGACACATCTCCCCACTTTTTCCCTGTAACTGTACATTTCCTATGGCTAACACACCTAACCTATACATGCTGAACAATATGGGCAATTTAGCACAACCAATCCACTAACTTGCATATCTTTGGACTGTGGGAGGAAACCGGACCATTCAGCGGAGACCCACACAGACACGGGGAGAATGTGCAAACTCCACACAGACAGCTGCCTGAGGGGGGAGTTGAACCCGGCTTCCTGTTGCTGTGAGGCAGCAGTGCTAACCACTGAGCCACCGTGCCACCGTGCCCCCGTTTAATAATGAAGATTCTGTGGAGCTTTGAAAGAATAGCAGTTGACCATTGAATACTCAATTTCCTACAGTGTGCCTGCACATTCTGCCAATCTATAGTCATAGCACTTTGCTTAAATGGGAAATTTGTCATGTTCTAGATCCTTCATCAGGTAATGTATTGCACTGTTAGCAAGGGATATCCGGCTTTTCACAGAGTTTGTATTTGGGGGAATTTTATACATTTGTTTATGTAGGAAGATGGTTAATCAGAATTGGAAGGTCATCGTCAGAGTTTCCCTTTCCAGTGAAACTGCCTGATCCATTGGTTATTTCCAGAATGTCACGATTTAATTTCATGATTTCCAGAAACTGCAGCATTTTCCACTTGTAGAGCTGCTATGACAATGGGGAGGATTTTTCCCTGTGAGTTTTGGGACCCTGACATAGGGGTCCAATTGGGGTCAGAACCTTGCAATCTGTGAGAAAAGTCACCTGACAGTAGTGGTTTTCCTGAACTGGCCAAATGGTTCTTCAGCATTGAAGGTTAACGGGCCTGAAGTTCAAATAAGAGATAGAAAGGATGCGTCTTTGACTCTCGGTACCTCCATATTTTAAAGATTTTACATTTAAAAATGCTTTCAGCTGGTGGGCCTCCATTGTGGAGAAGAAACCCTTCACGGAATAGACTGGAGCCATAGTGGAGGCCTATGACCATAGTTGAGGCCTATGACTGTAGGTGAGGCCTATGACCATAGTTGAGACTATTACCATCTTTGAGGCCTATGGCCATAGTTGAGGCCTATGATCATATTTGAAGCCTGCAACCACACCTGAGGTCTGTGACCATAATTGAGGCCTATGGTCATAGTTAAGGCCTATAGCCGTAACAAAGACCACAGTTGAGGCCTGCAACAATAGTTAATGCCTGTCAAGTGAGGAAGGTCTTAAACCTTGCCTGAAGCATTGTCCCTGGGCACCCGCACCCGATAAAATAATGGCATATAAAAACATCAACGTTGGTGACGTGAGAGACGATGCTACTTTCTGACATCAGCAGAGCGGAAGAACAGGCTGAAGAGAAGTAAGTAACCGAGCAGGTGTACAATATGTTGCATTCAATCACGTATATGTACAAGTGTAAACAAAGAGTGTTATTGTTCTGAAGAGAGGAAGAGACCCTTACACTAGGATGAGGCTGAACTGGAATAGTGCCAACCTCCCTCGTTCAGCGTCATCGAACTGTGAAAGTTTTATACCAGTTGTGAATAAAATGGCAGCATCCTTGAAAAAAATTATGTGTAGATGTGGAGAGAGACAAGAGATGGTACATTGGGCTCAGAAAACACACGGAAAGGAACAATCACATTAAAACACAGCTCAATCGTGTCTGCCCTCTTCAGGCAGCTTGCTTTGTTCTTTTTCCTCTCGAGGGGAGTCTGGAAGCTGACTGGAAAATTCTGTTGGTCTCTGCTAATATGTATTATGTAGCCTTTCACTGCTGTTCATATTCCATGGCCACCACCAAGCTTGCCTCTGGGAAATGGCACCGAGGGAGGGATGGAGCTCCAGACTGGATCACCAGCTGCAGTGCGACCTTCTGAGCCTATCTGCCTCTGTACTGACCCCAACTGTGGCCTGAAAAATACAGCCAACTGACCAACACATTAGAGTCGGAGTGGGCAGGTCAGTCTGCGAAGCTGAGTTTGTGAGAAAGCCGGGGGTGACAGGATGTAAAATTGCTTAAAACAACAGTAAATTGCTTTTCCTTTAAGCATTGGGTGGTGAGTTATTTAAAACCCCAAACACACGCAAAAATAATCCATTCAGAATCATTGAAGAGCAAAGGATACTCGGAGCTTCATCAATCGCCTGGTTGAATTCAACAAGATGACAAGGACAATAGTGACGAATAGGAAGCAATGGGACCTTTATGTTCCATATCCACGATTTCACTGATGTAGCTAGCTTCATTTGTACGGAGTTGGTGTAATTACATTACAGCTTCAGGAATAGTGGTGGGAACAGGGGCACTATCTGACTTCTGTAATGCAAAGAACTGATTTATACAGCCCTGTAAAAATGTAATTATAATGGTATTGAATCACAATCTTAGCCTAAAATATCATATGCAGAGGCTTATTTAGTGTGATTGTTTTCCACTGAACTGAAAAATTGCCTTCATAAAAAATTCAGCCACTGTTCCTCTCTCCACTTCCACTCTCCCAAAGGAGAGAGAGAATCTGAGATGCTGTGAAATATTCCTGCCCTCTGGACATTTTCATAGGTTTTCAGGCTTGGCTGTGCATTTCAGGATGAGTACTGGGATCCCCTGTCCATGTTCATTTACTGCGTGTGGTTCCTGGGATTTATGGGGTCATTGTAGGTCATCAGCATTTTGCTGTGATTTATGAGGAGTTTCTGGGAGAGGAGGGAAGTTGGGGTTTTCTGTTTGTGGGGAGCTGCTGGAATTCTTTTGTCATTAACGGGGACTTGTTCCAGATTAGGAGCAAATTATTGCAGATGCTGGAATCTGTACTGAAAGCAATGAATGTTTTGAGTCTAGATGACTCTTCATCAGAGCTGAGCTGAAGTTCTGATGAAGAGCTATTTAGACTCGAAACGTTGACTTGCTCTGTCTCCATGGATGCTGTTTGACTCGCTGTGATCTCCAGCATTTGTTGTTTTCAGTACTTGTTCGAGGCTGTTGTGCTATATGAGGAGTTTCTGCACTTCTTGACCAGGTTCAAGGAACTAATAGTAGTCAGGGAATCAATCAGTCAATGCCCTCAGGACCAAGGTGATCAAAGTCAAGGAAAATGATAGCAATGGTTCAGCATTCAGGATGAATAATCTGAGCAACCAAAGATCAGCTGATATAAAGTTCATTGCGTAAGGAACACTGTTTGAGGAGAAAGGTGCTACACCTTTAAGAGCTAAATGGCTAGTGAGAAGGTGGATGTGATTAAACAGAATCCGGATTAAAGCCACAGACTGGAAACAGTAGGAGTAAAGTCACCCTGTCCTCTATGAACTTTATTCTAGGTTCCAGATTTTATTCCGATGTCGAACTAGCACAGAACAACTTGAATATTGTTCCAACAATGAAAAATGCCTTTATTCAAACTCTAAGCTAACAAAAAATGCCCATGCCCCCAGCTCCCTGACATTCCTGCAGGTTCATCTCAAGTGGTGCACCCCTGAATGCAAATCTTGGCAGGTCCTTGGCAGTTGTTGATCAGCCCACTCTTCCTCTTTGGAAGAACGCAGATACCTAGCTGGCCAAGTCAACTTATTCAAAATGTCTCTTTATATACATTTTTGACCCTGCCCAATGCCATTTAAGGTAAAGCCTTGAGTGGGTCATCTGATTGAATGGTGAGTAACCATTCTGGCCATACAAGGATCGTGTAATCACATCCTACTCTTAGTAGAGGGCATCTTCAAGGGTCTATAGGTGTGAGGTTGGAAAAGCACAGCAGGTCAGACAGCATCAGAGGAGCAGAAGGTCAATGTTTCAGGCCGAAACCCTTCGTCAGGACTGACATTGACTTTCCTGCTCCTTTGATGCTGTTTGACCTTCAGTGCCTTCCCAGCCTCAGACCTATAGATTCTGGCTTCCAGCATCTGCAGTCCTTACCACCTTCCAGCGGTTTACCGATAAAGGGTGTGGATTTTCTCTATCTTGAGGCAGGGAAAAGGGTATGGACACCCGTCAGAGTGTCCAAAGTCCAGGCCAGCTGCTGTAGGTGAAGCCAAGTCTATAGCCAAGCCTCCAACTCAGGGACATGTCCATGTCAAGAGTGTGTCTCTGTGATGTGTATTAATTACAAAGCTCTTGTTGGCCCAGAAATGACATCTTCAATCGAAAATTCTTCCGTCGTGGCTCCATCTTCTCACCACATTGAGATAAACCTTCATCACAGGACTCCTTCTCAACCAGTTCACATTCATGACCAGCAAAGAAATGAAAGTGCTGTTACCTTTTACAAGTGGTTGCTACAGTACAAGGGTAAATAGTGCCTTGGTTTATGGTATGTGATTGATGCAAAATGATGCGTTGCCCTTATAAAACCATGGCTTTTCTTTAACAGCAAGCTAGTGTGTAGGGCCCACAACCCTCATCGTTTGAAAAAAAAAGCATGGTGTCTCTATGGAATTTTAAAAAAACAGAATGGGCAGGGATAGACACAGAACCATAAATATCCCAAAAGGGTCTGAGTGGTTCTGAATTAGGGAGGAACTAAATCAATTGAAAATCCTGCTTCGATCATCCTCCATTGAACACTGCTAGAAGTGTGCATGTGGACATCAGTTGGTGTGGGCCTTTTTACTGTGTAATCTCAGAGTGTGAGTCTTCTGGTTATGCACAAGATTAGTGTATTTAAGGCAAATATCCTGTTTCCTTGATAATGCATTGACCCATGGGAGTTACCTTTAGAAGGGAGTCACTGCATTATCTGACCCTTCCTCCAAAGACACTGACTATAAGTTTATCGATTTCTGCTTTGGGCATCAGGTACCAGCTGGTACAAAAATCAGACTGGTTACCTTAGTCCGTTATTTAACGTATGTACACACAGTGTTCTTTAAAGATCCACAGGCCTATCTTTATCTTAAGGGCAATGGACCCTGGTTTGTGCTACATATAATGCTTCAGCATGCAGTCTCACTGTGCCTCTGGTCTCATTACCACCTGCTGAAGGTTTTCAGCGGGAAAGTTTGGGAATCCCCATTTTAGACAAATGGTTTTCACGATGGACCTGCAGAAGGACATTTCAAGCACAAGGAGTCCATTTGAGTCCATCATATCTGTGCTAGGTCTCTGGAAGAGAAACTCAGCTCGTCCTGCTGTCCAGCCTCTTCCTGTGGCCCTACAATTTTGTTTTTCTCTTCAGACCGTCTATCCAGTTCCTCTTTGAAAGCCCTGACTGTATCAGCTTCCACCGCAGCCTCAGGCATCACTGTCCGGATCTGCTGTGGGGAACTGCTCTTTCTTGCTGTTTGCTTCTTTTGCGAAGCATCTTAAATCTGTGCCTCTGTACCTTCTTGCCATGGGAATGGCTTTTTCCTACCTAATCTGTCTGGATTATCCTTGTTACTTTAACACTTCTGACACAATTCTCAATCCCTAAGGAAAACAATCCTGGCTTCTCTGATCATGTGACCAAAGGCCCTTGTGACTGGAAACATTCTAATAAATCCTTTTGGCACCAAATCAGAGCCTTCCTAAAGGGTGTGCCCAGACTTAGACATAATACAGTAGTTGAGGCTGAACCAGACTTTTCATGGAATTCATTCGGTGTGGAAGCAGGCCATTCAGACCATCAAGTCCATACTGGCCCTCTGAAGAGCACCCCACCCCCTACCCTATTCCCCATAACCCTGCATTTCCCATGGCTAATCTAGCTAGCTTCCACATCCCTGGGCACTATGGGCAATTTAGCATGGTCAATCCACCTCACTTGCACATCTTTGGAAAGTGGGAAGAAACCGGAGCAAACCCACACAGACACGGGGAGAATGTGCAAACTGCAAGCAGACAGTCGTCTGAGGGTGGAATCAAACCCAGCTCCCTGGCACTGTGAGGCAGCAGTGCTAACCTCTGAGCCACCATGCTACCCTTTTATTGCAGTTCAGAGGTTACCCTCATTGATTTTGCTTAATAGTTGCTGACTGTCAGAGGGGAGAATCGGTGTTACACGGAAACAAAATTAAGATGATAAATGTCGGCAACTCTTACCCAACAAGATTATGTTCCAGGTATGGATCTTTAATCTGAACTGGAAAAGGGGAATTAGGGGGAAATGGCAAAAAAAACAAAGATTCCTTTCCTTTTTAAGTGTTGTACATTTTTATTTTCTGAACATTTCTGTTTTGCCCCAAACTGACTGACCTGCCGAGTGTTTGCAGCATTTCTGCCTCAGATTTCTAGTACCTGCAGCATGTTCTTCATTGAAGTGCAGAGAGCAATTTTGTCTTTGATGTTTTAAAGTGAAGCTTGGCTTCCCTGCACGTAAAAGAGCTTCTGGCATTAATGAAAGAAGGAAAGGGGAGGATCCTTCCAGATAAACCTCCACCACCATCACAAAAACAGTTGCTCTGGTCGCTTAATTTGTAGCTGTTTGTGGGATCATGCTGTGCACAGGTCAGCAGCTGACCTTGCCTTCTCCACAACAGCAGCTGCACTTCAGAATTTCTTCATTCCCTGTGTAATGCTATGAGATGCAATTGCTATTCAATGCACCGATGTTGGAAAGTGTGTCAGCCAATTTGTGGAGGACAGGGTTAACAAACAGCAGGGATATAAATGATTTGATAATCTGTGATTAATGATGTTTGTTCAGGAATGAATGTTGACTAGGATTCCTCTTTCCACCTGAAAGGATAGGTTTCCTTTAACATCACATTGGATTGGCAAGAAAATAACTTTTTAAGAAGTACAGACTTTTAAAAAAATAAACCATTTTTCTATTAGGAGCAGAATTGTATTGAATGAGTAAATGCCCACATTTCTATTTTAGGAAAACAGTAGCCAACATAGGCTATCAGAATGGTGGCTCAGTGGTTAGCATAGCTGCCTCAAAGTACCAGGGACCCAGATTCAATTCCACTCTCAGGCAACTTTTTTTTTGTGGAGTTTGCGCAATCTCCCTGTGTCTGCATGGGTTTCCTCCAGGTGCTCCACAGTCCAAAGATGTGCAGGCTAGGTGGATTGGCCATGCTAACTTGCCCTTAGTCTCTGGGTGGGATACCCTGAGGGTCAGTGTGGACTTGTTGGGCTGAAGGGCCTGTTTCCACACTGTAGGGACTCTATGAACTCACGTTGGCAGACCCTGCGCAATTTATTAATACATAAGGAGAGAACAATTGAATCTTACTGCTTTGTGTTTCTGTACTTACCATGTTCCTACGGTTGGAGAAAGTTCTTTAAGAAATCACCATGCAGGGAACTTTCTGCTGTTTAATGTGTGTGTCGGAGCAGAATTCTCTACTGCGTTTAACAACATCATAAACACACTCTGTTTGAAGCTGTATGTAGCGTTACAGCAGAGGGCAGTTCTTTGCCTGTCCATATAACAACTCAGGTTACAGCAGTCCATAAATCCTCTTGGCTACAACTGTTCTTTAGGCTGTTGTGAAACCGGCTGTTGTAGGTCACATCTGTAGCTTGATCATAGAGACCGTTGGGATTTTAATGCAAATAAAGGAGCAGCATGTTGTCTAAAATAGCTTTAAGAAAAGACTGAGAGTTGATTTTCATCAAGAAACTACAAAGGCGCCATCCTGTAGCTATACTGAACCTTCTACCTGTTACTGTCAGTAACACAATCTCTCTTCTAAGTCCAATAATTTTGTAGAGTCAGATTTGGAGATAGCATCATTCTTATGAAATACTAGGGGAAATATCATAGTGTTGCTGTTGTAATCTGTTGTCTATTTCCAGCATCTGTTCTTTTTTGAGGAAGAGATAAGGATTGAGGTATTTTGAGTCCTAAACTGGGTCTAAATGAGCAACAGCTAAATGATAATCTACAACATTTGCAAGATAAATGATAGAATAGAAAATCAAGCTGAACAGACAATGTACAGAGGACATCTAGAAAAAAAGACTTAAGAATCTTGGCCAGCATGAACTGGTTGGTCCAAAGGTCTGTTTCCATGCTGTAAGACTCTAGGACTCTAAGGGAAAAGGGCAAGTATAAGAATATACAAGCAGCTAACATTAAAGTGAAGATAAATTAAAAACATATAAATAGAGTCATAGAGATATGCAGCACAGAAACAAACCCTTTGGTCCAACTCATCCATGCTGACCAGATATCCTAAATAAATCTAGTTCCATTTGCCAGCATTTGGCCCATATCCCTCTAAACCCTTCCTATTCATATACCCATCCAGATGCTTTTTAAATGCTTTACTACTTCCTCTGTCAGTTCATTCCATACACGCACCACCCTCTGCGTGAAAAATTTGCCCCTCAGGTCCCTTTTAAATCTTTTCCCTCTCACCTTAAACCTATGCTCTCTAGTTTTGGACTCCCCCACCCTGGGGAAAAGACCTTGTCTATTCACCCTATCCATGCCCCTCATGATTTTATAAACCTCTATAAGGTCACCCCTCAGCCTATTCAGCCTCTCCCGATAGCTCAAACCCTCAAATCACTGTAAAAGTTAATCAAATGAAAGGTGAAAGTGATTTAGAAACAGGAAGGATATTTATTGTCAAGGTAGAGGACAAGGCTGAAGTATTGAATAAATACTTTGTGTAGTGTTCAATTGTTCTGTGCTTGATTATGTAAGCCTGGTTGCTATTAATGCACACTTTCTGGTTTGGTTAAGGCTGTGGGTGGACTCAGGGAAAAAGAAACAAACTGTAGAAAGAGTGCAAACCAGACATTTTAAAGCATTGAATAAAACTTGTTGTACGCGCAGAAACTAGTGTCATCTCTGCATCACTCTGACACATAAAATACATAACTGCATCTGTCTTCATTAGAGAAGAGGATGCTTCTAATGTGATGGTGAAGGGATGCAATGGAGACATTGGATTGAATAAAAATAAATAAAGTAGATTCACTTAAAACGTTGGCAGCCCTCAAAATGCAAAAGTGACCAAAGCACCCTGGGCTACTGAGGGATATAAAGTTGGAAGTTGAGCTGGCTGTAGCTTCAATCTTCCAACACCCGTTGGAAATACTGGTGGCACCAGAGGACTGGAGCATTGCAAACTTACACTGGAAAAAAGAGCGAGGTAAACTTTGCAACCACAGGCCATCAGCTGAATGTTAACTGTGGAGAAGCATTTAAAGCCAGCAATCTGGGACAAAATTAACTAGCATTTGGAAATGAATGGCCTCATTAGTACTGGTCAGCACAGATTTAGTTAGAGGCTATAAGAACAAAATGTGCTGGAGAAATACAGCGGGTCTGGCAGCATCTATGGAGAGAGAAACCGAGTGGCCAATTTTGTGGCCAACGGCCTAAGCAACTGGGCCCAACATTAAACTGGTTAAACAGTTTCTGCAAACAAGACCTGATGGAATGCAAAGAGGCCAAGGCTACCAAAGGTCGAAAGAAAATAACCTGGCCTAACCACATTTTGACTCCTGCACTGTGATCCTATTGGCTGAAGTCATGGAGTCATAGAGTTATAGAGTCACACAGCATGGAAATAGACCCTTCAGTCCAACCAGTCCATGTCAAACATAATCCAGGGAAAGTTCCAGAAGGGCTCAGAAAAAAGGGATGAGAAGGCTGCCGTTCTCTCAGGGAAAATTCAGCGAGCGAGTTCTCTTTGTGTGACCCACCTTCGTACCAAAAAGAACCTGTGTACACCTCTTGATGGAGCTCAGTGAATTGAATCACTGAATTGAATCAGCAGCCCAGGTTCACAGAGCAGGTAATACATGTGTTTTTCAGGTGGTCTGTCTAGTTTGGGGTAAAGTTTACTAAATTTATTGTGAGTGAGTTGGTTCTTTAACTTGTGAATGTTTTAATAAAACTATGTTTGAACCACAGTTCTTTGTTTGCCTCATACCTGGGTAAATGCATTTTATGAAATAAACAGGTCAAAGTGTCTGTACAGAATATTTTACAGGTAACAGTTTCAAGTCTGATATGACTCTGAAGAAGTCCAATTTGGCTTATAACACAAGATCAATTCCAGGACTTGCTGGCTATAACAGAGCTCAGTGACTGGTGCACATCAATCAGTGCATATTGGTGTTGGTTCCAATCAGGATAAATGGGGGAAGGTTAATGGAAGGAAGGGTATTCAGGTGTAACGTCACCTGCCATATCCAAAAAAAAAGTCGATTTGAAGGTAATCACCCATCATTGCAGTGACCCATGGTGCAGCTGAAAGATACTGTGCAATGCAATTCAGAAGTACAGTTAGAGTGACATTAGCTCCCTACTCTGAATAAGTCACACTTGGTAAAATTGCTAGTCAAGCCAGTTCAGTAGCCATCAATCAGAACAATTCAGGTTTCGTTTTAAATCAATTGAGAGATGCAATCACTAGATCTGAAATTGCGTAGGTGGTAAAAAGTATGTTAAGCAAACCTTCTGTCATTTGCATGTATTTGATTAGCTTTAGTGTTCCCATAACAAGAAAAAATCTGAAACACATTGAGTGACACGCATACTGTATTCTGCCTCCTTATGTTTTATTTTAGTTTGAAGTTGCTGAGTAAAGTCTGGCCAACCACTGTGAGCAATTGAAAGACATGCTGCATGTATTTGAAATACAATTCGTGTTCCTAGAACATTGTCAACACGAGTCTTTATTTCCAAAACTTGAATTGTTTTTGGGGAATATCATGAAAAGGCCATGTATGTTTTTGAGACATTTCTGGAATAAACATAGGAAATAGGAGTGGGGGAGGCCTTTTAGCACCTTGAGTGTACTAGATCATTGCTAATCTTCTACTCAATGCATTTTCCTACACATTTGCCACATATCCTGTGATATATTTAGAAATACATCATCTTCTGCCTTGAATATATACAGTGACTATGCCTCCACAGTCCTCTGGGGTAGCGAATTCTAAATATCCCCCACTGTCCGAGTGAGGACAGTTCTCTTCATCTCCGTCCTAAATGGTTTACGTTATTCTGAGGCTGTCTCCCTTGGCTCTGAACCTCACAGCGAGAGGAAACTTCCTGCATTCACTCTGTCTAGCCCTTGAAGAATTTTGTAACTTTCTATGAGATCTCTTCTCATTCTTCTAAACTCCAGACAGTACAGTCTTTGTATCTTCAATCTCTCCTCGTAGTTTGTTCTCCCCATCCCTGGACTCAGCCTGTTGAAACTCTGCTGCCTTTCTTCTATGAAAATTATATCCTTCGTTATGCAAGGGAGCCGGAACTGCATACAATACTCCAGGTACATCCACCCAGTGTTCTGTACAATCAAAGCAAGACTTGATTGTTTCCGTATTCAAATTCTTTTGCAGTAAAGTTTACCTTTTGAATTGCTTGCTGCTCCTGAATGTTAATTTTCAGTGCCTTATGAGTAAGGACATGTGTTTTCCTTTCAACACCAACACTTTCTAATCTCTCAGATTTAACACCCTAAACTTTTGACTATCCCACCAAAGTTCATAGCCACACACATATGTAGATTTATTTTTCCATTGTCAAGATCATGCCCATTCACTCAGCAGTCTAAATGCCCCAAAGCTTTTTCTATATCCTCTTCACATTCCCACCAAGTTATTTTTAATCATTGGCAAAATTGGTAACATTATAATTGATCCCTACACCCAACTCGCTGATATAGCTTGTGATATACAGTTCTGCTTCAAAATCAAGTGAACTAAAAACAACCTTTGTCCTTCATACCAAGGACTGCAGCGGTTCTAGAAGGCAGCTCACCACCACCTTCATTAGAGACGGAGAATAAATGCTGCCCACACCCCATGAACTAAAATCATCTGATAGTCAATGATGTTTGCTGAACTATTGAGTCTCGAACAGCTCCGAAAATCTTCAAATATTAAAAATGATCTATTGTCACTATGAGATAGTAGGAACTGCAGATGCTGGAGAAACTGAGATAACAAGGTGTAGAGCTG
>NC_063364.1:23582856-23618030 GCF_021869965.1 Rhincodon typus | reverse complement strand
TTTTCTGAAGAAGGGTCTAGGCCCGAAACGCCAGCCTTCCTGCTCCTCTTATACTGCTTGGCCTGCTGTGTTCACCCAGCTCTACATCTTGTTATCTCAATTGTCAATATGATCTGACTAACCACCAGAGGGCAGTGCAGGTCATTAAATGGCCAAAGCATGAGACTGAGAGATGAACCCAATGAAAGAATCAACAATTTTATAACAATGTCAAGTCACAATAATCTTTTCAGTCTGTTCTTCACTCCGACCCATGTATCAGCACTAATTTGCTTGAAAATACATTTAGATACCACACAATATCCTGCTGACTCTTTAGATTCACACAGGAAATTTTGAGTAAGGTTGAGTGAGAGCTGCTGGTCTGTACTGTGAGGAAGAGTCAGTACGCTCAGGAAAGGTGGGAAGAGAAAGTGGGACTATCTCAAACCACTCCAGTTCTCAGCTTCATTGTCCCGATCCCCACCTCCGCTCCTCGCCCTCCCCCTCCCTGCGAATGCCCACCTTCTCAGAGCCCTACCATTTGCTCCCAATCCTCTGCCCCCACCTCAATCCCCACCCTTAGCTGAAATTCCCACCCTCTTCCCAATCGTGAACTTTATACCCCCAAACCATTACTCTTGCCACAATCCCCACCTTCACCCAGTTCCACCCTCTCTCACCCAATCCTCCCCCACCCCAATCCTCCCCAGTTTGCATCCCGATCTTTCCCTCACAATAGACCCCACCCCCACTGTCTTCATCCTCAACATCACCCAGAATCTTCACTGTAATCCCCATCCTCCCCTGCTCCCACCTTCAACACCACCCCCACAGCTTTTCCACCAATGACCTCACCCATAGTGCTGGAAGAACAAATAAGTCCCAGTGGCCCAAACAAGCAATCAAAACATCTGAAGAGAATTAATCTCCAGTCCACTCTCCGTCTCTCTCTATATATTTTATTCTGGATGACATTAATTATAGATTATTTGAAGTGGAAGGCAGGAGTTAATAGAGCCCTCAGTGGCTGGTGTGAAGTTATTGATGGGACCCGTGAGGTTGCAGGGGGAGGTTGATGTCTGACAATGTTCAATTCCATGTCATTGACCTGTAGTGCTGTGAACTGCTGCCTCTCCTTGCACTCAACTAAGCAGCTCCATTATAATTAAGCACGCCTTCTGTATGATGGTCAGCTTGCTGTGGGCAGCACTCCCTCTTCAAATCTTTACAGTTAATGATAGAGTCCTTTTTTTTTGTTATATCGGTTTTCAGGCTCTGCCTTTTGAGGTTGTTCATCTCAGCCAGCCCGGCGCCTGATGCAAGCCCTGGATGAATGATGAATTGATAACGACCCAAATCGACAGAGGGGTGGGTGGAATCAGTCTGAGCTGTCTGACAGTAATGGTCCCCTCAGCAATCAAGCTGCTCACTGCCTCTGGGCTGGCTTTCGTTCCTGGGATCACAGATAACTTTAATGGGATGCTTTCCAGAGAATTAGACAGGCTAAAATCTTCAGGCACTCTGCACAAGCTGGCCTGCAGCATTTCTGCAAGACTTTAACCTTTCATTATACTTCAAAAATTCTTTATGACTGTGGCCATGAGTTCAGGAGAGTCAGAGGTGACTTAATTGAGCCATATAAGAAGGGGCAGCACGGTGGCTCAGTGGTTAGCACCGCTACCTCGCAGTGCCAGGGACTCTGGTTCAATTACACCCTTGGGTGACTGTCTGTGTGGAGTTTGCACATTCTCCCCATGTCTGTGTGGGTTTCCTCCAGGTGCTCCAGTTTCTTCCCACAGTCCAAAGATGTGCAGGTTAGGTGGATTGGCCATGCTAAATTGCCCATAGTGTTCAGGGATGGGTAGATTAGGTGGGTTATAGGGGGATGGGTCTGGGTGGGATGCTCCTATGGTCAGTGTGGAATTGTTGGGCTGAAGGGCCTGTTTCCACACTATAGGGATTCTATGTGTGTGTGGATGAAAGATCGTTGGGGATGTGAAAGAAATTGTAGAGTTGAGGTTAAAATCAGATCAACCGTGATCTTATTGAATGATGGAGCTAGCTCAAAGGGCTGAGTGGTCTACTGTAGTTTCTTGTTTGTACGTTCAGCAATGGCCAGAAAATGAATTGCTCATGTGAGAAGTCCTGGAGTTTGGTTGGTACAGGAAAGCGCATGGGTCCTGATAGAGATAATCTTTCCCCCAATCTCAATTAGATTCAATCATTCCCATACCAGCAGAGGTCACCATGAAGAACTCTCCTTCTCAACCTGTCCCCTCACCTGAGGTGTGGTGACCCCCAGATTAAACCAGCACCAAACATGTCACTTGGATGAAAGAGCAGCCCTATGGTCTTCTGGGACTGTGGCATGTTTATCCAGTTTCAATCATTAATTTATGTATGATGTTAAAATGAAGTCCATTACACCTAACACGGTGTGGCCTGCCCCTCTCAATTTCTTCGTGAACTTAAATCTAGGGAGATACTGTTGAATCCTGTCAATGTTCTGGTCTGTTAACACCCGATTATTAACTGCACTATCTGGTTAGGGCTGAGCCATTCCAATGGCAAGCTACCGCCTATCCTAGCCCCTGCCTCTTGGCGCTCCCTTGATGCTCTTAGTTGATTGTCCTGGGGGTCCAAAGCGAAAAAGAGGGGAGGCGATGACCTAGTGGTATTATTGCTGGACTGTTAATCCAGAGACCCAGATAATGTCCTGGGGACTAGTGTTCGAATCCCGCCGTGGCAGATGGTGGAATTTGAATTCAATAAAAATATCTGGAATTAAGAATCTAATGATGACCATGAATCCATTGCTGTTTGTTGTAAAAACCTAACTGGTTCACTAATGTCCTTTAGGGAAGGAAACTGTTCTCCATAGCTGGTTTGGCCTACTGTGACTCCAGACCCACAGCAACGTGGTTGACTCATAACTGCCCTCTGGGCAATTAGGGATGGGCAATAATTGCTGCCTGGCCAGCGATGCCCTCATTCCATTAATGCATAAAACAAAAAATTATTAACTGAAGACAAAGATCTATTGATTCCAATAGCCAGTCTGCGCTAAGTTACTTGATTCCAGTCAATTTTGAGCTGTGTGGCTACAGTTGCCCTCCGTACTTCTGGATTGGATGCAGTAAACATTAATAATAGTTCCTCTTCCTAAATGTATGTCTGGTAAACACAAGATCAGGCACAGTGTGTGACGTTTGCTAGCGGCAAATAGTTCACTGACACTCACCGCACAGGTTCACACAGAAAGTGTGACCATTCAGCAGACAACTGCAGTTTACATGCCACCCAGAACTAGATGCGGCTTTAGAAACCTGCGGATTCAAACTGTTTGGTCACTTCCCAGTCAGCACAGAAACCCTGCTTCCATTATCATCTCATCTGCCAATTCATGCTGTTGAACATCACCAAAGACCCACTATATAAATCGCATGGATTCATCACTCATTTCCTTATAATTAACACAGGGTCACTTTGAGGAGCTTTGTTCAATAATGTCATAGAATTCCTACAGTGTGAAAACAGGCCATTTGGCCCATCAAGTCTACACCAACACTCCAAAGAGCATCCCTCCTAGGCCCCTACCCTGTCCCTGTAACCCTGCATTTCCCATGACTAATCCACCTGGCCTGCACGTCTTTGGACTGTGAGAGGAAACCAGAGCACCTGGAGGGAACACACGCAGATACAGGGAGAACATGCAAACTCCACACAGTCACCGAGGGTGGAATCAAACCCGGGTCCCTGGCGCTGTGAGGCAGCAGCATGCTGTCATAACAGTTAATTTGGTATAAAATGTGCAACTTCTAAATGATCATCACTCAAAAGTCGATTTCCTCTTCTTATCCTTCCAGACGCCTGTTTCATTGGAATACTTGTGCCTTTTGGAGCAAAATCTCTTTTCATTTTCTCTCTCTCTCTCTCTGTCAGTAAGTGTGAGGTTGATAAGTTGAATGGGAAGCTGCCATGCTTCTCCACTGCCTGCCATTTTTATGACCTTTTTATGTTTCCTGAAATTGCTAAGCTGTGTTGCAATGTGCAACAACAACATTCAGTGACATAATCTACTTTTATAGTGCACCAGTTTCAATCCAATGCTCCAGGCTGCTGATATGCCGAACTCCCACAGCAGCTGGCAACACTAAGGTAAATTCACCAGGCTGGTTGTGTAATCTGCTAAAAAAAACACAGCTGTTCCCAGTTATTCATCTTGGCAAATCAAACAATGTTACTCTCGTGCCTGTGTGGTGGGAACCAGTGACTGTGCTGTGGCAAACACAATGTAGAGGCCAGTTCTAGGCTCTTTAACATGGATCACAAATCCTGGACTAGAGGGAGAGCTTTAGACACAATCACTGAGATCATGGAATTAAAGACTATTCATTCCCCATGGAGCTGAGAACACACAACAAGCTTCCAGAGAAAATAGGAACTGCCGTTGCTGGAGTCTGAGATAACAAGATGTGGAGCTGGAGGAACACAGCAGGCCAAGCAGCATCAGAGGAGCAGGAAAACTGACGTTTCGGATCGGGAAGCTTCCAGAGAAGCTGAGGCTGTGTCTGCTAAGATCCTTGAGAAGGCCGATTGATATAGGGGTCCAAAACTTCTGGCTGGTTTTCGATGTGGAATTGGGCTTATATAAGTGGGGGCAGGAGGTCAGAGGAATAGGTGGGGAAGGGATGGTTGGTATAGATTCAAGGCAGATTTCTGTGTTTCTATCCTCACGCCTAAAGGAAATACTGAGGGTTTTGGAAATGGGGATCTTCTTTATTCCATCTGATAATATCTACCATCCTCAAGCGTATAATATCTTGGGAGAGAAAGAGAAATGAATGAGAAACAAATTCAGGATCAACAGGAAGGAAAGGTCTGACAATCAGAGCCAATCCATCAATCCACATGAACTGACAGTGACAAAGACACCTACCTTCCCTGTAATGTGATGTATAACCCTGTATTCCAACGATGGTAAATCATGGAATCTTACATCATGGGAAGAGGCTATAAACTTTGTTTATGCTGGTTCTTTGAAAGAACGGTACCAAATAGGGCCAACAATTTCCTGCCCTGGTATTAATGATTTTTATAAAATTAGTTGCCAATAGCAAAGCTGCAAATCATTGCTGGAACAAGAAAACTTTGGTTGCGTTGACCAGAGATGACTGCGTTCTGGAG
Source organism: Rhincodon typus (assembly GCF_021869965.1). NCBI lineage: Eukaryota > Metazoa > Chordata > Chondrichthyes > Orectolobiformes > Rhincodontidae > Rhincodon > Rhincodon typus. Next base: position 23,612,861 of record NC_063364.1, on the reverse strand, counting down.
CTCCCCTCACTTATCCCACCAACCCCCATCCTCGTAAAACCCTACTCTATCCCTATAGCAAGTGAAAAGGTACCAGTCCTGAATTTGAGTGCAATTAAAGTATTGCCTGCTCTGTAATGCTACAAACAGTGTCTGCCCTGAGTGTGTAGCTGCTGACTCCCTGGACTCTGGCATGGAATACAGAGAGATGGCTTGCCTTTATTCTGAGACTGAGTCCTTTCGTTCTCGACCTCATAGCCAGGGGAAACATTCATAATGCACCTACTGTCTATTTCTTACAGAATTTTGTAAATTTCAATGAGATCATCCCCAATTCTTCTAAATTCCAGAGAATAGAAGTCCAATCTCCTCAGCCTTTCCTCATAGGACCATACCAGGAATGTACCTCTACTACACTCCCACTATGGCAAATATATTCTTTCTTAGGCAAGGGGACCAAAACTGCATACAATGCCTCCAGGTGCAGTCTACTCTGTGTTCTATACAATTGAAGCAAGACTTCTTTGCTTTAATGGTATTCAAATCCCATTAGATACACAGAAATGATGGGTGAAATGGAATGTTTCCACTGTACTTCCTTGTCCAACATTTAAAAAGAAATTTTAGACCTATTTCAACGGCAAGATCAGATTACCCCTGTACATTCAGGATGCGCTGTGTAACAGTGCACATCTTCATTATGTGGCACTCTCTCTCTCTCTCTCGCTCTCTCCATTTCATCTCAACACTCTGGGTACTTGAAGTTCTCTGAACATATTACGCTGCCTAAAGCTACCTGAAATTAATAGAGTTTCAACAGTGAACAGCAAAGGTTTCAAAAGCTTTTGTTGCAGGCAGTGTTGACTTCGATGATGAACAGACAATTAATCCATTCCTTTTAGTGGGCTGTAGCACACCGACACTTGTCTGACCCAAAATGTTTTGACAACTGAGAGATCTGCCATCCCCATTTCAATGAATCCACAGTTGTTTTGCTGCACTATATGTGACACAATTACAAGAAGGTGCCTAGCAACAGAATTCCAGCTTAGGGTTAACGTAACTCATGTCATATTATCTTTTTTGGTGTACAACGAATAGCCAAAATAACATTCAGTAAATACAAATGAATAATATTTCTAATATTCTCAAAACATTCTCCATTGTCACCCCAACTGAAACATATGGTCATGAATTCGTTATAGATTTATGAAAGAGCAGCAACTTATTATCAAGTTTATGGAAAACTCATTTGATTCTTCTGACTCTGCTTGTGTCTCAGCTAATAACTGTTTTGCTTCTGCATCATAGAGTTGTGAGTTCAGGTCCAGATTGAGGTCTTAGAGGTACGATGCCAGTAGATGTTGGAGTGCCACCTTTTGGATTTGGTGTTAAACTGAGGCCACGTCCCCTACTTTGGGTAGACGTAAAAGATTCTCTGGTTTTACTTTGAAGAAGAGTGGGTGTCATGGACAACATTTATGTCCCAATCAACATTGCTGTTTGCGGGAGCTTCCTGTGTGTACATCGACACCTGCTTTATTTTTACATTAAAAGAGCCACATTGCTTCAAAGTGCTTGATTGGCTATAATGTCTGGTAGCTGTGACAAAATAAATACAATTCTTTCTTTCTAATAATGTACAACACCCTGAGTTCTGGAATCAAGGTTTACTGCTGATATTTCAAAATGGCTTAAAGAAAACTAAACAGGTGCCCATTTTATCTGCTGAAGATGCAGCTTGTGTGGTTTTTCACATAAACAGTTGAGAAAGTGATGGAATACTCTCCACTTGCCTGGATGAGTGTGGCTGTAACTTCACTCAAGAAACTTGATCACATTCAGGACAAAGCAGCCCACTTGATTGAGACCCATCCATCACTTCAGCACCCATTCCCTCTGCCACTAACACACAATGACAGCAGTGTGTACTAGCTACAAGATAAACTGCAATAACTCACCAATGCTTCTGACACATCACTTTTCACACCCATGACCACGACCTCCTATAGGAAAGGGCAGCAGATACATGGGGACACTATCACCTGCAAATTTTCCTTTAAACTACTCAATATTCTGATTTGGAAATATATTGTGGTTCCTTCAGTATCATCAGGTCAAAATCCTGGAACTCCTTTCTTAACAGTGCTGTGGGTGTCCTTATCTTACATTGACTGCAGAGGTTTAAGAAGGCAGCTCACCACCATCTTCGGTTGGGTTTTAGAGATGGGCAATAAATGTCGACCGAACCAATAACGCCCACATCCTGTGAAATCTTTTTTAAAAATCAAGCAATCTTCATACCAGCTGCAGTTACAAAATTGTTGTTGCCTTTCAATGTGACAAACTTCGGTAATGCCAAGACAGCTGATGCATTGTTTAGACTTTAAGGGACATGGGATAGCACGGTTGGTCAAGCAGCTCAAAGTGCCCTGTAGCCAGAATGGTGTTGTTGGGTGGGATAACTGCTCACCACTTCATTCTTTCTTATTTCTTAAGTTCTTCTGATCGACTCCCTGGAGGCAGTGAAATCCAGTGAACGATATGAATCACAATTCACTTTCAGTGCAGTATTCTGGGACGTGCTGAGTCACAGAAAGAGACTGGAGTCAAAAAACCAGCGAGCTTGGAAAAATCAAGCAAGATAATGTGCAAAGGCTGCACATCATAACTGATCATTTTTAAGCTTTATTCCCAGTCTGCACTGCCTCTGTATGACGCTGGAACATTACAATCATAATATAAATATTAATTATTGTTATTCCTACTTCGTCTGATGCAAATTCTGATCGAATTTGCTTTTGAGTACTTTTGTTTGGGGTGGTGGAGAGTTGAGGGTGGGGAAATAGCAGTAAAAAAGGGAATTAGAGTAGGAATAGGCCATTCAGCCCCTTGAGCCTGTTCTGCCATTCAACTTCATCATGGCTCATCATTTACTTCAGCACCATTTTCCAATACCATCTCATATCCCTGATGTCTTTAATGTTCAGAAATCTATTGATCTCTGTCATGAAGATATTCAATGGCTGACCCTCCATTGCCCTCTAGGGTAGAGAATTACAAAAATTCATTACCCTCTGAGTGAAGAAATTCCTCTTCATCTCAGTCCCAAGTGGTCTACCTCTTAGTTGGAGATTGTGACTAAAACAGAAATTTAGCAAGTGTCTTGGAAAGACAGAGGAATCAAAGGTTAAATAGAAAATAGAACACAGAACACAGAACTGTACAGCACAGGAGCAGGCCCTTCGGCCCATGATGTGAATACTGTACAGTACAGGAATTTGAAAACATTGAAATGTATGTATGCTAAACGCTAGGAGTATAGCAAATAATGCTGAGAGCACAGTCAGACACAAGGCAGAATGATATTACTGTAATTACAGGAACTTAGCTTAAAGACAAGCAAGGGGGTAGCTCAACATCATTGAATATAACGTTTTTGGAAGGATAGAGAAATGGGTAAAAATGGTGAGTGTGTAACATTATTGGTAAAAGAATCAATTATAGCTGTGAGAAGGAATGCCATACTCAATTTAGCAATAAATGGGGCCAAATATGTTGTCCACAGAAATAAAAAAGGGGCAGGTACATTGCTGGGAGTGTACTGTAGATCCCCAACTAGTGGGAGATAGTTGGAGGAGCTAATATATAGGCAAATATCTGAGCACTAAAACAACAGGGCAATAATATCTACTGGTATAATTCTTAGATCTAAAGAGATCAAAAGGAGAAAATGGGAACAGGGGACTGAGTTGGACAATCAGCCATGATCATATTGAAGGAGCAGGCTCAAAGGGCCAGATGGCGCACTCCTGCTCCTATTTTGTATGTTTCTGTGCAAAGTGTGAAATGCACAGAGGCAGAAAATTATTGACATTCGTTTGAAAGAAGTTTTTCTAAACAAACATGAAACACACCTCATGAAAACAGGCACAATTCCAGATTTAGTCTCAGGAAATAAACCTGAGCAGGTGGATGAAGTAGCAATGGTGACCACTTTGGAGACAGTGATTATAATATAGCCAAATTTGGATCATTGTGGAGTGGGACAAAGATGAGACAGCAGTAAAAGTTCTAGATTGGTGAGGGAAATTTTACAAAGCTGAGCAATGATCTAACAAAAGTGAAGTAGATTTAGCTACTTGAGTGGAAGTCAGCAGCAAATCAATGGGAGGCAGTGAAAAGTAAGATTCTATGAGCGCAACATAGACATGACCCTATAAAGACAAAAAGATGGTACTGCCAAACCTACAACCCTCATGTTATTCAGATGCATACAGGCAAAGTATTATGGATCAGACCAGAACCCCTCAAAATATTCTAAGAAGATAGCCTAGACCCTAACATTTTCTTATTTTAAAGGCAAATGTAAAGTATCTGTCCCAGATGCAATGTAACTGGTCAAACTACATAACGTTGAGAAAAACACAATTTATTTAAACACTATAATTAAAATACAACCAAAGAAAGAGGAATTTATAATAGCTTAACTCTGTTGGAAAACTTAACAGAATAATAAATACAGTAACTATTACTAATTAACTGTTCAAATATAATAACATCCCATAAACACACCCCTTGGCAAAAGGCAAATTCAGACACAGGTTCTCACATGCAGTTCTCCAATCCAGGAGGAAAACATCAATAGAAAACTCAGAGACAGTAGCAGCCAGGAGACAATCACTGAAGCTTCCAACTCTTTTGAAACCACAATGGATTCTGATGTTACTCAGAAATCCTGATCTGCCAGAGCTGGCCACACCTATTCAGGCTGCATTAAAAAAAACCCAAGGCCTCCCAGGATGTTTACACAAGTGGTCTTAACTAGCCAGCTTGGTACACCTGCATTACAACGTTGCTTAAAAAAAACAGTACAAATTAAACTCTTAAAGTGACAACATTGTCACAAAAGATCAAGCAGAACAGTATCAAATCTCAAAATATATGATACTTTTGAAAGCTTAGGGGAGCGTACAAAGTACAGGGGTAAAGTGAAAAAGGAAATAAGGAAAACAAAGTTATGAAAAAATATTAATTAGCAAAATCAAGGAAAATCCAAAGATGTTTTATTAATACATTAAGAGTAAGAAGATGAGTAAGGAAAGAGCAGGGCCTGTCAGAGATATATATGGTAACCTGGTGTGCCTTGATACAGAAGATGTCAACAGAATTCTTGAGGAGTGCTTTGTTCCTGTCATTATAAATGGAAGGGATGATACAGACATTATAGTTAAACAGGGCGAGTGTGAAATGGTAAATTAAAGTCAATGCAATGAGAAAGGAAGTACTGGAGGGAATGGCCTCTTTGAAGATGGATAAGTCACCAGGGCTGGATGAATTGCATTTTAGGCTGTTAAAAGAAGCCAGGGAGGAAATAATGGGTGTTCTGAGGATCATTTCCCAATCCTCACTAGATTCAGGTGAAGTACCAGGGGATTGGAGGTTTGCTAACATTGTACCATTATTTTGTTCTGAGGGAGGGTCACTCAACCTGAAACATTAACTCTGATCTCTCTCCTCAGATATTGCAAGACCTGCTGAGTGGTTCCAGCAAGTTCTATTTTTGTCTCTGATTTACAGCCTCTTTCAGTTTTTGCCATTATTCAAAATAGTTGCGAGGGATTGATGAAATAATTATAGTATGTTCAGTTTGACCTTGATAGTGGGCAAATTACTAGAATCAATACTGAGAGAAGAACCATTATTCAGAAACCATGGATTAGCCTAGTGAACCTGCACTCCCTCTATGGCAAGTATATCTTTTCTTGCTCAGATACAGCGACCAAAACCACACACCATATTCCAGGTGTGGTCTCACTGAAGTCCTGAATAATTGAATCAATATGTCTTTCCTTCCATACTTAAATATTTTTGTGATAAAAGCCAACATACCATTTGTCTTTTTAATTGCTTGCTGTACTTGCATGTTAACTGTCAGTAACCATCTTTCCAATGCAGAAATATTAACCTGAATGTTCCAAGAACTGCATTCGCTGTTGGATCACATCTACTTTTTTAACCTGAGTCTGTCCCTGCAATTCCCACATTATCAGTGCATCAGGGTTTATACATGGTCCCACAAGTTGGTTTGCCAACCAATCGGCATCCTTTCCTCCTGTAGCATAAGTTGTGCTCGTTTGAAATTTGGCATTCTTGAATATGTCCTGATGAGTGCAAGAAGAAAAGCTTTGGAAGTTTGTCCCTCAGCAATACATATATATTAATTAAGATTTCTGTGAAACTTTGTAAACTCATAGACAGTTACTGCAGGTAGAGTTCTCACATGTTGTCCATACAGCATTTTTTCTTATTTGTCCATGGGATTTGGGTATCATTGGATAAACCAGTATTCGTTGCCCAATGCTAATTGTCCTGGAGAAAGTCGTAGTGAGTTGCCTTCTGTAATGTAACCATTGCAGTCCTTGGGGTTATTCAGGACTGTTGGAACACCATTAATGGGTTTTCAATGCTGAGACTTTCTCACCATTAGGACACTCTGATGGCGCAATCTGGTCAGTTAATTGCTGTATATTGCTCCTGTCTTATGCCCTACACATTAAAGTATTTAGTTTCTACTCAGTGCTATATGCTCATTTTTTAAAGTACCAAATTATTGCTGATTCATTCCATATGTTCTCTATTCCCCTTTCAAATTAAGAGGTTACTCACAGCTGACAAGGAGTACAACTATCACATTATCACACTTCATCTCAGAGAGGCACATTTAAAAAATGTGACCCGTTCTGAGGAAGAGGCACCGGACCCAAAACGTTAACTCTGTTTTTCCCTTCACAGATGCTGCCAGACCTGCTGAGCTTTTGCAGCAACTTTGTTTTTGTTCCTGATTTACAGCATTCGCAGTTCTTTCAGATTTTACATTTAAAAAAAAACTTTGGTGATGTGTGTACAGGGAGTTTGCTGAGACCTGATAAGGGACAGGCTGGAATAGAGAGGTAAAGTGGAACACTTTATGTATGGCTTGTTCAGTGACAATCTCAAAGAGCCAAATGAAACTTTATCAGTTCTTATATTTTTGATCAATGAGGGCAGCTATAGGAAGTGTCAATCATAGCTCTTAGAATGTGGAACGTTTTGAGAATGAAGGTTTCCATTTAGATGGTGTCTTTCATGTCCTTAAGACCATCCAATTGTTTTACACACCAATATCCTCACAAAGAATTTAGCAGCAAAGGACTTTTAGGGATTTACACTGGTTTTATTACAATTCTATAGCACAGTGCAAATATCAGTGTTCATCTTTCCCTGTTGACAAACCAACATTCCACTGGGGAAGAGTGTAGCTCTTCAGTATTAATGACATTTATAATCTGTTCAGACATGGTAAGACATGACCTTGGACACGCCTAGTGCGCCGCAGAACACCCTGTGTGGGTATGGAATCAAAGGTAGGCCAGGCCAGGTAAGGATGGCAGATTTCCTTTCCTTAAAAAGCATTCAGGAACCAGATTATTTTTTGTTTAATGACTAGCTTTTTTTTGATTCCAAATCTTCTATTGAATCCAACTTAGCTTGGGGCTCTGACTTACTCGTCCAATGACACTACCACTATGCTACAACCTCCCCTCCAGAGCATAGCTCTTTACCTTCTAATATTAACGCACCATAAAATTAAAAGGCTGCCCAATTACAAACACTGCCCACCATGGGCATATCACACAAACCAAAACAAAGTGGAGACATAACGGGGGTGGTCTACATCAAAATTGTTATTGGTGAATATAAAGTACTCCAGACACCTCTGAGCTCGTTGTTTTTTGCAAAAAGACAAAATGCAGTCTGTACAATCCTTTGCAACGGTAGCTGCTGACATAGTGTAGTTAATTTGTTGTAGTTACTTGAATGAAATTATGTAAACATGCTATATCACAACTCCAGGGGAGGTGGGATTTAAAACTAGGACCTTCTGACCCCAAGGCAGGCACACTACCATTGCTCCACATGATCATCTGAGAATTATTGCCCGTATTTTTATTTTAGAAGTCCAACTAACAATTCAATCACCAAATCACCTGAATTAGAACTCTACTTTTAGTTTAAGAACCCAGGAGCCAATGACCCAATTCCAAAATTACAAGCATTGTCCGCTGGGACAGTGTAACTACAACAAAAAGGGGGGAGGAGACGTCATCTTTTTTAAACCTTAACTCCACTTCAGGAGTAGGTGGGACTTGAACACAGGCCCAATGACCAAAAATAGGGACACTACCATTGCACCAAAAGATTATAGCTCTTACGTGTGAATGTCGATCATTCGGCTGTCAATCAATTCTGGAGCCTCTGTTTGATCCTTAAAGGTCTGATTTGTAACTCTGACACTGGATTAAATATGTTTGATGTATATTTGTTGTTGTAATGTATGAAACCAGCTAGCCATATTATGCACAGCAAGCTCCCACAAACAGTAAATGACAATGATCAGATTATATGTTTTTGGTTTTGGTTGATGGATAAATATTGGCTAAAACACCTGGAAATTGCTCCTCCGTACTCCAGATCTTTGCCAAAATAACATCATTATGTCAATAACTGCATCCTGAAGAGCAAAGAGGATCTCGCTTTGACGTCTGATGGCCAACAGTGCAGCAGTCCCTTAGTGCTGCTCTGGAATATCAACTTTCATTGTGCACTCAAGTCTCACGATGCAGAATGTAAATCCATTAGGCTCTGACTTGGAGGTGAGAAAGCTATCAGCATACTGTGGCTGGCTAATGGACTCAATTTCAGACCACACATACATCAGGCAGTGAAAGTTCAGGAGATGGGAGGTTAAAATGAAAAATCTGTATGACCTAACAGCAAAATACCACGCACACATATGCCGCAATTTTTCCTGTTGTGGAAACTCAGGTATCTGAATATTCCACTATTTATCTAAATCAATCCCCTTCTGTGCAGTTAGGAGCCCAATTTAAAATTAACCCTTGCTGCCTGGCTTTCCTAAGGTTTGTCATTGAAAGTGACATGTGTCCTGCTGGCTCCTCAGAATAAGTATCTCCTTCAGTATTCCTTAACGGCAAGAAGGAACAGGAATGCTGCTATAGACACCTCGAGGAAACTTTTAGCCTTTCGCACACTCTGGTCTCCAGCTCTTCTGACTGCAAGCTTCACCAAAAATGTCTTGATTGACAATCAAATGCTAATCTCTGTGTTATGAGCTCACAGGAAAACACTCTAGTGTGTGTTTTTATTGACTTGCTGAAAGATGGATGTTTGCAGTGAGTGCCTCATGGTAGACATCCCATGACAACAGCAAGTCAGGAGACACATGAGGACTGCTTTGCTTTTCTATCTCATTCTCCAGCGCCTTGTGACCATTAGAGCTCCCAGTCCAATTGCAGGCCTGATCATCCCTACACCACTGTACATCCTCATTGCCAGCCATTTCTCTCTCCTACCACTGGAGTTCTCTTCCCATTTGCAAGCCTTGCTGCCAATTTAGGAGGTCAAACTACAAGATGAGTTGTGAAGCTACAAGATTCAAATGAGGTAGAACCTTCATGAACTTGACCTTATTGAGTTCTTGGATTGTTTTTGGCCTCAATCACATCCTTTCTGTAAATACCTGGGTCAGCATCTCAAATGTGCAACATGCAATTAATTTCTTTTGATGTGCGTACTCAGCTCTGGGTTCAAATCCTGCCATTACAGCTGGTGGAACTCAAACCTAACTAATTAATACATTGAATTAATAAACCTGGAATTGAAAGCTAGTTTCAATAATGAGGACTGTGAAACATTCATCAGTTGTTTTAAAGACCCATCTGTTTCAGTAATACCCTTCAGGAAGGGAAAGCTGTCATTCTTACTGTCATATAAGGCATTGGTTCTGAATGGGTTAATGTTGGGAGCCACATTAAAACTCCACCAATATATTTGTCATCAGTGTCTCCTGATTGTCTTATTCATTCAGGAGACATGGACTTCACTGACTAGGCCAGCATTTATTGCCCATCCCTGGTTGTTCTTGAGCAGGTAGTGGTAAGCTGTCTTCTTGAACTGGTGGGTGTAGGTAGACCCACAATGCTGATTGGGTGGGTGTTTGGGGGATTTTGACTCAAAGTCACTGGAGGAACAGCAATATATTTCCAAGTCAGGGATGGTGAGTGGCTTGGAGGGGAGATGGCAGGTGCTGGTGTTCCCTTGTATCTGCTGCCTTTTTCTTTCAGATGGTAGAGGTTGTGGGCTTAGAAGGTGCTGCCTTAGGAACCTCAGCGAATTTCTGCAGTGCATCTCATTGCTGGTACACACTGCAGCTACTGAGTGTCGTTGGTGGAGCAACTGAATGTCTGTGGATATGGTATCGATCATGCAGGTTGTTTTGACTGGTTGGTGTCAGCTTATTAAGTATCGATGGAATTGCACTCATCCAGGCAAGTGGGGAGTATTCCATCACACTTGTGCCTAGTAGATGGTGGACAGGCTTTGCAGAGTCAGGAATTGACTTACTTGCTACGCTATTCCTAGACTTTTACCTGCTCTTGTAGCCACAGTATTTATACAGCTGGTCCAGTTCAGTTTCTAGTTAAAAATAGACCCCAGGGTGTTGAAAGTTGGGGATTCAGAAATGATAATACTATTGAATATCAAAGGATGATCATTACATTCTCTCTCGTTGGAGATAGTTATTGCCAGGCACTAACGTGGCATGAATGTTACTTGTCAGCCCAAGTCTGGATATTGTGCAGGTCTCACTGCATTTGGCCATAGACTACTTCAGTATCTGAGGAGTGATGAACGATGCTGAACATTGTGCAATCATCAGCGAACATTCCCACTTCTGATCCTGTGATGGAGGGAACGTCATTAATGAAGCAGCTGAAGATGGTTGGGCCTGAAACATTACCCTGAGGAACTCCTGCAGAGATGTCCTGGAGCTGAAATTACTGACCTCCAACAACAAGAACAACAACCTTTGTGCTAGGTAAGATTCCAAACAGCAGAGAATTTTGCCCAATTCACATTGCCTCTCGTTTTGCTTGGGCTCCTTGTTGCCACACTGGGTCAAATGCAATCTTAATATGAAGGTCAATCACTCTCACCTCATGTAACCAGCCAATGTAATGAGTATCTATTGGCAATATACAGTAAAATACACCGCGTCAGTACAATTGCATCCTCTGTTTAAGGCTTACAAGTGGTTTGTTGTCTATCACTGTTATCCAACTAGGACCTCAGACCTCTATCATGACACAGTAGTGATGTCCTCACGTCTGGCCCAGTTGGTCTGGGTTCAAGTCACACCTGTCCTGCAGGTGTATTGGAACAGGTTGACTTAAACATGATTTTAGAAAGGAGGATTGGTGGCAGTTATCCACCGTTTTGCTGGTGATGTTCAGTTCCAAAGCATGTACAAGGTTTATCTGGTCTTCCTTACAAGTGAGTCCAGACTCATAGTGATGTGATTGACTCTTGACTGCTGTCAGGAATAGTCTACAAGTCATTCCATTCAAGTGTAACTAGGGACAGGGACAGGCAGCAAAAGCTAGCCTTGCCAGTGATGCCCACATCCCAGGAAAACACTTTAACACAGTCACGTGCTGGAAAGACTGCCATTTCAAACACAATAAGATCCTATAGGCAGCTATGAGCTGAATGACCATTTGTTTTCATTTTTAGTTCATGTTAGTTATGGAGGAATGTTATCTTGGTTGCCGGTTCTCTCCACACTAGGGTCAGGCCCACCCAAGACCGTAAGAAGAATAAATAGGCCATTCAGGCCATCGAGTCTGCTCTGCCATTCAATATATCATGGCTGATCTGACAACCTCAACTCCCTTTTGTTTTCTTTCCCCATAACACTTACTGACTTGGAATCATGGGATCTATATCCTCTATGAAAACAAGGTGATGGGGAGGCAATGGCCTCGTGGTATTATCGCTGGACTGTTAATCCAGAGATCTGGATAACATTCTGGGGACCAGGTTCGTATCCCACCATGGCAGATGGTGGAATTTGAATTCAATAAAAATATCTGGAATTAAGAATCTAAAGATGATCATGAATCCATTGTCAATTGTCAGGAAAAACCCATCTGGTTCACTAATGTCCTTCAGGGAAAAGAACCTGCCATCCTTACCTGGACTGGCCTACATGTGACTCCAGACCCACAGCAGTGTGGTTGACTCTGAATTGCCCTCTGGGCAATAAATGCTGCCTAGCCAGCGATGAATGCATCCCGTTAATGAATAAAAAGTTTACTGTTATCAGTGGTCCGAGAGGCAATGACTAGCAAATCCAGCTCGTGACCTTTAAAGGGAAAGGGGAATTTGATGATATGTGTTCCTGCTGCGTCCCACATGCACTGACTTAGATGATTCTGGGTAGATGTTTGATTAATATCTCATCCAGAATACTTCGCAGGGGCAGCCCCATCCAAGCGTCAACTGAGAATGTGCCTCAAAGCTTTGGAGAGTGACTGTAATGAGTAACATTCTGACTTAGAGACAGAACTGTTTTCAACCGAACGAAACTGACAGCTCTACAATTGGGTCCTTGGGGAGCTGTTAATTTCTTCCAAGGCCAGGTTGGCGGAGCTGTAGGAATGTGAAGGGTAACAACCAAATTGTTTGGAAAGACGATCAGTTGATGGTCTACTCAAACCGTAACAAGACAATCCTGTTCTTTCTGGATCCTTCACTGAGCCTTTTCAGGTTACATTGCACAATGTGGGAGATCTGTACCATCTTCCCACCATGTATGGGGAAGGTTCCTTCAGATGTGGATTCACACACGCAGTGGGAGGAGAAGACTTCAGAGGAAAACAATTCAGTCAGAACAATAACTATCTTGCTGGATATTTCCATGTGAGTTAATAAATTTGTCATTATATGTGTCAAGAGCAATCAGCCTGTCCATAGAAATGCTTGATGGCTTTTGACAATTTGAATTACTAATCACGTTTTCCACATCAGGCAAAAGCAGAGTGTGAAAGCTAGCTCAGAAATGGCCTTCCTATTTCACATTGCTCTTCATCCTGAAGCTGTTGATTGTTGCTGCAATACAATTCAAAGGTAATGGGTGTCCTTCAGCACTTCATGAAGCAAAGCTAGACTTTCAGCTATTTGACTGTGAAGGCATCACAACCATGCCTGACCCTATTTTCTCCACTTGTCCTTGCCAGCAGAAATCCATAAACAGCAAGCAAGAGCCAGAATTTTGTGTCTTTTCCCTCGGTTGGGAGACTTCAAGAATGGGGGCCAGTTTTTTTAGGTGAGAGGAGAAAGATTGTAAAAAGATAAGGGCGATTATTTTACACAGAGAGCATTTCACCTGTGGAATGAGCTTCCAGAGGAAGAGGTGGATGTGGGTACAGTTTCAATATTTAAAAGACATTTAGATAAGTACATGAATAAGAAATGTTTGGAGCCAAACATATACGGGCCAAATGCATACAGGAGTTACTAGTTTAGTTTGGAAACTTGGTTGGTGTGGACTGGTTGGACCGAAGGGTCTGTTTCCATGCTGTATGACTCTATGTCTGCTTCTCCCATTTTGAAGGCAGGTGAGCCCATTAGTAATGATTCCACTGCCATCCGACTGTGGCCGACAAATTCACCACAGACCTCAATTAAAGCCCTCCTGGTTTGTAGGGTTCAGTCCAGCTTGGATCAATTGCTTTCCCCACTGAGTTGTTCAGGGATGTTTTTGAACTTTTTGTTGTGGTTAGTTGACTATTGAGACACAAAAGCTTTTCTCTTTTGCTGCATTATACCGTCAGTTCCATTTGGTTTTCCTCTCCACATTTTTACAGCAATAAGACCCATCCTTTTTCCAGCCATCCTCCTTACAGTTTCAAAGATTAGATATACTGGACTCGAAGCGTTAATTCTGTTTTTCTCTCCACAGATGCTGCCAGACCTGCCAAGTTTCTCCAGCACCTTCTATTTCTATTATAGAGCTGCTGCCTTTCTTTTATCACTGTTGAGTGAAGCAAGAATGCTACTCACATCCCTGGGACTGAGATGAACTCTGTGCACGACTATCATCATGTGAGAATGGTAAACTAGTCAATGCTAAATCTGTGGTTTGCTCATTGAACTGGAATGGGGATTAAATAAGATTTTATACAAAGTTCTGAGGAAGGGTCACTGGACCTGAAAAGTTAACTGATTTCTCTCCACAGATACCGTCAGACCTGCTGAAGTCTTCCAGCAATTTTTTTTTTAGTTTTGATTTCCAGCGTCCACAGTTCTTTCGGTTTCTATTTTACAAAAAGGAGTTACGACAGGATAAGACAACACCCTTACAAGCTTGTACTGTAAGGTACATTTTAGCAGGGTATGAACCTAGTACTCTGTAATGGTCTACAACAGCAGTAATGTCTAGAAAGGAACCTTGTAATTCCAATGCCTTGAGAGCAGACTAGAGAGTAGAAACAGATTCCAGCACACAGATTAAGAGAAAGACCTAGCATGGAAAATATTTAAAATGTAATAGAAAGGACATGTGCATATCTGACCGTGGAGTCATAAATATTGATGGTATTCCTATGTATACTGAACAGAGTTGGGGCAGAGCTGGACTGACTATCAGAGTTTGTTAGCCAGCCTATAAAAGACTCTCCTCTGAAGTTGTTTGAATAAATGCAAAGTTAACCAGCATGCCTAAGTACCCTATTGTTTGTGTGGAGATTAACCAAAACAAAACTGAGACTTGATGGAGACATTTTCCTTTCAGATATCCACTGATTATATGTTATATGCAAGTACACTCTTTTTCTGTTTACAGTTTATCAAGAGTTAACAAGCTGAACTATGAAATATAACATCAATTCTGCTCCTTCCTGGCAATCTCTACTTGGTCAGTTAGAAAGAGACACAGTGAGTGAGGAGAGATTCAGCCTCGAAACCATCCAGCTATTGAATTGCGAAGTGTACTTTCTAAGGTGAGGATGAGTTCAAATCTAACATTTTTGGTCCATGCCAGATGCAATCGTCAAGGGAAATAAGTGAAAGGCAGCTGGCAAGTAAATTAAAAAATAAGAAGGTGAATTGGCAAGTGATTGAACAAAAGACTGAAACCAGCTGAAAAGTCATCAGTCCGAGTGTTTACATTCATTCCCACTCATGTGAAACTTGCAGCCTCCAAGCTGTCAATGTTCCCGTCCAAACTGACATAGTGCTGACAAGGAGAATGTGTGCAGCATTAATCTGGAAGCTGCCTTTTTGACAGGCCAATCAGTAAATGTGATGGTTACAGGACAAAGCATATTATGAACTCCATTTTCACAGTATTAATGTTACATCCTACACCAAGATTAAGTATCTGTGCTGTTCCAGGACCAACGTGAACCACTAGGTAGAATCTTTTTGAGATGTCAGCAGTCTTGCCTGCAAGCTGCTGGCCTCTTCAGGAAAGCCTGCTGGAACCACAGGCCAATAGGCAGTGGCAAAGTCATTGGTAGGTCTTCCCTTGGAATTAAGAGGCCCCTGAGGAGCATTACCTGCCAACAGCTGGTGACCAATCATAAGCCAGAAGATCCTGTGCTCAGCAGCGCCAACCAGGAGATTGTGGCTGCTGCCAGAAGGACAGGTACTGCAGTCCCAGGAATCCTGAGTCACCCAAGCCACACAGAAATGAAAGGCAAGAACAGGGGCAGGATTTTCTGGGGTGGTGTTCGTGGAGAGAGAGGGTTGTATGGGGGGTTGTTGGGGGAATCAGTAGCATGAGAAGGAGGGTGGCTCGCAGTTGACCCCAAACACCCAGCAACCCCCGTAGTCTCCTGTGTCCAGTCCCTCAAAGAATAACTGAGTGCCAATGAGGAGAATTGACTCACGTCCCTCCCCAGTCCCCACCCTCCCTCAGCCCTGCACCCTGGCCTCATGGTCTTATCTGCCACTCACACTGCATTGTGATAGGCCAGCAATTGGGTTAATACTAGCCCTGATGAGTTGAGGTGCTTCAGTAGTCATGAATTGACCAGTTTAGGGTCTCAACTGATACAGAGCCAGGCAGCTGACCTTGGACTTGCCCAACCACAATTTCAGTGGATGTTGCTAGGCAGCTCATTTTGGGTACACCTCATTAACTGCCCTGCCCATCTCTGAGCTACCACTCAAGAGTTAACAAGCTGAACTATGAAATATAACATTAATTCTGCTCCTTCCCGGCAATCTCTACTTGGTCAGTTAGAAAGAGACACAGTGAGTGAGGAGAGACTCAGCCTCGAAACCATTCAGCTATTGTATTGCGAAGTGTACATTCTAAGGTGAAGATGAGTTCAAATCTAACATTTTTGGTCCATGCCAGATGCAATCTTCAAGGGAAATAAGTGAAAGCAGGACATGCTGGACACCATTTAGGGAGTAGGGTTATGCATTAGAGAACTATAGAAGTGACTGTATCTCCAACCTGGTTATATTTATTTGTTGTGACTAGCAGAGGGGTGGGACTAGAAAAGGAAACTGTGGTCTCTGCAACCTCAGTCAAAACAGTACTCCTCATTTAGTGTCTGAAAAATTAGAATGGGGTTTATACTTCAGTTCACCTCATAGAAACTCCTGGTTGAAAGCTTATGTTTTTATATTGGCTGTAGGCTGGAGTCAGGTTTGATTGTGACACTTATCTTGGATGAGCAGACTTTCAATGTGAATAAGAAATGCATATGTAGAATGGTGACAACAATGTTTTACTGGAGTGTGAGAAATTTAAGGATAGATTATAGTTTAAGGATAGTAACAGAGAAAATATGAATGGGAGTGGAGAGGGAAGGGGAACAAGATTTAGACAGAAAACAAATGTACGAATGAAAGTGGAGGCTTCTTCAATGCACGTTGATTAATTTTTTTACAATCACCAATATTGTAACTAAGAACTGAAACGATCTGCGTTTCACCCAAACTGTTTCTTATTTCTCAAAGGCTCAATATGTTTGTCAATAATTATCAAGTTATTACAATATTATTGGTGGCAAAATAAATGTACAATATCTCTGATCCATCTTATTGACATCTCTACTAATCTGCTCATTGAACTGTTGATCAAGTATAAATGTCTAAATTTTATATTGACCCTACTCCTGCCAAAAACAAAAGGCACTAGTCCAGCTACCCCATTTCAGGAAAGAATTGTTTGGACTGATTATTTCTCTGAATATTTAATGGTATATTTTCAGCCCTAAGCGAGGACAAGGATGAAAAAGATTATCTTGCAAAAATATCCTGCCTTTCAACCATTTCATGCAATAATTGCTCATTAAGCCCAGTGATTGTCTGTTTGTGGCAGAACGTCCTCTCTACTACATGTGCCTCCAGTCTCTGAGCTAATTAATGATTAATCAATAAGCAAATTTCCACATTAACGTCTAGCTTCAGGTTTATACCATCAAGTGTTTCAGCACTTCTAGGCAGAGGAAGTGTAACAGATATGCTAACTTTGTATTCAGGAATGGCCTTAAGAAACCCAAGGGTGAATCGACAAGGATCTGACTCTGAGAAAATCTGCTTTGAATCACAGAATCGTTAGAAAGCAGGAGGAGGCCATTCAGCCCATCATGTCTGAGTCTCTGAATGAAAAGTGTGCCTTTTCATTCCAATTCTCCTGCCTTCTGCCCAAAACACTACAAGTTGTTCCTTTTCAAGTAATGTTTTAGTTATTCCCTTTTTAATGCATCAGGGTGAATCTTTATGTTTACTTGGTTAAGTGTGAATTGCATTTAGTTTTTTAGAGTGTTCTTCACTGTGAGGTCTAATGAGATTTCTTACTGTATCTTATCAACGTCACCTCATTAACTACTTAACCCACTCCTGCAGCATTTGTCATACCTGATTCTGGTCCCTTTTTTCTATGCACTGTTCCCAGAACAGCTCACCACGCAGTAGATATCCTCCAAAGGACTGGCAAATTTTGTACCTTTGACATCTTTGAAAGTTTGCTGTGAACTTGAACAAGCATTGGCAATCCAGCATTACCTCTCACAGCCAAAGTGATGACACAGCAGTCACAAAGACAAGCTACCCATGGACTTGGCTGGCTGGAATACTGGGTACAGTTCTGGTCACTGGACTATAAGAAGGATGTGATAGCACTAGAAGAGGTGCAGAAGAGATTCACTAGGATGTTGCCGAGATGGAATATTTTAGCTGTGAAGAGAGGCTGGATAAGCTTGGGTTGTTTTCTTTAGAACAGAGAAAGGTGACAGGGGACCTGACTGACACGTATAAGATTATGAGGAGCATGGGCAGGATGGTTAGAAAGCAACTGTTTACCTTAGTTGAACGGTCAAAAACCAGGGGCCGTAATTTCCAGATGATGAGCAGGAAATTTAAAGGGGATTTGAGGCCCAATTTTTTTGAACCAGTGGGTGGTGGAAGGATAATTGAGGCAGGAAACCTCACAACCTTTAAGAGTATTTGGATGAGCACGTGAAGTGTCAAAACATTCAAGTTTTTGGCCAAGTGCTGGAAAGTGGGACAGATTTAGTGTAGTTTTTGGCAGTGCAGTCTCGATGAGAGGCAGGGCTACTTCTGTCAGGGTAAGATTCCATGATTCTATGATCAGCTGACAGTGGGCTTTCTACCCGAGTTAGGGTAGGACCCTTGACCAGGAAGTCTTGGTCCTCTGAGTCTACCAGTATGAGCTGAGGCACAATGGAGATCTTGCCTTTTGCTGGTACAACAGCCCTGGACTTCCAAGTATGGGGGGATTGCCTGTGGGTTAGTATTGTGGGAAGGGTGTTGGTTCTGCAGGATAAGGGCAGCGGGCAGAGAGGATACAGAAGCAAGGGACAAGGGTATTGTTCTATTTGGCTCTCCACCTTAGGACTAGCCCTCAATCACATACAGATTACTTGCCTCTTAAGGACCTCAGTTGGTGTGGTGGGAATGTGAAGCTTGGGCTTTCCCATTCAGAATGGGAAAGGACTAAGATGGGAAGATGGTGGGATTCTGTTCCGTAATCATTTTGTCTAATTAAATCCATTTTCCCAAACTGGACCTGGAAAATTCCACCAATGTTTACTGGCTGAATTCTGTGTGTGGTGGCGTCAATATGAAGTTAATTCATTTTTACTCATACCTCCTAAATAATTAGTGCCCAGTTTAGTGATTGTAACAAGGTCAGCCAAGCGGACCTCATAGAATTTGAGTTGCCTGATTGGGACTGTTAATCTAGTCCAATACTGTTTATATCTGTCTTGGCTGACAGATATAAACAGGAGTGTCAGAGGTTCTGTTCATTCTGAGAGCTGGCTCTGAGTGAGCTGGATCGGCGTTAAAGATGCTCCACGTGTAAATAAAGGCAGACTTGGTGACAGGATACTGGCCTCTGTGGAGTTATTTCACCCGGGACTTTATGCTTAAACATTGATGAGGCTTATGTCCAGTTTATGCACAAAGCCATAGTCCTGGTACCTGCTGTCTCCAAATGTACTTTCAGACCATCCGAGATATGAATGGTTTACGATCACCACGACCTCAATCTCAATTTCCAGCAGCTCAATTAGCTTCTGCATATCAGCAGCAATCTCCTCTAGCTGCAGCGTGGAACAAATTAAAAAGAAAACCGAAAGATAACAGGCAGATGTGGTCAATTATTTATGCGCTTACACTTTGGTGAAATCTGTCTTGTGATTATAGCTGCTCACAGGTTATGTACCTTGCATACAGTACTTGGGGAAAATACTCACCATGCAAAACTGTGTACATTAAACAGGAAAGCTACTTGCAGAATACAGCAAAAAAAAATCAACATGTCTGTGTGTGTCTGTCTTGTGAGCATCTATTTTCTTTGCTTTCAACAAAGCATGCACTTTTAATTCCTAAACACAGTGTCACCCAATTACTAATTTATGGTTTATCTAATCTTTTCTCCTAATCTTTACAAGCATTTTCTTGGCTTTGACCATTCACTTCGTTTTTCAATAAGAAGAAAGATAATCTCTGGCAGTACAAAGTGATAGTTATGTTTCTGCTAATACTTCTGATTGATTTTAAATCCTTGAGTTTCTCCTCTCTGTTAATGTAAGTAACATTTTGGAGGTAGATTTCCAGTTGGGAGACGAAATGGGAATAGCATCACTGAGTCGCTGTAGTGTGGAAACAGGCCATTTGGCCCATCAAGTGCACACTGACCCTCCGAAGAGCAGCCCACCCAGGCCTACCCTATCCCTATAATCCTGCATTTCCCATGGCTAACCCACCTATCCTGCACATCCCTGGACAATTTAGCATGGCCAATCCATCCAACCAGCACATCTTTGGACTGTGGGAGGAAACCGGAGCATCCAGAGGAAAACCATGCAGACTTGGCAAGAATGCGCAAACTCCACACTGGCAGTTGCCTGAGGTTGGAATCGAACCTGGGTCCCTGGCACTGTAAGGTGGCAGTGCTAACCACTGAGCCACCATGCTGCCCAAACAGTATTCTAATATTTTATTCCACAAGCTTCACTTTCCAACATAGTATGTGGTCAACAGAAGCTTTCTTGCTGATCTCTGTTTTCTGTCTGGTCCTGAAGACCTTGGGCTGTGTCAAACTGCATGACTTTATACTTGCGTTTCCTGGAATTTCATAAATGCATCTAGTCACAGTGTTGAACGGTTGAGGACTGGAGGAGAGAAGGGAGGAGAGGAGGAGATGAGGCCCATACACAATCACAGCCTGTTAATCAATGCCCTGAAAACCCATGCCCCACACACAATCACAATTTTATTCAAAATTTTGATCCTGAATCATAAAAAGTGGAGTGAATGTTAGAAAGACCACAGTGTATAATCAACAGGCACCACTTCAAGAGTGATATCTTAACTCAAAGTTTTGTGATTGGTTCTACTTTATTTCAGATGAAAGTATCATTCATCATGGCAAAGGAGACGGAAAGATCAGATATTAGAACTTGTGGCCCAGCAGATCTTGTTGATTTAAATGAGTTATTCGTTTGGAGAATAGTTGATATCTTTTTGCATCAGTATAATACTAGTGTCCCTCCTCATTGGTAAATGAAATGGCTTGATTCTGTTACGAACTCTGATGAGTTCACCAAATTTACATCAGGGTCTGGCTTGGGACCAGGAACCTTTGAAGTTTTGAGAAGATTTGTAGCTCGGGTTGTGGATGAGATTGTAGACATTCTCGCCAAACTGACGGGTTTGGTAGCAAACGTTTCATCACCCTGCTAGGTGACATCATGAGCGCACCTCTGGTGAAGTGTCAGTGTTCTGTCCCGCTTGTTATTTATATGCCTCACCCCAGCAAACTGAGGCATATGTCTACCACCTCAAGAACCTTTGCTTTAAAGGAGAGTTTGAGATCCTGGTTACGTACTAAGACAATAAAGTCACAAGATTCCACGGTTTTGAGCAACAAATCTTCACTATAACATGTTGGAAAAATAAATCAGTCTATAATATATGTAGAACTTATACTCAAACTTCCAGAATTAAAGTGAACTAAATACGCACAACAGACAAACTGTGGGTGAACACTCCACAGAACATGTTAAACAGAACATGTTGTCAAGACAGCTCCCATGTTTTTCTCATTAACCTACTGAGACAGGAGTGACATTGTTGGGTTACCAAATCTCATTAAATGTTGATTCCTTTACAAAGGATTACGAATATTCACCTTCAAAGTTCTGGCTTTGAAATCCCCTCAGTAGCTATTCCTTCACAACTGCCTTACTGTCCGCTCATATCCAGGTACTTCATTCTCTTCCCGAAACAGTATTCCATTAGCTTCCTGAAACTCCACACCAGCATCTACTCATGGGCACAATTCTAATTCTCTTGCAGACAGCTAGTTCCACGAATCTGACTTTACCTCTGGGTTGCCTCTGGGCTCTAATTTTTCTCAGCACTCCTTGTGTTCTGGCTTCTTTCACCCCAGCCCCGACCAACTCATCTTAGCTGCATCCTGTGGGCTTGCTTTTGTGTTGGTCTCTACAAAACAGGTACACTGCTGTTTTAATGGCTGTGTCTTTATTAGGTGGAAATGTGAAGCCTGAGACGCAATCATGCTGTACTATACTCCCTGACCCTGGGGTCAACTGGCAAATGATTTTCTCCCTGGAGCCCAAAACAAGTTTGAGTTGAAACAGTTACAATGATTGCACATGTCCTGTCTCTCTGCAAATAAGATTGTTCTGTGCATTAACATACGTAGGTTCCAGTACATATATGTGCATCACTCTGTAAATTTGACTGATAATCCTAAATTGGTTGTCAATGTACTTTCTTGCACACTTAGGATTATCCAGCAAAATACAACACAATTCATCTTTTGCCATTCTCCTGCATTTTTCTTGTGGCTCTGCATATCTTTACTGTTCAGATATGAATCCAACACTCTCCCAAATGCCTCAATGTCTTTACCATACTCTCAATCCATGCATTCTAGTTCTTAATCATTCTTTTCATGAAGAAGTTGTTCCTTGTTTCGCCATTATTCTTTTGTCAGTCACATTAAATCTGTGGCCTGCTGTTCTCAAATTTTCCAGCTATGGGAATGTTTCGCCATCTGCTCTATCTCAGCCCTTCATAATCTTCTCCAAGGAAACCTGTCTCAATTGTGGGGTAGGGACAGAAGGCGAGCAAGTGTTTGGGGGGAGTCTAGTGATAATGTTAATGAAAAACCTCATCATCTGAAAAATTCCTTGCCTGATTTTGTACCCACTCGGTGTCTACATGATTCCAGACCCACAGCAATGAGTTTGACTTTTAACTCCCCTCTGAGATTGCTTAGCAAGACACTCGGTTGTATTAATGAAAGCATCTGACTATCATCTTCTCAAGGGCAACAAAATACCAGTACCTTGCCAGCGATACCCATATCTCAGGGATAAGACCATAAGATGTAGGAGCAGAGGTGGAATATTCAGACCGTTAGGCTTGTTTATCTCAGCCTTGAATATACTTGATGACCCAGCCTCAACAACGCTCTGATGTAAAGAATTCCATAGGTTCTCAAACATTGAAGAGAAGTAATGAAAATGAATGGGCAATCCCTTACTCTGAGATTATGCTCCCTGGTCCCTTACTCACCCGTAGAGAAAACAATCTCTCCACATCTACCCTGTCAAGCCCCCTACAAACCTTATATTTTTCATTAAGATCACCTCTCATTCTTCTGTATTCCAGTGAGTACATGCCCAACCTATTTAACCTCACCTCATAAGAGAGTCTCTCCACACCCAGTATCAGGCTACTGAACCTTCTCTGGACTGTCCCCAATGTCAATTCAACCTCTAACTGGTGCCTTGTATGTTTTAATAGCAATTCCATGTTTTTATACTCTCGTTTTAATCTGTAATCACTTATTAAATCTGCCTTATTACACGTTACTAGATTCAAAAGCCTGATCCCTGGTTGGATCCACAGCATAATAATCTAGGAAGCTGTCCTGAATTCATCCTTGTGGCTACCTCTGCCAATTTGATTAAAGTCACCCTTGATTAATATACTGCCTGATTTACATGCTCGCAGCTCCTGCTCTATTCTGAGTCCTCCAGAACAGAGGACATTGCGTTCTTTCATTTATGCTCTGTGTGTCATTAAAAAAAAATACTTTTCCATTAAAATAGAAGCAATTAAAATGGGAGTTGAAAGTACTCCTAAAACTCTTTGAGTGTAACCTGCAGGAGGTCTCGATAATGTCACATGATTTATGACAGTGTGTTGGAGTTGGACCTAAATTATAGGGGCTGGTTGAATGGCAGTTGTATGCATTATAAAATAATTACCACTGATTCAGAGAAAAAAGTAACAGTCGATGACAAGTCAACAAGAGGCACGACATGAACATAGATTCAAGAGTTCTGGCATAGTCCCAATTTAATGAGAATTTAATGTTTTGAGAATATTTAGGGGTTTCCAAAAACCAAATCTGAGAAAACAACTACAGGCTTGTTTGTGCATTTTCTCAACCACCTGCAGAGTGCAATGGGATAGAAATTGTCTTGCACAGCACCTGTTTCTCAGCTGAAACATCTTCAGTAATGGGACTCCGCACACCAGCTCCATGCAGGTGTTGGTCTCATGGTTAAAACTTTCTAAGCTTTATTGTATGGGTACTTAAAGCAGCTGTTATCTGTTGTGTGAGGTAATGGCCCTGAAAGGGTTAATGCTGAAGACTGCATTAAATTCCATGCAATCTGTTGCAGCCATAAGGAATAGAGTGGGGAAAGATAGACCTTCTTAATCTCTCAAAGAAGATGGACGTGAAATTCTAGGTCTCCCAATAATTCTTTTAACAATGGGCTGACAGAGATCAGCCTGTTCACTCATTGGTTAGGGCTATATTTCCAGGTTGTCGATGGAGAGGGTCTGTTGGGAGGGCACAGTCAGTCCAGGTTGTCTGTTCACTGGAATTCAAGGAAGTTTGTAGGGCCTGATGTTATGATGGTGAAATTGGGAAGCTCAGATGTGTAAATTGGAGGCAGCATGCTGGGATGCAAAGGGGATTATAATATGAAGGTGGATTTTAAGTAGGAGATAGAATCCCTACAGTGTGGAAGGAGGCTATTTGGCCCATCAAGTCCACACAGACTCTCCAAACAGCATCCCACCCAGACCCACCTCTGTACCCTATCCCTGTAATCCTGAATTTCCCATGGCTAATCCATCTAACCTGCACATCCTTGTTCACTATAGGCAATTTAGCATGGCCAATCCATCTAACCTGTACATCTTTGGATTGTGGGAGGAAACCAGAGCTCCCAGAGACATAGAAAGAATGTGCAAACTCCACACAGACAGTTGCCAAAGGTTGGAATAGAATCTGGGTCCCTGGTGCTATGATACAGCAGTGCTAACCACTGTGCCACCGTGCTGCCCTGCTGCAGCATTATCAGGGGTGCTGCAGGGAGTGGGTGTGAGCAGTGGTTATAGACAGGCACCACCACCCTAGTTTCAATGGAGAGACAGTCCATTGCAATGTTTGGCATGAGTAAGCTGCATGCGTGGAGCTCAGGGGCAAATGAGGAGATGAAGAGTTGAATACACAGATTGGTTGGGAAAGTGGGGATGATCAAAGCTGATGGTATTGACAGAGAGGACAAGGGAGGAAGGAAAATGAAGGTGGTGGGAGTGACACAGACTGAAAGGCTGAGCCTGTGTCTCACTCTGTGCAGTGTTAACTGTGCTGCCTCCCAGCCCCATTGAAATCACAAATGTGCAATGGAAATGAGAAATGGCTGACACCATGCCTGGAATGGATGGAGTAAGGTTTTTTTTTCACTTTTGTTCAATGTGAGGCCCTTCAAAGGGCAATAACACCCCACAATGTTTAATCGTACTAATGGCTGTGAGGCACAAGTCATGTCATGTGGACTGTAAAGATTCACCTCCATTGCACAAGTTGGACTCACCTTCCGCGGTTCCATTGGTAGCACAAGGTGCAGGAGCTGCTCATTTCACACCTTGCACCGTAAAACATCCACCTCATTACCCTGTATGCAATGCTGCCTTTCCTGGGGATTGGGGGGGGGTTGGCAGTGGGGTGTGAGGCTCTCATTATTATTCTCACACATATCATCTTGTACTGTATGTGCCAAATGGCTTCAGCCACACCCACCTGATAAAGGCCAACAATGTGCGAGGTCCATGCAGAGGCATCCCATTAGCCTCCTTGCCTGGGGTGTCCATGTCCATGTCTGGGGGAAGCCGTTTGAATGTTATTTGTGTGACTGAGACTGCTGAATGATCCCATTACTGAACAGCTGTTTTGATTTGGATATTGTGCACACAGGCTCATTGGAACTGTCCCCAGTGGATCCAGGCAGTGAAGCTCTGGTCATCCCTGTGTCTGCCACACTAAGAGCATTTGCACAAATGGATGAGAAACACAAGAGTCTGGAAGCCAAGACCAGCATTGCACTTCAGCAAATGTGAAACTAATCCATCATGCAACATTTCCATCCAAAGGTGCCTTAATGATGTGGTGAAGATGCAAGAGAGCCACATCTTCGATGGATGGAGGGGCAGATGACAGAAGGGCAGTGTTGCCAAACTCTGTCTAAAGATGGCAGTCAGATTGCCATGTTATGATGTCAAGGCAATGCAACACCTTTTTCTTTTGGGGTCACCGAGAGCCATAGGATGACTCTTCCATATCAGGTTTCCATGCAGGTCACGCCTGAGGATTTGTAACAGTACTTAATCCTTTGAATCTGTGCTCTGGTGAACTGAGTGATGCATTGAAACTATGTGGTGGATAATTAAGATCAGTAAGAGCTGCAACATTGTCCAGCGTAAGAATATGAGGATGCTCTTCAGATGGAACAGCACCTTCAAGATCCTACAGCATAGCAGTACCCACAAGCAGCAACAGTACAACACAAGCAGCACTGCATTATCAACCTTGTTCAATGGAATGCAGTTGCATGAATTCATCTTTCATTGACGCTGTAAAGGTATTGACGCTGCAGATGCCAGATTGCCCTGTAAAATCCTAAATACAAATGCAGCATGCAGTTCATGCTCTTCAGTAAAAATTAAGTTTACAAACAGATAGAAGCCTTTACTACATCTGATGCTCCTCTTTCATTCTTAGCAAAGTTTCATGCTAGTATGGGTACAATACAAAGGATAGTTATTTTTCTGACAGCGTTAAAACATTGTGTGACACTAAGGATGGCTAACCTCATTAGCTTTATTCTTGTAGTTTCAGCTAAAATGACATTCTCTAACGCAGTGACGATGAACAGTGAACAAGTATTTACAAAGGTGATGATGTACTTATAATGACATACTACCAGTGCCACCTATGTATCCTCATAATGTCTTCTTCTTCCTTTTCATCCCAATACATCTAGGTGCATTAGTGGGATTGATTAATATTGTTGCATGATATGGCAAAGATGTCTTGGGGCCAGGATTTAGACTGCACACAGCAGGATAATGCCTAAGGTTCATGTACAGCACGTAGTGCCTGCAGGTATCTTTCTGCCTCAGTGGTCGGGTGTCTGTGTTACTCTGTTGCCCCTTTGAAAGGTCTCACATCACTCGAACTTGAAGCCCCCCCCCCCCCCCTCACAGACACTCTGGAGATTGGTCGCAGCTGTTTCCATCTCCATTGCTCACGTTATTTACAGCAGAATAGAAGGAAGCAGCTGTCGGTCCCTAACTGGTGAGTTTCAGGAAGAGCCTCTTTTCATTGGTGAACCCCAAATGGAAACATTCCCTACTTGATAGCCTTCCCATCAACCCCGTGGACTTTGAACTTGTCCACGTCCCCACTCAATCCATCTACCTGAGCCTGTATGTACCCACTTTACCATACACCCACCTTGCAGTCAGACCAATAACTGTGCCAGGTCTAGAAGTGCACTGTCCCCACATTAAGCCAGGGTAACTGCTGAGTGTTGATGACACCTAGTTCCACATTACTCCTTTCCCTTCAATGCTCTGTCATCACTCTACATAACGAGATGTTCCCTTTCACAATTGTAATCTCCTCTGCATTCCAGGATGCTGCCTCCAATTCCCACAATTAAGTCACCCAGCCTCCTCATGCAACAGCGGCCCCTTACAATCGCACCTTGACGTTTCACCCCGGGAGCCCCAGGACTGGCAGTGGACAGCGTGAATGATGAATGGTTAGACCTTTGAGTGATATCTGCACAACTCCCTGACCGTCTTCCTATGACCCCCTGGATTGGTTGCGACTGAGCAATAGGACTGACCGAGGTCCCATCAACTGTAGTCATATAGAACCCTGAATCTGACAGCCCGAGCAGCAGACTGAGGATCCTTAGGCCCTTGAACTGATACTGGTGACTGCCCTTAACTTACTGAGCCAGCATAACCTGCCTGAAGGTTGTCTTCTTGGACTTGACTGAGGAGAACATCCTCCGGCTACTCATTTGATGCACATAGAATGCGTTTGGTGTTTAACAGCTGGCACATGGTGTAGGTGTGAGATTGACACAGGGCAGTGCCATAAAGCAACATGCCTATTCCTTGCCCGATGACTGCTGACAAGCATGGCCAACTAACCTGGCTTTGTGTCCGCACTGTAGGGCAAGTCAGTATCAAAGTACTATGAGCCTTTAAGCTCTGGCTGAGGGGAAAAGAGTCAAAAGGCAAGTCAAGGTATGGCCGGACAAAGCAAGGCAGTGATGTTGTGAGAATCAAAGTAGGCACAAAGTGAGTGAGCACGAAGAGAATGAGCAAGGAGTGCTGAGTTGCAGCCTAGTCCATGCCATGACCTGGGTGCCTGGGTGCTCAGTCCTTTGAGTATGGGAGTTAGGAAGTCATGTTGAGGTTGTACAGGAGATTGGTGAAGCCTTTCCTGGAATACTGCATCCTTTTCTGGTCATCCATTTATAGGAAGGTTATTATCAAGCTGGAGAGGGTTCAGAAGAGATTTACCAAGATGTTGCTGAGTATCGAATGTGTGAGTTATAAGGAAAAGCTGGATAGGCTGGGGCTTTTCTCACTGGAGTGTAGGAGATTGAGAGGTGACCTGATAGAATTTTATAAAATAATGAGAGGTAGAGGTAGAGTTGATGATAGTTGTCTTTTCCCTAAGATGGGGAATTTCAAGATGAGGGTGCACATTTTTAAAGTGAGAGGAGAGAGATTTAGTAATGACAGAACAAGCAACTTTTTTACAAAGAGGGTGGTTTGTGTATGGAGTGAATTTCCTGAGAAAGTGGAGGATGCAGGCACAATTACAAAGACATTTGGATGGATATATGAATAGGAAATGTCTGGAGGGATATGGGCCAGGAGCAGGCAGGCGGGACTAGTTTAGTTTGGGATTATGTTCGGCATGGACTGGTTGGACTGCAGGACCTGTTTCCATGCTGTGTGACTCTATGACAATATGACTATGGTTAACATAGAAACAAAAGAAAGAGGAATTTAGAATAACTTAACTATTGGAAAACTTAACCAAATAATAAATGCAGTACCTATTATTAATTAACTGTTCCAATATAGCAACATCCCATAAACACATCCTTCGGCAGAAAAGCAAATTCAGAAAAACAGATTTTGCTTCACATGCAACCTAACAGCCTGGGAAGAGACCCCCAGCTTTTGGCTGTAATTGAAAGGGGGAAAAATAGCTTCCACCTCTTCAAGCCTACAACATCAACTGCTTAAAGCTAGAAAACTAAAAACTAGAAATATCAGTCTGCGAGAGCTGGCCACACCCATCCAGGCTGCTTCTATTGTTCCAACTTGAAAAACAAAACCAAGGCCTCACAAGCTGTTTACTCTAATGGTTTTGGTCGACAGCTCGGCATTTCTCCCTTACAGCTTCTCTTCAAAAAAATGGACAAAATAACCTCTAAAAGCCGCAGCATCGTCACACTCCATTGTCTCAAAATTGTTTGCCTATTTGTCCAAAATTCATTACCAATAAGAAGAAAGTTCCTCCAACCGAATATTGGGAAGGCTGAAGCTATTAACTGCATCCCCATCATTACAACCTCAATCTTTTAGCTACCATCTTCTCCTTGCCAACTGTCTGGGCCTAAACCAGACTGTTCACAACTCTGGTGTCAAATTTTCACCTGAGTTGAGCTTCTGACCATGCATTTACACCTAAACTATGACTGCCAACTTCCAAATCTATAACACTGCATTAGCTGAAATATTCATTTATGCCTTTGCTATCTCTAGACCTGGCTCTTCCAATGCATTCTTCACTGACTTCCCACCTCCACCCTCCTGTCAAAGCACTCAAAAAATCTATTACCTGTGTCTTCCCCTTTCAAGAGTACTGAAGAACAGGGATTAAAAGATAGTTGACCCCTGTGTGCTGGTAGCAGAAGATGTGGAATTGTCTGAGGTACTCATGCGTACCAGACTGGGTTTGAGTGCTATGAAGGTCACATGCAAGAAACCAATCACTAGTTACCCCTGCCTTGCAGGTAAATGAAACTCTCACTCTGAGTTGAAGAAGCGAGGTAGCCAATAAATTAGCCAAAAGGAAACAGGACAACAACATTTTAATTAACCTGCAAAGTTGAGTATCTCAAAATCAACTGCTTGACACTTAATGTTCCACTATCTGCTTAGAATCCCTAACAATGTGGAAACAGGCAATTAAGCCCAAC
>NC_063364.1:23529658-23582456 GCF_021869965.1 Rhincodon typus | reverse complement strand
TGGTTTTTAACTGCTACAGCTAAAAAAGATGAAAGCCTGATCTGGGGCAGCTGGCTGGTCCCCTTCCATTGTTACTACTGCTTTAAAAAAAATCTGAAGGCTTCTTAACCTATTGACTTAGGCTGGATTCCGCAGCCACTTCAACATCTCTGCCTTTTCAAACTCTCTTCAAAAAAGTACCAGGACAAAATAACCTTTTTAAAGTGACAGCATTGTCACACCCTTAAGAGAGAATATCTTAAAGTGCTGTCTTTCACTTCCCAAAGTGAAACAGGATGTGATGTGACCTGTAGATGGAACAGAGCAGTGATGCTACAGGTCAGAAGTGTCTATTTAATATCGATGTCCTATTGTCCTATGTAGTTCTACGTAGTTCTAAGTTGTCTGATGTAGTTGTGTGCAACAGTACAGTTTTATCTTCAAATATAGAATCCATTGTTCTATCAATCCTTGTATGAATGATATATTTTCATAAAATAGAAAAGTGCAATGCCTGGGATTTAGCTGTCAACAAAGTACATGTTGTGATATCTATAGAATCATGTATCTTACAACACAGAAGCAAGCCATTTGACCCCTTACACCAGTGTTTATTCCTGGAAAGAGCTATCCAATGACTTTCACTCCAGTGCACTTTCCTGAGAACTCTGCAATATATTTTTATTTTTGAGTTTCTGTTCAATTATCTTCTGACATTACGAGTGAATCTGCTTCCACCACCATTTCAGGCAATGTATTCTGAATCCCAGAAATTCTCTGTTCACTTCTTCACTTCCCTCTGATTGTTCTTTGCTCTTTGAACTTAAGAAATGGGAGCAAGAGTAGGCCATGTGACTCATCAATCTGTTCCAGCTTTTAATAAGATTGTGGCTGATCTTCTTCAACTCACCCAGCCTTTCCTCCACATCCCTTGATTCCTATAGTTTCTAAAAACCTGCTGACCTCAGTATTCTCAATGACCGAATATCCAGAACTACCTGGGGTAGAGAGTTCCAAAGATTCAGAACGACTGAGCAGAGAATTTTTCCTCCTGTTTGTCCGAAATGGCTGATTCTTTATCCTGAGGTTAATGGTTCTGAGTTCTAGATTATTCAGCCAGGAAAATGCTCTCCCATTACCTAACTCCATCTCTCATTCTTCTAAACTATGCTGAATGTAGGTCCACTCTACTCAATCTCTCCCCATAGGTCCATACCCGCAACTCATGTTACCAATAGAAACACTGATCTTTTTGCTTGAGTAAGACATGACTTGTGACAATTACTTGCAGAAAGCATGCTGATGAGGCCAAAGGACAATTCTCCATTGATCCTGGGGCCTCTTGGTTTGGTGTGTAATTGTCCTGAAACTGGGCCCAGGCCAAGATTTACTTCAATGAGGTGAATGAGAACAGTGGCAAAAGAATGGCAGCAAAGCATTCCAATATTAATTTAAAATAATATATTGTACCAGCTGTGTCCATTCATTTCTGCAAAATATCTATTTCAGAAAATTTTGGAAACACCTTGTATTGGTTTGACTTGGTTGACTTTGGGTGACATTGGGTGGGATCCATAGCCACATTAGAGGCTACATCACCTAATCTAGGCTGAGATTCTGTGTAGGAGTGAGCCTATGCTGTTTTGGTGGAAAGGCAGGCTTTCAGATGTGAGGATAAACTAAGACTCCATCTACCTGTCTAGGCCAACATTAAAGGCCCCATAGCTGTCTTGCAAGAAAATCAGCAAGTTTGCCTGGTGTCAGGGTCCAACATTTCTTCTGCAATCAACACAATCAAAAACCAGGTCAAGCCCCTATCAATTTTGCTGTTGATGTGGGATCTTGCTGTGCCAGATATGACCATTATATTTGAATATGTAACAGCAGGATTGCTCTTTGATGATTCTGTAACTGTGAAATGTTTTCTCTTTTGAAAGTCAATACTGCTTAGATCCAAAATTCAATGTGTTCTGAATATTTCAGTCTGTTTTTCATATGCTCTCCAATGATAAACACATCCTAAACAATCTTGTTTATTTGAAATCCCTTCCTGACTCATAATAGCATAGAATTAATGGTAGCGTGAGGTGGATGTGGTGATGGTTAATAATTAGAAAGCTATAATTTTTTTTCACAGCAAGCAGTTGAGCTTGCAATTTACAAGAGTGGCAAAAAATAACTCTTGTGGTGGTTCAACTGGGTCCGCTGACCTCTCCCATATTACTGATAACAGATATAGTAATAGGGCAGGAAACTGTTACACCACCTCAGCAACAATCAGATGAATAATTGCATAAAACATTAAACTGAATTCAGATTTCTTCAAAAATGAAATCCAGATGTGAGGACTTGGAGATCCTAATGGTTGTTTTGTCATAGGAACAGAAGTTCCAAATGCTCTGTCACTTTATAAAAAGAACTTAATGTATTTATATGTTTTTCTTCATTTCTTTTCTTTGGCCAACACAGACAACAGAGTGTGAAGCGATCATGTTGAATTATCTTTTTAAACACTTTAAGTGTGGGCTGTGTCCTTTGGCAGGACATTGCCAAAGCCAAGATGGTCTTTAACAGCACATTCCAAATCTGTGACCTCCACCATCTGGAAGGAGAAAGGCAGCAGATGCATTGGACACCACCCCCTGCAAATCCCCTGCAAGCCAAAATCATCCTTACTTGGAATGATATCAGCCATTTGTTCAGTGTTCTGAATGCTCTCCCTGCCATACAGACTATTTTACCTGTCTCCAGTGCTCTACTTGGGCCCCCTCTCTGGCCTTTTGCCCGTGTTTGAGCTTTGCATTGGGAACAGCTGGCATGATGCTGGCCACCTTAATTTCTCTGCTCCCCTCACCCACACTAACCTGTCTCCCTCTGAACTTGCTACGCTCCGTTCTAGGTCTTGATTAGCAAGGGGATCAAGGGCTATGGAAAGAAGGCAGAAGAATGGGGTTGAGAAACATATCAGCCAAGATCGAATGGTAGAGCAGAATTGTTGGGCTGAATGGCCTAATTCTGCACCTACATCTTAAAATCAACCATGGCTCTGAGGAAGAGTCAAAACAGACGTGGAATGTTAACTCCGTTTCTCTCCCCACAGATGCTTCCAGATCTGCTCAGTTTCTCCAGCATTCTCTGTATGCGTTAACTGTAGTTGGGTGAAAATCTTGGAACTACTGCCTTCCCCAGCAGCACTGTGGGTGTGCTTCCACCATATGACCGGCAGCAGTTCAGGAAGATGGCTCACCATCACTTCCAAATAGTCAATTAAAGATAGTCAATAAATGCTGGCCTTGCCAGTGAGGTCAATATCACATGAACGTATAGACAAGGAAAAGGTTGAGGGCGATTATTCACTTGTGGCACAGTAACATTGAGACTTGATATCAATCTATGGACTGTAGGATGGACTGACAAAGAGTTCAGAAATTGTCACATAGTTGCAAAGATATTGGGACAAAGAATCTGGCTTTCAGCACAGCAATGAAACAAGGAGAAGGAGACGGACTGTGGCTAATTACTGATCACTACTCAAACCGGTAGGAAGTTCCTGCGAAGAATTTTTTGATAGTGCACGCTGCTGGTGGGTAATCTCTCCTTACATCTGGGAAACCATAGGAAGAACATGTGTTACTTCTTGTTGAAAGCAACTGATGGGTAGAGACTCCCATCAGAAACACACACTCAGTAAAAGGGGCATGCGAGTTGATAATTTGAAATGCTTCAAAACTGCAAGCACAAGATGAAGAGGAACAGTGTGGTATATTGTGGTTTTTATTTTGCTACTGTACTTCACCAGCCCTCTTGGGGACTTTAGATTGGAAGCTAGGGTTGGAGTGGCACAGTGTTGATTTCATGCAATCAACACAGTAAAAGTACTGGGGTTAAAATTTAATGTGAATTAGGAGAAGAGAGGCTGTGTCTCTGCTTCTTCCTCAAAGCACAAACAAAGACTTTGTTTCAGTAACAACTTGAACTTTCTTCCCTGCTTGAGGGAAAGGAGGAGAGATGGTGGACAGATGTTGAACTGGCTCTTGTGCATCAGTTTTCTCTTGTTCTGTGCACTTATTTGATGGGTGAACAAACCATCCAGGAAATACATACTGACTGATTTACATCTGCGAGGAGGGCCATATTAAAATGCTTCCTGTGGTTCTGATGCATGATCTCAATGGAATTATTAAATTGATCTTTCCTTTTCAATTGTAATCCCACAATAGTAAAAAAAACAAAAGTGGTAGAGGAATCCAGCAGGTCTGGCAGCATCTGCGGAGAGAGAAACAGGGTTAATATTTTGAGTCCAATACTACTCTCCTTAAGGAGACAATATCGCAAAATATTAATTTGTTTGCTGAGTTATGGGAAGAGAATTTTAGTGCAGAATCAGGTTGTGTCAGTTGATTCCCAAAGGATATTCTTTAGGTATGTTCTCAAGGCATTCCACAAGAGATTAAACAGCACTGCTGATTCATGGAAAACCATGACTTGTGTCCAGTTAAGTGAAGAAGGTTCTTTTGGAAATTAACTGAACACACCAAGAGACTCAGTAGCAAAGGCTCAGTTGCAAAGGCTATACATTATAAAGTGTACACAACCTTCTAAAGAACTCGGAAGCAAAAAGAGAAATTGCTGGTAAAACTTAGCAGGTCTGGCAGTGTCTGTGGAGACAAAGCAGAGTTAATATTTCAGGTCCAGCGACTTCTTCAGAAAACACAGTTGGTTTGGGGTACACTTTTTTTGCATGGACTGAAGACTGCTTTGATCATAATAATGTGAATGGCAGCACAGGCCATCCCTCTGTTATTGTTAGCTGCCCCAAATTTTTTCCATCCGTCTTGGTTGACCGCACTGGTTTATTCCAAAAGTCTCATTTTGTGATAAAAAGTTATTTCCATTCCTGAATGGATTTGTGAACTTTGTGAAATTGAATTTGTATCTGAGAAAAAGTTTGCCCCTTTCGGCAGCTTCATTCTGAGGAGCATCAAAGGATTTTTTTGTTCTTTGCATTGAAATGATGATGTTCCTGGGCAGACCATTTCAGAAGTGTTTGCCTCAATCCACACTGACATTCATTGGGTGCTGTGCGTTTTACTGCTTGTGCTGCATTTACCGCAGTTATTCCCCTTGAGAGTGGGAAGAGGCAAAGGACGTGCAGTTGTAATCCCAGAGAAAGATGAAGGAGGTCAAGCCCTTTACTCCCTTTGGAAGAGGTGATATTTTAAGATGATGTGATTGAAAGTTTTCAAGATTATGAAAGGAACGGATAAAATAGATCACGTGACATTCTTCATAAAAAGGAAAAGCTCAAGTTCTAGGAAGTCAAAATTTAAAATTGAGGAAGTTAGGAGTAAAAAAGAGAAATTGACAGAACCTTTTGTGTTCAAAATGGAAATTGAGTTGCAGAACAAGGCACCAGGGAAAGGCATCAATGTGAACCAAATAAATTAGTGTTTTTAGAGAGACAGGGATTGAGAGATGTAGTGAAAAGATGGATATGTTAGATTGATCTGTTAAAAAATAGCACTGGGTCTCTTGGGCTTGATTGGCCTTTCCGTTCCCAAATAAATTTATTTTTTTCTTGACGGTTTCACGATGTCATCCTCAGTGGGAATGTTTTGTTGAGTGATTTCTAAGGAACATTGCCACTAAAGCAGAAACTGAAACATTAAATGGATACTCAAACTATATCTAATGACTAAATGCCATACATTACTGTGAAGGCAATAAAAAAAGAAATCATGGCTTGTATTTATATAGCACATTTTGGCAACCTCTGTACATCCCAAAGCACATTCCAGCCAGGGAGGTACTTTTCTTAGAATTCATCTAGAATGACCCAGCAATGATGGCATGAGCACTCCCTCTTTCAAAGGCTATATCAAATATCTCAAAGGTCAACCTGACGACCATTACCTTTCAGAAATTAGAATCTGTAGTTCCATCATTTCTGTTCCCAAAGAGACTTTGTATATTTTCAGAGTCTCAAAGTCCTAGTTTTATATTACCTTCTGCATAATTCTTCATCATTCTGAAAGATGCACACTATGTTTGAGTTGATCTTTCTATTGCTCATTCTTTCTTTCTCACCTTAACTGTCTTTGAACTGGCAGGAATCCATTGATCAGGGTGTACAGCTGAAAGTGCATATTGATGATTTAAAATTTCCTCCAAAAGTACCAACTCTGGGCATATCATTTCTGGAAAGATGCCTTTCGCATAACCCAATTTATGCTCTTTTGGATTCCTCAGCAGATTAATATTGAATATAAATCAAAACCAAAAGTGAGCTGCTGGATGTTGGGAATGTTGGAACCGGCTGCTGTTTAAATTTATATGGAATACAATTCATATAAGCATTGGTACATAAAGTGGATTTTCTATCCATTTACCATTTATGAAATTTTTTGCAGTATTACTAGCATGGATTCATTGAAAGATGATTAACAACTTGGAACTTAGATAACATAAAGATAGTCTTCTGCTCTCTGAGACTCTTCTCCCATTCAATTATTAAGATTGATCTGTACCTCAAGAACATTTACCTCGTCACATCTCACTTGGATAGTACACTGGAGAAACAAGATCCGGCATTCCCTGTCCACAGGGCTCACTGGCATGATCCCTTTGGGTTATCAGGACTTGCTGCTCCTCAATCTTCCTTCTCCAGGTATTTTCTCTTGCTTGCTGGAGACAGAGAGTGACAGGTTCATATTCATAAAATGTCTGACTTAATGGTTAAAATCCACAGCTTACAACAAATGAGGGAAAATCAATTGGCTCTTGACAGGCTCTTCTGACCTGTTTTTAGTGTTTAATTTGGTGCCAATTTCAATTTTGAAGATCTGCACTGCAATGCAAAGCTCCTAACTTTCATTGTTTAAACAAAATTCTGCTGCCTGTCCTAGATCACTCATGTTTAATCTCATATCTATGTCTTTACATTCTAGAGATCCCACAAACAACAAGAAATTGAATTACCAATTAAGCCATTGTTTTATCATCCTGGAAGAGTTGTTGGGTGAGGCATTGGGAGAACTTCTGCATTTTATTCAATAATGCTCAGGATTCCTTAGAGTTTATCTGAACAGGAATGAAATCTTGTCTTGGAATTTGTTGACAAAATAATGGTGGTTTTGATGTGCATGCAGCTCATAATGTGTAAAAGAACCCCAACTATTTGTGAAACGAAAACAGAAATTGATGGAAAAACTCAGCAGGTCTGGCAGCATCAGTGGAGAGAAAGCAGAGTTAATGTTTCAGGTACAGTGACCCTTCTTCAGAACTGACCCAACAGGTTGTGACAAGGAAACACATTATGAAGTGCCATACCAGGCTGGACAATCTGGGCTGTTCACTGAAATTGAACCTTGGTGTCAATCCTCCCATCAGGTTCAAGAAATAGCTAGATTTGTGCCAACATTATGAATTAAACTCACTTCCAGCAGTTCACCTTGTAAGAAACCTATTGTACAAATTTATTCATTTGTGGGACGTGAGCATTGCTGGCTGGGCCAGCATTTATTGCTCATTCTTGTGCCCTTGAGAAGGTGCTGCTGTCTTCTTGAACTGCTGCAGTCCACCTGCTGCACAATGACCCACAATGCTGTTAGGAGGGAATTCCAAGGATTTTGACCCAGTGACGCTGAAGGAACAGTTATATATTTCCAAGTCAGGATGGTGAATGGCTTGGAGGGGAACTTGAAGGTGGTGTTGTTCCCATATATCTGCTGCCCTTGTCCTTCTAGATGGAAGTGGTCATGGGTTTGCAAGGTACTGCCTGAGGATCTTTGGTGAATTTCTGCAGTGCATTTTGTAGACAGTACACACTGTTGCTACTGAGCGTCAGTGGTGGAGGAAGTGGATGCTTGTGGAAGTAATATCAATCAAGCGGGCTGTTTTGTCCTGGATGGTGCCAAGCTTCTTGAGTGTTGTTGGGGCTGCACTGGAGTATTCCATTACACTCCCCACTTGTGCCTTGCACTTGGAGGACAGGCTTTGGAGAGTCAGGAGGTGAGTTATTTGCCACAGGATTTCTAGTCTCTGACCTGCTCTTGTAGTCACTGTTTTTATGTGGTTAGTCCAGTTGAGTCTCTGGTCCATGATAACCTCCAGGATGTTGACAGAGGGGGATTCAGTGATGATAAAACCATTGAATGTCAAGGAACAGTGGTCAGATTGTCTCTTATTGTTGATGGTCATGGCCTGGCATTTGTATGGCATGAATGTTACTTGCCACTTGTCAGCCCAAGCCTGGATATTGTCCAGATATTATGCATTTGGACATGGACTGTTTCTGTATCTGAGGAGTCATGAATGGTGCTGAACATTGTGCAATCATTGGTGAACATCCCCACTTCTGACTTTATGATGAAGCAGCTGAAGATGGTTGGGCCTAGGACACTACCCTGAGGAACTCCAGCAGACATGTCTTTTTCAAGATGAGACTGCTGTTGCTGCAAAACCACACAGTGTCAAAGGGCAAGAAACAGAAAAATTAGAATGGCAGAGACTTATTTGTGCAGGCAGTAAATTGTTCCTAGAAATGTCTCATATTGAGAATTTTACATTTTAACTTTTTTTCTTGCTTTATTGTCTCTCTTCTTTCATGCTTAATCCAATCTTTTGATCACTTTATTTTTCTTTTTGTATCTAATTTACTCTTATTCATCCTACTTCCTTCCCTGCTCCTAATGCTGTTACTTTCTCTTTTATCTTCCATTGGTTATAAAGAGATGGACTGTTGGTCACATTATTCACCATGTTCTCAGATGTGGCAATCCCATGCAGTGCCACTATCAATTCACTCAACCTGTGGCATAAAAGTATTTCAAGCCTATGCTCGAGGGAAAAGATTTAAGTTACGGAGCTAGCTCCAAGATATCCCGGTCCAACAAATCCTTGATCAATACCTTTATGTGCACTTCCAACAATTTGGCACACCCTCAGTACTGCTGTGGAGCGTAGGCCAAGGTTATGGATTGGAGTGGAGCTCAAACTGTTCTGTCTCAGGGACAACAGAGCTAACCTAGCAGTTCAGCTGAAGTTTCCTATATCTGCTGTCACCAGCCCATTCACTTAACTGAATGGAAAACCATGGACAGAATGAAAAACCATGATCCAAAAGCCCAAACATTTCGTCTTTGTAAAAGCTTTCATTCCTGCTCTTAATCAGAGGTATTTATTGAGTGATTTTATTTTCAGAAAGGACCTAATTGACAGAAAATTAATTGCTTTCTCCTGTCCGCAATCACTGATTGTGGGGGCAGACCTAATCTCCATGCACAACAGGGATTTGTTAATTCTGTCCTCTGGCCTTCTCAGGTTTGTGCTCAAAGATTAAGTTAAGCATCCTGCTTACACCATCCTTCCCTATTTCTCATTATATTACATGTCTGCCTGCTTTCACTTTGCTTTTGCCCAAGAAAAAGAATTTACTAAGTGTCTCTTCAGAATGGAAAGCAACATTTAAAGAAAGGATTTGAATTTAGATAGAGCCTTTTATGGCCTCAGGAAGCACTTTGCATCCAATGAAGTGCCTTTATTGCTTTTTGCTATGTAAGAATGAACATATTGTTTGTAGCCTAATGCCAATTAATTCCAATAGATGAACAGTGATCCATTAGCAGGGCTGGCATGGTGGTTCAGTGGTTAACAGTGCTACCTCATGGTGCCAGGGACTGGGGTTTGATTTCACCCTCGGGTGACTGTCTCTGTGGAGTTTGTACATTCTCCCTGTGTCTGCATGGGTTTCCTCTGGATGCTCCGGTTTCCTACCACAGTCCAAAGATGTGCAGGTTAGGTAGATTGGCCATGCTAAATTGCCCATAGTGTCCAGGAATGTGCAGGCTAGGTGGATTAGCCACGGGAAGTACAGGGTTACAGGGATAGGATGGGGGTGTGGGTCTGGCTGGGATGCGCCGCAGAGGGTCAGTGTGGACTTGATAGGCAGAACGGCCTGTTTCCTCACTATAGGGATTCTATTAAATAAAATTGCTGGTTACAAAAGCAATGCTTGGACTGGTAAGTTTGAGTTTCAGGAACTGTGTGGGTGGAGTTCAACTGATGTTACATACAGCAATAAACAGAAAATTCTCAATGATTTCCTGTGGAACTGGTTGTTATTTAATGATAAATATATTTACATTTTTTGTAATGGTATCATGACATCCTCTGCTCTTGCCTCCTCATTTTCTTTAATAAATGTGTGAATTCTAAAGGGTTGAAGGATTAAAATAACAGAAATCGCGGATCGCTGAAACGTACAGTTAAAATTAGATTTCTTCTGAAATCCTAATTTTATGCCCGAATGATTTCTGGATTAAAATAATTTTATTTGCTCAGAATCCCTGTCAGACATTAATAAACTGAAGGCTGGTTCCATGGGATTAAACACCAATGCTTTGAAAATGTTCATGGATCTGAAATTGTTTAGAATAATAGGCTGGACTACAAAGGCTCTGACACATAAGGTTCTTAAGATTTAAAAGCAACTTCTCCAATCCCAAATTTTATTCCCTCCTGCCAGATTTTGTTTTAAATTTTGCATTCTGACATTACTTCCAATGGCTCGACCAAGTGGCCATTCCAAAAATTGTGTTCAAAGTTCTTTCAACTGCAGGGGTCTTCATCACAAAATAAAATAATTATTACAGTGCAGAAAGAGGCCATTCAGCCCATGGTGCCTGCACTAGCTCGATTATCCAGTGCCAAGCACTCGCCTGTTCTCCATATCCCTGCTCACCATTACCATCCAAAAAAAATTTCAATGAATGGCTCAATGGAACCTACCTTCACCACGTTTCCAGATGTTGCATTCCATACTCTAACTATTCACTGCTTGATAAACTTTCTTCTCACATCACCCTTGCTTAGTTTGCACATCACTTCAAATCTATTCCCTTTCATACTTGTCCCTTTTACAACTGGAAATGGCTTCTCCCTGTCTACACCGTCCAGCCCCCTCATAATTTTGAAAACCTCAGTTAGACCTCCCCTCAGCCTTCTTGACTCCAGGGTTATTTATACATTCAGTTGATGTGAATGCATGGAGGTGGATGCATGCATGCTGGCAGGGCATTGGTTATGGTCGAGTCTGGCAACTCCTGCCAATGTATGAGTTTAAACACACCTTTATAGGCTTTACCACAAAATCTATGTTGATATTCTCGTGTCATGCTGGAGGATTGTCCCAAATAAAAGGTACTGTTTTCCGTGAAGACATTAAACTAGATGTGAAAGATACCTTGGCCCTATTTCAAACAGAACAGAGGAATTGGTAAGTTGGTCAATATTTATTCCTCAAACAACATCTAAAATTGGATTTTCTGATCATTCAATCCCTTGTTATTTGTGCAGATTTGCTATCCTCAAGTTGACTGCCATGTTTCCTATAATGCAACAGTGACTACATTTTAAAACCATTACAGTTGCTGTGCCCCGAGCTCACAGAGTTATATTGGCACCAAAGGAAGCTATTCGGCCCATCGATTCCGTTGTTGCAATAATGAGTTTTAGATCTGTGTCTTTATTATAAGGTAAAAATGAAGTATTGGTGGGGAGAACTCATGTGACCTGTTCTGAATTCTGCCAACTGCAGTCCTGTGTCATTTGTTTGTTTCACAAGAAGGCTTACAGCTTTTACACTTGGAGACAATGCAACAATCCATGTGCTAACAGATAGACTTCAAGCTTTCAAAGTCACAGAAAAGCATTGAGAATGTCAGGTTGTAAACAGCTGTGGTTTTAATGTGTCCAAACCAAAAGAGAGTTGAAGTCTCAAGAATAGCTAATCAGCACTTCTGACTGGCTACAAGGCCTCTGTGATTCATGTTGCCATGGATTTGATGGAGGAAGGGTTTAAGACATCCTTGAAAACTTAAAGTGTTAGCCTGCCAGAATCCAAGAGAGGAAGGGCTGCTGTAGTTAGAAAGATATTCTGGTTCACCTTGCAGGAATGTGGGCTCATGCAGCTCATGCTCAGTAAAATGACTAAATTCATTAGGGGTTAAAACGAAGATGATAGATTCACCTAATCTGCATTAGAGGAAGAATCTCCAGAAGAGAAACCTCACTCTGAAAGACAATTCTGACTAAAAGTTCCCAGGCTGAGAAAGGAAAAGAATAAAACTACACCATCAGAATGTCGGACTTATCTCCGACCACATCTAGTTAAATATCTAGTTAAAGGACAGTGTAAAGTACATCTGCAAAGTGTATTTTTGGTTGCAATAAAAGAATAAGGAAATATGTTGTTTTGTGGTTCAAAATATACTTGGCTACATATATAGCATTTACTCAACAGCATATTTTGTTACTGCAAAAGTCTTAAAATGTGAACTCTTCTCATGTCACCCTTTTAGCTGTTAACTATAACTCCAGATATGTACTGAAATGTTAACAGCGTCTGCAGAGATTGTAACATTGCCTCAGCTTTCTGTAGAGTAACATGGTCAGTAGTCTTTGCCTGCTCTCTAGCCCCGCAAATTCACTTTAAAGCTTAAAATCACTGAGGTCACCATTCATGGCCAGCTAAGCTCAACAAACACAACACAGTCTGATGATCAAAGGTGTGACCTCTGCAATTTATAATCACTTACCTACAAAATAATAACTTACCATCGAACCACCGGATTTCGAGAGCTCTATTTGACCCTTAAATTGCATTCACATATCTACTTGTCTGGGGCTTTGCAGCATTTATAAATTCTCTCGAGTAGAGTTTCCATTTGTTTCTTTTGTGGGAATGTTGTTCGCTGGAGAGCTCAACTATTGGATAGTAATGTTGAAAAGTGTTTTAGAAAATACAGGCGCAATTGTTTTTCGTGTCAAGAACAATATGTGAGTCCCAGCATACAATGTAAACACGACACTAATCCGTACAACATGAGGCCTTTAGTTTTCAAATGGTTTAATCAACTCAAAGATCAGATGTGCAACCTGATAAGCCAAGGTCAGCCTCGATAACCTGCTGCAGGCTGTGTGAGTCCTGCATTTCACCTGCTCTGTGATGTAATCCGTTTGTTAAATGAGGCTGAAATGGGATCTTGCTTTCCCGTCTACTACCTGCAGCAGATGATAAAATCTGAGGGCCTGCAGCAATATCCTCAGAATAAGAATCATTTAAGGCCCTCCCTTGTGTAAGGAGCCTGAATGGGTTAACACAGGAAGGGATACAGTGTAAGAGAGTTATCAAAATTCAACAGGTACTTGAAATGTCTGTCATATGCTTCATCACATCTGCTCCAGGGCTCTCTATTCTGCTTCTGTCCGACTTAGCAGTTCAGTCACATACGGATTTTGAATGGACTGGATTCCAAGGCAGACTGAATTGGATTTTGATGAAGGTTTTGAACAGCTCTGATGAAGGGTCTCTCCTGCAATGTTACCTTATCTCTTCCCCTTTTCACAGCTCTGGCTGTCCTGCTGCATTTACCTAACACTTTTTTCTCATTTCAGTTGATTTAGAGTCGTGATTGAGGATAACATCTGTGAAAGCAGGATCAGAGGTCTGCCCACATTGTTGCAACTGCAGTGATTTTTGTTTCGGCTCACTCCTGGCTGATTCCATTTTATTTTTGAATATTCATTTTGACAAATGGAGCCAAATGGAGCAGGAGAGTTCCTAATGCTTGAGTTTAACCTGCTGCTTCCACCCTCCCTCCCTCCGCTGGCATGCATGTAACGTTAAAAAACCCTAAAAAATATGCCATGCCACACCCTTCATGGCCCACACCCAGTTTTCCTTCTTGACAGTAAACATTAAGAGTTTTTAATTTTATGTTGTAGCCTTGAAGCAATATTAATTCCCACTGTAAGTTGATGTCTATTAATTCACATCAGTTTCCCATTTAGTGACCTGACCAATTATTATCTCACAACCTACATCAGTAAAACTGATTATCTGGTCATTTACCATGTCAGTGTTTGGTGGGAGCTTGCTGTGCACAAATCGCCTCGTACGTTTCAAAGGTGACTGCATTTCAAAAGTACTTCATTGGCTGTGAACATTTTGGGACACCTTGAGATTGCCACAAGATACTGCAAAAAATGCAAGCTTTGTTCAATAGATTTATCTTTCACTTTAGAAATGTTTTGAGTACATTTCCAGTCTCACATGATCTTCATGCAAGTGCTTGCTGATTTCTCTTACAAGGCACCTGTACTTTTTGAGCATCGAATTAAGTTTCTTCCCATTGTACTGCTGTATATTGAACTATCGCTGTCACCTAGGCTTGCTGAGAGTCGTGGTACTTTCCTAGATGTCCTCTTCTGGTAAGTTGTGGCATTTGCTACCTTTACCAGTAGGTAAGGCTTGTTCCAGGCAATTTGTTACCACAGTCATAGAATCCCTACAGTGTGGAAGCAGGCCTTTTGGCCCATCAAGTCCACACCAACCCTCTGAATAGTATCCCACCAAGACCCACCCCACCTTCACCCTATCCCCATAACCCCACATTTACTATGGCCAATCCACCTAATCTGCACATCTTTGAACTGTGGGAGGAAACTGGAGCACTTGGAAGAAATTCATGCAGACATGAGGAGAATGTGTAAACTCCACACAGACAGTCACCCAAGGCTGGAATTGAACACAGGTCCCTGGCTGTCTGAGGCAGCAGTGCTAATCTTTGAGCCACCATGCTGCCCTTTTGTCTCCTCCTTTGGCTTTGCTCTGTCTTTAGCCAATCTACTGACTCATGGTGAAGGATACACCCCAGTACAGTATCTACAGAAGAGATACAGTTCTCAGATATTAAGATTTATTACCTTATAGCAATAAATACAATTACATTTGGACAGGGATAGTTCCTAGAATGTTAGGGA
Organism: Rhincodon typus; assembly: GCF_021869965.1. Classification (NCBI taxonomy): domain Eukaryota; kingdom Metazoa; phylum Chordata; class Chondrichthyes; order Orectolobiformes; family Rhincodontidae; genus Rhincodon; species Rhincodon typus. Next base: position 23,567,654 of record NC_063364.1, on the reverse strand, counting down.
GCTGGTACAGATGAATCTGCTCCATCCAAAAGCTAGAACAGAACACCTTATCTCCTCCTGCAGACTATGCAAGACATCAGAAGAATCTGTGGTGCCATGAATCTTTGAAATTTTTATCTGATAAATCCAAAGAATACAAACTTTTTTGATTTGATTTATTATTGTCACAGGTACCTAGTTACAGGGAAAAGTTCTGTTTTGCATACAGTACAGACAGATCATACCATACAAAATGCATTAGGGTAATAGAATGGAGCAAAGAATACAATGTTACGGCTGCAGGGAAGATGCTCAAAGAGCGAAATCAACATTAAATTTAAAATTTGAGAGGTCCATTCTAAAAACAGTGGGGAAACTGCCATTCTTGAAAGTGTTGGTACATGTGCTTAAGCTTTTGTATCTTCTGCCCAATGGAAGTGGTTGGAAGAGATTATAACTGGGCTGGTAGGGGTCTCTGATGATGTTGGCTGCCTTCCTGAGCCAGCAAGAAGTATAGATGAAGTTAATGGATGGAAGGTTGACTTGCGTGATGGACTGGGCTGTGATCACAGCTCCCTGTAGTTTCTTACAGTCCTGGGCAGAGCAGTTGTCATACCAAGCCGTGATGCATTCAGATAGAATGTCTTGTCAGAAGTGTAGTAATCCAGAGGCCTCACTTAATGATCTGGAGACATCGGTTCAAGTCTTGCAACAGTTAAGCATATTAAAATATCTAGAAATTGTGAAAAGCTGTAAAAGTGTCAATGAAAACAGTACATTGTTATAAAAAAATTCATTAAGGTCCTTGAGGGAAATAAATCTGCCATTCTCATCCAGATTAGCCTACTCGTGACCTCAGATTTTTAATAATTTGGTTGAGTGTTAACTGGCCTCTGAAATGGCTTAGCAAGCCACTTGGTCCCTTTCTCTCATGTGGCTATCTCCATATTTGGCCTTCTAGACTGTACCAGTGAACTTGAGGAACAGCACCTTATTTTTCACCTCAGCACTTTGCAGCCTCCTGGATTCAATATTAAATTCAACAATTTCAGATAGAACATTTTGTCCCCAACTTTGTTCTTTTTATTGCACATCCCCGTATTAATCTTCCAAAAAACTATTTTTGATCTGTGATGTAACAATTCGTTAGCCATTCGCACCCACACTGGACGTATCTTTTGTTTCTTTACTGCAAGGATTACCACTCCCTTTGTCTTTTCATAACATGAAATCTTTTGTCAGTTAATTTCCCCCACCTTCCACTCCATCTCCAATCCTCCTTTTAGTTCTTCCCTCCATCCCTTATTCAATTGCTGAAAACCTATTAGAAACATATAAGATAAAAGTAGGCCATTCATTCCCAGAGGCTGCTCTGCCATTCACCAAGATGATGTGCCTGTCTTTTAAATTCCACATTTCCAACTACTCCCAATTCCCCTGCCTAATGAAGAACGAAGATCTATTTACCTTTGCCTGAATAGCATTCATTGACCATTATATATATAGTTGGGATGATGTCCCTTTAAGAAAGCTGGTCAGGTCACCTGGAGGGACAGACATTAGGGCCAGTCTGGAACATGCTGTGGAGGTGCGAGCATAGTAAGTAAAGTGTTCCTATTCACTTGTTGACCTGGTATATGATTCCTAGTTCCAAAGGAAATACTAACATAACAGACTTCACCTCTCCTTGTCTTCTGAGGCAGAGAGTTTTAAAGTCATACAACGCTCTCCTCATTTGAGTTGTAAAATAGAGACAGCTAATTTTTAAACAGTACCCCCTAGTTCTGGTGTAACACCTGTCCATTTACCTCCTCCATCCTCAGTATCCAAGGGCCCAAACCTACCTTCCAGGTGAAGCAACACTTTACCTCCACTTCACACAATCTAGTCTCCTGCATTCACTGCTCACAATGTGATGTTCTCTACATTGGGGAAACAAAGCATAGACTGGGTGACCACTTCACGGAACATCTACGTCCTGCTCGCAAAAAAGACCCTGAACTACCTGTTGCCTGCCACTTCAACGCACCACCCTGTTCCCTGGCCAACATCTCTGTCTCTGGCTTGCTGCAGTGTTCCAGTAAGGCTCAGCGTAAGCTGGAAGAACAACACCTCATTTTACACTTGGGGACCCTGCAGCAATCTGGACTCAATATTGTGTTGAATAATTTTAGGGCCTGAACTCTCCCATGTCCCAGCCCCCTACCCCACACACCAGGCCTTGTTACCACATAGCCTGCCATTACTCACTACCTATTGTTCAGCCACTAACAGTACCCATTAACAGCTATTCACCATCCTAGCCAGATTGTTATCCACTTCTTTGTCTGTCCGACTGTTCTTCTCTCTCTTTGGGCTCTATCCCTACCTATCACTTATTCCTGACACCCTCCCCCCACCCTAACTTCTGCATATAAACCAACATTTCCTAGCTACCATCAGTTCTGAGGAAGGGTCACCGGACCCGAAATGTTGACTCTTATTTTTTTTTCTTCTTCACAGATGCTGCCAGACCTGCTGATATTTTCCAGCAACTTCTGTTTTTGCTCCCTAGTTCTGGATTTGCCTACAAGAGGAAATATCTTTTCCATGTCTATGTTGTCAAGGCTTTTCTGACCTTACACACTTCAATCAAGTCACTCTCACTCTAGTGGAAAGAAGCCCAGTCAGTCCAACATTGCCTCATAAGAGATTCTACTCATTCCAGATATCAATCAAATAAAATCTTCTCTAACCTGCGTGCAACACATTTGCATCATTTCTTAAATAAGAAGACCAAAACTGTATACGTTATTTAAGATGAGGTTTCACCAATGGTCTCTATAATGAAAGTGTAGCATCTCTACGTTTATGTTCAATTCCTCTTGTTATAAATTAATAAATTCCTCTTGCAATAAACTATTAGCACACTAGTCTCCTTGATTACATCCTGTACCTGCGGACAAACATTTTGTGTCTGATGCACTAGAACAGGCAGTCCTCAATGTAAAAATCACCGTATTAATTGAAACTGTGTTATTTGAAACACATATTCCCATAGAAGCCCATGTAAATGTTTGGGTCATGTTCCTGGCACATCAAATAAATACAGAATGGAATTAATATAAAACAGAAAAATTGACATAAAAATATGCAAAATGTTTTGCAACTTGCACAGAAATGCTGGGTTTTGGTGCACAGTTGTTCCTCAGCTCTGCTGGGAGTCAGATAAGAACCATTTTATTGTGAATCAGGTGCTCATTATTGGAACCTTAGGCAGTAAAGTTAAAACTGTCCTACGCTGAAATGCATTAACCAAAACATGCGTTCGTCAATAAGTACCCATAGAAAACCTCTGCACCTCAGAATTCCTCAGTTGTTCTCGGTCTATGTAATACCATGCTTTTTAAAATATTCTTGCCAAAGTGAACAATTTCACATTTTCCCACATTACACTCCATCAGCCAAATTTTTGGCAACTCGGTCAACCTATCTATATCTGTCAGCTTGTTCTTCACAACATATCTCCAAATTTAGCTCCTATGGCTATGCACCCCTCATCTAATTCATTGATGTAAATTGTAAAATGTTGAGGTCCTAGCACTGTCTCCTTCAGGACTCCACTTGTCACACCCTGCCAATCAGATAAATACAGTTTATGCATGCACTCTGTTTTCTGCCTGCCAGCCAATCTTCTGACTAATCTGCTACCCTCTACATGTGAGCTTTTAATTTCTGCAATAACCTTCTGTGTGTCATCTTATCAAATGCCTTCTGGAAATCTGAGCAGAGTAGATTTACAAACTTCCATTTATGCACGGCACAAGTTAATCTTTCAAAGAAGTTGAATAAATTAGCAAAAACATGATTTCCTTTTAATCAAACCATACTGAATCTTCTCAGTTACCTTGAGTTTTTCTTTGTGTTCAGCTCTTGAATAGCCAATTCTAACACATTCTTCACAAAGACATCAAGTCAATTGGCCGATATTTTCCTCGACTTTTCCTCCCTGCCTTCCTTCTTGAATAAAAGGGTTACATTTCTATCTTCTTTCATTCTGAGAAAAGATTCTTAACCTGAAACGTTAGCACTTTTCTCGCTCTTCACGAATGCTGTTTTACTTGCTGAGTATTTCTAGCATTTTCTGATCTTATTTCAGATATCCAGCGTTTGCAGTACTGTACTTTTGTTGTAGCAAACCACTCAGTTGTGCTAACAGGGTAGATCACCACTCACCAATGTGAGGACGTTTGCAGACGAACAGCAATGGCTGTTCTTGCCAGCAAGAACAAATGAATACACAAAATGAAATAGAACATAGCAGGCTGAACACACTGAGATTGAAAGAAATGTCACTACAGTTCTACACATTTCAGGGCACATTTTTCTTGTATTTTTTTTGTGAATGCATGTGTTTGAGTTTAGTAACAAACTTGCAAATGCAATACAACATCACTTGGTAGTGTTCTCAAATCTACATCAGAAGGTTGTGGCACACAATCCAGGCTGACACTCCAACACAGCACAGAGATAATTCTAACATTTCCAGAGGGGCCACTTTCCAGGTGAGATTTCAAACAGAGATTGCTTCCAATGGCAGCAGTGTACATCAATTAACCTCCCCCTACTCTGCCAATTCCAAATATTGTTCAAAACAGAGCAAGGCGTTCGTTCAGTATTCTGCCCAATACACCTCCATGGTAAAACAGGATAGCATGCAGATGAAATGAAGAAGAAAAATAATCAAAACAAATCATTAGTGTTGCATGAGGTAATGGTTCTGAACGACTTCATGTTGAAGTTGTAGTAACTCCACTCAATCTCTCAATGTAACACAGCCTTTGGGTTGAGAAACAGTTAGTTTTTCACAAGGTCTTGGGGGTAGGGAAAGTCTCTGCAGTGCTGGCCAATTAAAGGCTGGAAGGTTCCATGCCAGACAGTGCCATATGTGGCTTTTTAAAAACTTACTCATTTTGTGGGATGTGGCCATCGCTGGCTGGCGAGCATTTATTGTCCATCCCTAGTTGCCCTTAAGAAGCTGTGGTGAGCTAACTTCTTGAACTGCTGCAGTCCACCTGCTCTGAATTAACCCAGAATGCCATTAGGGAGGGAATTTCAGGATTTTGAATCAGTGCAGTGAAGGAACAGTGATATATTTCCAAGTCAGGATGGTGAGTGATTTGGAGGGGAACTTGGAGGTGGTGTTGTTCACATATATCTGCAACCCCTGTCCTTCTAGATGGAAGTGTTCATGGGTCTGGAAGATGCTGTCTGAGGATCCTTGGTGAATTTCTGCAGTGCATCTTGTAGTTGGTACATACTGCTGCTACTGGGTGTTGGTGGTGGAGGGAGTGGATGCTTGTGGATGTAGTGCCAATCAAGCGGGCTGCTTTGTCCTGGATGGTGTCAAGCTTCTTCAGTGTTGTTGGGCTGCACTCATCCAGGCAAGTTGGAAACATTCCATCACACTCCCCACTTGTGCCTTGTAGATGGTGGATAGGCTCTGGGGAGTCAGGAGAAGAGTTACTTGCCACAGTATTCCTAGCTTTTGACCTTTTCTTGTAGCCACTGTGTTAATGTGGTGAGTCCAGTTGAGGTTCTGGTCAATAACCTCCGGGAGGTTGACAGTGGGGGATTCAGTTATGATAACACCATTGAATGCCAAGGGACGGTGGTTAGATTGTCTCTTATTGGTGATGGTCATAGCCTGGCATTTGTGTGGCGCAAATGTCACTTGCCACTTGTCAGCCCAATCCTGGATATTGTCCAGATCTTGTTGTATGTGAACATGGACTGCTTCAGTATCTGAGGAGTCACGAATGGTGCTGAACATTGTGCAGTCATCAGCGAACATCCCCACTTCTGACCTTATGATGGAGGGAAGGTCATTGATGAAGCAGCTGAAGATGGTTAGGCTTAGGATACCTCCCTGAGGAACTCCTGCAGAGATGTCCTGGAGCTGAGATGACTGACCTCCAACTGCCACAACCATCTTCCTATGTGTCAGGTATAAGTCTACCCACCAGAGAGTTTGCACCTGGATTCCCATTTATTCCACTTTTACTAAGGCTCCTTGTTGGCACACTTGGTCAAATGCAGCCTTGATGTCAAAGGTTGTCATTCTCACCTCACCTCTGGAATTCTGTTCTTTTGTCCATGTTTGAACCAAGGCTGTAATGAGGTCAGGAGCTGAGTGGCCCTGGAAGGACCCAAACTGTGCGTCACTGAGCATGTTATTGCTGAGCAGGTGCTGCTTGATAGCACTATTGATGACACCTTCCATCACTTTACTGATGATTGAGAGTAGACTGATGGGGCATTAATTGGGCCGTGTTGGATTTGTCCTGCTTTTTATGTACATTTTCCACATTGTTGGGTAGATGCCAGTGTTGTAACTGTATGGAATGGCTTGGCTAGGGGAGCAACAAGTTCTGGAGCACAAATTTTCAGTACTATTGCCAGAACGTTGTCAGGGCCTGCAGACTTTGCATATCCAATGTCTCTGACTTTCTCTTGTTATAACATGGAGTAAATCAAATTGGCTGAAGATCTGGTATCTGTAATGCTGAAGACCACTGGAAGAGGCCAAAATGGATCACCCACTCGGCACTTCTGGCTGAAGATTGCTGCGAAAGCCTTAGCATTATCTTTTGCACTGATGTGCTGGGCTCTTCCATCATTGAGGATGGGGATATTTGTGGAGTCTCCTCCTCCAGTGAGTTGTTTAATCGTCCACCACTATTCATGACTGGATGTGGCAGGACTGCAGAGCTTAGATCTGATCCGTTGGTTGTGGGATCACTTAGCTCTATCACTTGCTGCTTTCGCTGTTTGGCGTGCAAGTAGTCTTGTTTGGTGGCTTCACCAGGTTGACACCTCATTTTTAGGTATGCCTGGTGCTGCTCCTGGCACGCCCTCCCGCATGTTCCATTGAACCAGGGTTGATCGCCTGGTTTGATGGTATTGGTTGAGTGGAGGATATGTCAGGCCATGAGGTTACAGATTGTGCTGGAGTACAGTTCTGTTGCTGTTGATGGCCCACAGTGCCTCATAGATGCCCAGTCTTGAGTTGCTAGATCTGTTCGAAGTCTGTCCCATTTAGCATGGTGATAGTGCCACACAACACGATGGAAGTTATTCTCAACTTGAAGGTGAGACTTCACTTCCACAAGGTCTGCGTGGTGGTCGATCTTGTGTCATGGACAGATACATCTGCAGCTGGCAGATTGGTAAGGATGAAGTCAAGTATGTTTTTCCCTCATGTTGGTTCCCAGCTGCCGCTGGTAGTGCAACACTGAGGACTAAGGAGCCAAGCTGAACGTCGGTAATTTGTTTGAGAGATGGGAAGAGGAGCGGAGGTTTCCAGGCAAGGGGGTCATAAAGGGAAACATGGAGACATAGAAAATGCAAGCAGGTCTAAGACATTCGAGTCTGTTCCACCATTCAATATGATGATGGCTGATCATCCAACTCAGTACCTTATTCCCATTTTCTCCCCATATCCTTTGATTATTTTAGCTCTAAGGACCATATCTTATAAGAAGGCACATGACTTCAGTGAAGTGTCTTAAAGGTCACCTGTGGTGTTCATGGACAGACTGTTTATACTGCTGAGTTTACAACACGCTAGAGGCCACAACAATCGATGGCTTTGCGGTTAAAATTACTGATGGCTAATCTTGTGTTCCAGTTTTTGTTATTTTTTGAATTTAAATTTCATCACCTGCCATCTTGGTATAAAGGAGAGGGGCTGGCTCTCAGCAACCAACCATACCCAGCTGCCTTGTGTGCGTGTTCTCAGTCAGGCACTGAGTGTCTTTGATCAAGGTGATTCATTATCCAGCAGCTAGCAAACATTCAACACTCCTTTTCCCTAGGGCAGGGCCACTCTTCGATAGGCCAGATTGTGCAGCTCCATTACTCCCAGTTGCATTGGGCTGAGGCCCTTGTGTGGTCATAAAGTGGCTGTTTCAGGGCCTTCAATAGCAGGAGGCCAGGGAAATTGGCCAAGGGCATTCCCTTTCAGAACTTAATACTGATGGAGACAGCAACACATCAGGGACCTCCTACTGGTCTAATTAAATACCCTCCTTGCCTTTGACCACATCTCTTGTAGAAATGATTCCCCCGAAGGAACAGATTGTTATTTATTTGTTTATTTATTTACCCTGTTTTCTAAACAACCTAATCAGAGATGTTATTACACACCTCTGGAAGAGCTGAGGCTTGAATCTCAGCCTCCTGGCTCAGATGTAGGGATACTACCACTGCACTATGACGCCCAGACAGATTGTTATTAAGGCAGTACACAATAGAGCTTTTAATTATGGGTATTTATATTCGGATTACTAAGACTCATTTGGAAGCTGATCCCTCTGGCAGTGCTAGAATTATCTCTGTACTGCACTGCAGACAGATCAGGGAGATGAGCTAGAATGCTAAAATGATTTTGTTTTAGGAAGTTTTGTTGGGACAGAGCAGCAATAGACGTACAAGGGTGAATTGAAACTCCTGAAATCAGTGCAAGACACCTTCAGGCAATATGTTCGCCTAACTACTAGACACTGCCAGAACTAGATTTGAGCCATGAAATAGATCAGGCAGATGAATTAAATGAGGCCAAGCACCTTGGGAGTATGGACCATAATATGATAAGGTTCAGTGCCTAAGCAGGAAAGAAGATATGGGCAGATTAAAACTTAGCAGACTTTTGAAAGATAACTGAGTTTGTGGAAGATAGTAGTAAGCAAATTGGTAAAATAAAATACATTAAATTAACAACAGAAAGTTGTAAAAAAGAAAGCAAATAAAATTATACCACTTAAAAATCAGACACTTTCAAGAATCAGAATTCTGCAGGAAAATGAAATTAGGAACAACTTGTGTTGATGACAAAGTACATGTTGCTATTGATATGGTGCAAAAAAAGACAGATTCCAGAGATAAGGAAAGCATTTAAGAAAGTGCTAAAAAGGAAAGGGAGGAGTGTGTATAAACAGAGAAACACAATAATTAGAAAGAGCTGTAACTTATTCTAAAGTGCATTTGCAAAAATGTATGTCTTAATTGTAGGCTGGGATTTCTAAGAGAAGGGATACGGAGTTTGTGGAAATGGCCATAAATTAACAGAGTTACTACATGAGTATTTTGATTGAGTATTAATAGACAGCAAGGATATTGAAGAGAAGACAAACCCTGATTTAATTAAAAGTAAGTCAAACTATAAAGTAAGAAATTGAAAGAAAGTATTAAAGAAGTTTATTAATTTAAAGAAGGATAAAGTGTTGAGGTCTGATGAGCTACCTATTAGGAATCTGTACACTGTGTATATTAATGTATTGGATATTGGGGTAGAATGAATGGTGTCCATTTGCACTCTGCATTAAAATATGTGTGATAAATTTCTGAGGAGCAAACAAAGCTTCAAGTGATGTTGATGTGATGATGATGGAATGGATGAAATTCATTGACCTTGAGTTGGTAAATGCCTTGTTTTTACTTCAATTTTTCAGCATCTGCAGTTCTTTGTTAAATATTAGTGCCCTACAGTATTAAGTGTGGACTGAAAGATGAGCTGTACCAATATGCAAATAACAGCGCAAATAAAAGCAAAATACTGCAGATGCTGGAAACACAGCATCTGTGGAAAGAGAAACTGTTAATGTTTTGAGTCTGATATGACTGTTCAGAACATTAGATTCGAAACATTAACTTTGTGTCTCTCTCCATAGTTGCTGCTGGACCTGCTGCATTCCTTCACCACTTTCTGATTTGATTTCGCCAATAGTTGCTACTGAGCATGTGCGTAAGGAGGTCTGTCATGATGATGTCAGGTCACATGGAACTGAGACCTGAATCAAGAGGAGGCATTGGCTAAGCTCTGACCATGTTTATCTGTATTGCTTGCACATAATGTGTGTTAACATTTCGTATTTGCCTTGTATTCAGCTCTCACATGACTTAACTTTTCACAGCTCCTAACAATATTCTCCCCAGTCTCTGTGTAAAGACCTTTCTCATCAATTCCGCAATTGATTTAGTAACATTATCTTACATTTATGTTCCTTAATTGTGGATTCCCATGCATCAACCTTATGAAAACCCTTCACAAATTCAAAGGCATCTATCAGGTCACGCCTTAGCTTTCTCTTTTCTCAAACTTTTGGCCGAAATAAGCACAGAACAGCAAATCAAACCCGGGCCAGTCTGACTGTACAATTCAGTTAAATGCTCTTTTTTTCCAATTACCTAAAGCGTTTCTTCTGACTTATTTCATTATTTCAGCCTGACTCAGGTTAAGGACATTCCCTTGTAGGAGCATGGCATCACTCTTCTGTGTAAACCATTATTCCTGCTTTCTCTCTTTTATTTACTGACTGACTTGTTGTGCACATCTGACATTTTTCTGGGTGTTTTTTCATCTCAGAGCCTCATCTGATGCAGTCCCTTTCTCTTCTTTCAATCCAATAAGCAGATGCTTCATGAATCAAAATTTAAAAACTTTTTTTTTGTATCAAGTTCTCCCCTCGTCAGTTTGTGAGATGAGGGGGACCCGATTGCAGTTTAATCTCTCCCTGCTTGCACTCCATGCTGTCAATCATGAGCATACGACACCCTGAACTGCAGATCAGAGATGACATCCCATTGGTTTGAAAGTCAAATCAAATAAGATAGTAAGTTGCATGATCTTGGCTTTGCCTATAATCTCATTTGGTAGGGCTGTGTAGCCAGACTGAGATATTTATTTAGGATTATATAAGCATGTGATCGATGTAAATAATTCAAAAAAATTGTTTTCCAGCTGCTTCTCTGAATATTTATGTCTTGATCACAGTTAACAATAGATTTTATTCTTTCAGTGTGATCTTTTCCAAGAGACTACAGATAGGAAAAGCATCAGTTTAAAATGTTTAATTAAGCAGTTCAATCCTACACTTCTGACATGTGAAACATGGTCTCTGCATCAAAACCAAAAATGAAGGGAAATCTCTTCTCTTAAAAAAGGTTCCTTCCAAGACAATAAGGAAGTTTTATATGGAGCTCCTGAAATTACTCACTGGGGGTGGGCCAAAATGCTGAGGTAGAGAGACATCCTGAGTTGAGTAAGTCGGAGGAGATATCAAACTGAGCCCCTGCGCATCCTCTCAGGTGGATCACGTGCCATCATTTTGAAGAAGGGAAGGGGAATTTTGCCCCATGTCATGACCAACGCTTGGTCCTTAGCTAGCATCACAAACAAGTTGCTGGAAAAGCTCAGCGGAGCTTTTCCAGCAACTTTGTTTTTGTTCCTGATTTACAGTCTCCGCAGTTCTTTCGGTTTTTATCACAAACAAGTTATCTGTTACTTGTGGTGTCAGGCTGGTGTGTGTAATTTGGCTGTTTCCTACAATGCAACAGCAGCTATGCCTCAAAAGTACGGAATTCACCGCAAAGGACTTTGAGACATCTTGAGACTAAGGAAGGTGGGGTATTTGCCAAAATTGCCACCGCTGGCATCTTATTGTATCTATCACGTCTGTGGCACTGGATAGGGTTATTTGAGGTAGTTTGTTGCCCCCAACCCTCCTTTGTCTACACTGTGTAGGGCATATCTAATTATTGGTTGTAGGGGATAGATAACCGGTGAGTATAAACAGAAGAGGCAATGGCCTACTGGTATTATCACTGGACTGTTAATCCAGGGACCCAGATTATGTTCTGGGAACCCAGGTTTGAATCCCGCCATGGCAGATGGTGGTATTTGGAGTAAATAAAAAATAAATAAATAATAAAAAAAATCTGGAATTTAGAATCTAATGATGCCATGTATCCATTGTTGGAAAGGTCCATCTGGTTCACTGGTGTCCTTTAGTGGTCTTACGTAGCCTGGCTTACATGTGACTCCAGACCCACAGCAATTTGGTTGACTCTGAACTGCCCTCCGGGCAATTAAGGATGGGCAATAAATGCTGCCTAGCCAGTGACATCCTCATCATGTGAATGAATAAAGAAAAAAAAAAGAGGCACTTAGTCAACAGGCTGAGGTCACTGGTCAAAGTGCCTAAAGTATAGACAGCATTGCAGGCAGTTTATTAGTCAGGCATAATTACTGAGGACTCTATGGAGCTGTACAGAATGCATCTGCTCCCTTCAAATGTTAATGTACAGAATGCATCTGCTCCCTACAAATGTTAATATAGACCCTCTTGTCTCCATGCAATGCCTTTGTGTAACTTCACCGAATTAGTTGGAGCTAATGCAATATCAACTTCTAGCTCTTTCAGAATCATTATCTTGCCCAACCAAGGTGCCATATAAACAAGTTCTTCTTCCTTTTTGCTTTTATTTGTAGCATTTTCTGAATGTTAACCCTCACTTATGGGGTGAGGGTGGTGCAGTGGTGATGCCACTGAATGAGTAATCCAGATGTCCAAAGGCTAATGCTGTGGCTCTAAGATTAAATTCTGACCAGGGCATCTGATGGAATTTACAAGGTGGCACGTTGACTCAATGGTTAGCACTGCTGCCTCACAGCGCCAGGGACCGAGGTTCGATGCCAGCCTTGGCCGACTGTCTGTGTGGGGTTTGCACATTCTTCCCGTGTCTGTGTGGGTTTCTTCCGGGTGCTTCCTCAGGCCAAAGATGTGCAGGCTAGGTGGGTTGGCCATGCTAAATTGTCCCATAATATCCAGGGATGTACACGCTGGGTAGATTAGCCATGAGAAATGCAGGGTTACAGGGATAGGGTGGGGAGGTCAGTCTGTGTGGGATGCTCTTCAGAGGGTCAGTGTGGACTTGATGGGCTGAATAGCCTGCTTCTATGCTATAGAGATCCTGTGATTCTAGTAAAATCTGGAATTGAAAATTGGGCTCTCTATTGGTGACCATATCATTGTTTATTATTCACTCATGGAATGTGGGCATCACTCGCTTGGCCAGTATTTATTGCCCATCCCTAGCTGCCCTGGAAAAAGTGGTGGTGAAGCTGTCTTCTTGAACTGCCGCAGTCCATGTGCTGTAGGTAAACCCACAATGCCGCTAGGGTGGGAATTTCAGGATTTTGACCCAATGACACTGTAGGAACAGCAATATTTTTCCAAATCAGAATGGTGTCCATTGATGAACCATGACACACAGCAATGTGGTTGATTTTTCTGAAATGAATCAGTTCAGGGGCAATTAGGGGTGGGCAACAAATGATAGCCTTGCTGGCAAAACCCTGAAAAAGTATAAAGCATTTACAAGAAAGACTAAAGTAACTTCCATTTACATAGCACCTTTCATATCCTTAGGATACCTCACTGTGAATCACAATGAGTTGTTTTCATATGTAGTTGCTATGGTATCACAGAATAGTTCTGGAGCAGAAGAAGGTCATTTGGCCCATCATTTCTGAGCTGGCTGACTGAGGATTTTAATTTAACGCTAATCTCCTGCTTTTCGTGTATAACTCTTTGCATGGTTTTATTTAAATAATTATCCACTGCCCTTTTGAATGCACAGCCCACTAGGTCCAACTAATGACTATAAGATAATTAACTTGTTCATCTACCTCTCGGGCTTTTGGTTGCTGTGAAACTTTGGCCTTATCCCGAGCCTTTTCCAGATAGTGCCGTGACACCTTCTGCAATCCTTTGAGAGGATAGATGGTGTCACTTTTTATTGACACATCAGAAAAGCAGTATCTTTAAAATATAACACCTCCCCATTACACCATTGAACTGTTTGCCTGGGTTAAGTTCTTAAATAACTGAAATTATATTTTAACCTAGTGGACTTTGAAGTAGATGCAATGAGGTATTGCTGATCCTTTCTGGCACTAGCCTCACAGTGTCAAACTCAGCAACTTTTCCCAATTAGTTTCCCTAATGCAATGTTCTTCATAAAGGGACTAAAATTTAGATGTCATTTCTGCTTAACTAGGAGCAAGAGTGTTACAATTGATCTCAGGATCCCTCTTCTGATTGCAATGCAGTGAACTCAGCTGAGAAATTGTATCCTCTTGGACTTGGAATCAGAATGGAATGCAACCCAGTAGACAGTTGAACCTCCTACAGGTTTGCACATAAAAGATTGGGCAAGGATCCCCTCAGATGGAAGGGCCTGGGAGTTGAAGTTTGGGAGCATTGGAACAAAACTGAAATCGTGCTTAACTTTAAAACTGTGTTGCCTTAGACGTTTCTAGAAATCTACAGCTCACATCTCATGGATGAGGTTTATGCATCTTGAAAGTAGATCACATCATTCAGTTAGATAATACCCAGTTGGCTTTGTGGGAGTCAGTGAGCATTTCCCCAATCACAATGCATCATCTGATTTAATGTTGGCTGATTCCTGCATTAGGCAGCAAGCAGGAATCTGCAGTGAAATGAGAATGTTGTGTGGGCAAAATGATTAAAGACTTAATTCTTCAGGAGAGTTAGGACAATAGTTGCTTCAATTAAAAGCCTGAACTGCTGTAATGTGAGATTCACCCATGTTCACTGTCTTCCTACTCATTGTTGGCATAACAATTTCTGAATTATGGTGGGGGGCAAAGTGTTCGAATGAGTTGGAACTTTGAATATGTGAGGGATAAAGTAATGGCAAAATCTTAGTCACAGTCACCTCTTCCAGAGCTGCACTTAACCATCAGTCAGCTGGTGGAAATTGTGCCCACCCAGGATACCCTGCAAAATATCTCCCTAGTCCTTGAACAAAGGTTGCTGTCTCATTCCTAGCAGATGTTTAACCAACTCATGTTGTTATTCAGCAAGGCTGCTTTTTTCAGAAGGCTGTGGGAGGAAAGGAAGATCTTTCAATCTGTTGTCTCATTTGTTAATTCTGCCTTCTAGTTCTGACCTACTTAACTCAGTCTAACTCAAATACCCAGCTCACATCAGCTTTATCCTTTCTAATTGATTAAAAAAACATCAATCCTGCAAATACAATTTCCAGTTAAAATAAGGTCAGCTTCTTTTGCATAGGATGGGAACGTGACTGCGTGATTTTATCAACGAACGTGTTACTGTGTCAATATGAATTCTTTTTTCTGTTATTGTAATATTAAAATGGGTTAAGTAGTGAGCAAAAGAATATAAATAAAACATGTTCATAACTAACGTGTACTGCAATTGTACTTCACCTAGCTCAGAGCTAGGAGGCCTGGGTTCATAACACACCTGCTCCAGAGGTTTGTAATAATATCTCTGAACTGGTTGATTAGGAAATATCTGGCATCAAATCGCTTGTGTCCAACAATCTAACTTGTTATGGTGAAATTGTCTCCTGTGTGACATCTAGAAAAAAGGAATACTGAGAAGTAACCTGATAATCATCTCTAAAATTATGAAGTGATTTGATGGAGTAAATGTAGAGATGTTTCCACTTATTGGGAGGGACAAACTAGGAACTATAATCAGAAGATTCTCCCATTCTTACTGCCTTCCATTAATACATTCAAAAGGGAACTGAAGAGATTGCCCTTTACTTAGACAGTGATGAGGAAGTGGGACTTGTGATTATATAGAGTGGTTGAGGCAAATTACATCGATGTATTAAAGTAAAGCTAGATAAGTACTTCCGAATAGGATATGTTTACGGGAGCTAGGGAACTATAGACTGGTCAGCCTGACATCAGCGATGGGTAAGTTGTTGGAGGGGATTCTGAGGGACAGGATTTACATGCATTTGGAAAGGCAAGGACTGATTAGGGATAGTCAACGTGGGAGATCGTATCTCACTAACTTGATTGAGTTTTTTTGAAAAGGTGACAGAGAAAATTGATAAATGCAGAGTAGTGGAAGTTATCTATATAAACTTCAGCAAAGCATTCGACAAGGTTTCACATAGTAGACTGGTTCGTAAGGTTAGATCTCGTGGGATCCAGGGGGAGCTAGCCAATTGGATACCAAATTGGGTTGAAGGTAGGAGACAGAGGTTATTGGTGGAAGATTGTTTTTCAGACTGGAGTCCTGTGACCAGTAGTGTGCCATAAGTATCAGTGCTGGGTCTACTGCTTTTCACCATATATATAAATAATTTGGATGTAAATATAGGAGGCATAGTTAGTAAGCTTGCAGATGACACCAAAATAGATGGTGTAGTGGACAGTGAGGAAGATTATCTCAGAGTGCAATGGGACTTTGATCAAATGGGCCAGTGGGCTGAGGAGTGGCAGATGGAGTTTAATTTAGATAAATGTGAGGTGCTGCATTTTGGTAAGGCTAACCAGGGCAGGACTTAGACAGTTAATGGTAAGGCCCTGGGGAGTGTTGCTAAACAAAGAGACCTAGCTGTGCAGGTGCATAATTCCTTGAGTGTAGAGTCACAGCTAGACAGGGTGATGAAGAAGGCAATTGGCACACTTGCCTTCATTGGTCAGAACATTGAGTATAGGAGTTGGGACATCATATTGTGGCTGTCAGGACATTGGTGAGGCTATTTTTAAAATACAGCGTACAATTCTGGTCGCCCATCTATACGAAGGATGCTGTTAAACTCTAGAGGGTACAGAAAAAATTTACAGAAAGGATATTGCCAGGACTGAAGGGTTTGATTTATAGGGAGAGACCGAATGGGCTGGGCTTTTTTCCCTGGAATGTTGGATGCTGAGGGTGACCTTATAGAGGTTTATAAAATCATGAGGGGCATGGATAGGGCGAATAGCCAAGGTCTTTTTCCGATGGTGGGGGAATCCAAAACTAGAAGGCATAGATCTAAGGTGAGAGAGGAAAAATTTAAAAAGGACCCAACAGGTAACTTTTTCACACAGAGAGTGGTACATGTATAGAACAAGCTGCTACAGGAAGTAGTGAGGCAGGTACAATTCCAACTTTTGAAAGGTATCTGGATGGCACTTTTGAAAGGCACCCTTCCCATTTTCATACTTGCAAAAAGGTTGAATGGCTTCTTTCTGTGCTACGAATTCTATGCAATTTGAATTAAGAGGTCCTTGTGATGTAGTAATAGTGTCCTTACCTCTGAGCCAGGAGGCCTGAGTTCAAGTCCTATCTGCTCCAGAAATGTGTCTTAATATCCCTGAAGCGGCAGATTAAAAATACGTACAATTTGAGTGAAGTAGGAGGAATGAGTAGTAACCATGAGCTTACCAGCCTGATGTGTGGGGTGGCAATTTCCATTAAACACCTCAGAATGTTCTCTTTAAAAATAAATAAACAGCACTTTAAAGGAATCTGCAGCAGGTTCAAGTGCTCTTATTGACCTAGCAATGAGATGAGACTCCTTTAAGAGAGTTTGCAAGCATGAAAATTTAGTTTATGTACATTGAGGCCTTTGGAAAGTTTGGAAAGAAATGTTCCGAGTTTTCACTTAGATGGGCTTTAAGGAAGGGTCACAGTTCCAAAGCCTTGGCTGGTTGAAGACTAAGCTGCAACAGTGAAATAGGGGAGGGTTGGGACCATGCAAAAGACTAGATTCAGAGGATCAGGCATTTTGTGGAATGTGGAAGTGTTATAGAACTGAAGAAAGACACAAACTTGGAGAAGAACAATGTCATAAATGGAGTTGGACACAAGGTTTGAGAAATTTAAGTTGATGCATACTAGATCTCAGAGTGTTGGCAGTGACATGGTTGATGAGTGAGCAGGACATGGCATGGAATAGTACACATACTTCCTGAACTTACTGCAGGTTAAAACTAACGGAAAAAAAGAACACGATAGTGCATTGTCGTCTCGTTATTGCTTACTCACTTCCTGCACCGTTTTATCTGGTGCTTTGCTCCTTGCTCCCGACAATGACTGCTCAGTTGCTGGGTCAGTTCTTGGGTGCTCACTTTGCGCCACAATGGCATCCTGGTGTTGGCTGTGGTACAAATCAAACCCGTATTCATATGAATCTTGGCTGCCCAACTGTCCTTTGGGTGAATTGGACATGAAGTGGAAAGTCCATTGGGAATGTAAGAAACAGCAGCAGTATACCATTCAGCCCCTCGAGCGTGCTGTGCCAGACTAAAAGATTTTAGCCAACTGGATAGGGTTTAATTCCATTTTTCTGCCTGACACCATAATCCCTTGACTCTCTCGTCAATCAAAAATTAGACTCACTTAGCATTAAATATGCTCAATGACTCTTGGAATGACCTTTCTCTGGGGGCAAGAGCTGAGAGAATAAATTTCTCCTGGTCTTCCAACTTAAATAGGAGGTCCCTTATTTTGAAACTGTGCCATTCCCACCCAGTTCTGGATTCTCCTGAAGAGAAGGCATTCTCACAACATTCACCTTGTCAAGTCTTCTTAGGATCTTACATGTTTCAATGAAATCACTCCTCAATCTTTGAAAATTCAATGAATATTGGCCCAGATGCCCCAATGAACTAGAGATCCTGCAGCGTTAGGACAAAGGCTCAGGTAAGGAACGTGAGTTTCTCATGCCAGTCAATTTTCATTGCTCCTGGTGTCTTTTTCCTGTTTGCACATAGATTTTCTTGAGCCTTTGAGCCAATAGTTAAGCTTGTGATTGTCCTTATACCATCACTGCCAGCAATATGTTTGCCTCTATCTGAATCCCCCTATCTGTCTCATTACAGGCAGCAGGAAAGGAAGACCAGTTGGGATGGCTGGTCAGGATATACGAAGGAAGATCTGGGCCCACTCCCTGGGATGTTCAGTCCTGTGTTCACTAGAGTTTAGAAGGATGAGAGAGGATCTGACTGAAATGCATAAAGTTCTAACAAGGCTAGACAGACTAGATTCAGGGGGGATGTTCCCTTGGTTGGGGAATATAGAACAAGGGAAACATAGATACAGACTTGGAATATGGGTACACCATTTAAGATTTTTTTTTCATTCAAAGCCTAGTGAACCCATAGAATTCTCTCTTCAAAAGGCTATGGAGGCCAAATCACTGAATACATTCAAGAAAGAGATAGATGCATTTTTAGATTTTAAAGGCATCAGGAGTAAAGGAAAATAGGAATATGGCATTGAGATAAGGAATCAGCCATGATCATATTGAAAGGCACAGCAAACTCAAAGGAATGAATAGCCTATTCCTGCTCCTAGCATCTATGTTTCTTTGTTTTTCTGTGTATCTGCAGACGTAGATGGACAAAATTAGTTTTGCTGGATGCAAAGTAATTGTGGAAGCACCTGGAAGTTGGGATGACTTAGCAAGAAACAACAGAGGCCCTTACCACATGCCAATATGTCAGTATGTTGCATGCAAGAAGGCTACTAGGGATTCACAACCTCCACCAGACCATGGTTGGCCACATTACCAAAGTGCCATCATACCTGCCAACTCTGATCCAACTTTCTTCTATTGACCATGACAAACCATTTGCATAGCCATTCAGATAGCTGTCCAGTGACAGTAGCCTGTGACCTGAAGCTTGTCCTTACCTCTTATCCCAGTGCTGCCCTGTGTCATGATCTGCCCTCCTTGTAACCACCTTCCCTGCTGCAGCTAGTAAGGTTGGAACATCGATGGAAGGGTCACTCATCCCGATGATTTCTCTCCACAGATGCTGCCAGACCTGCTGAACTTTCACAGCAACTTCCGTTTTTGTTGGAGTACTGATGAACTATTTAACCATGAGGTAGTCTAATTGAAACATGTAAGATTCTGAGGGGACTCGAAAGGAAGGATGCTGATGTTTTCTGTCTTGGGCTGAGAGACTGGAAATTAGACTACAGAGTTCAAAGGAAAAGGGTCTCATATTTTAAAATTTATATGGGGAAAAGTCATTTTCTCATAGAGGTTTGTGAGATGATGAATTCTCTTCCTCAGCGAGTGGTGATCGTTGAAAATTTTTAAGGTAGAAGTCGATAGATTCTTGAGTAACAAGGGAACAAATAGTAATGCGCAGTACAAGCAGGAAAGTGGAGTTGAGCGCACAGTTAGATCAGCCATAATCTTATTGAATGGAGTAGGCTCAAAGAGCCAAATGGCATTCTCCTGTTCCTAATTCATATGCTGCATTTAAAAGAGCAATAAGGGGAGTGTGGGACAGTGATAAAGTCGTCACCCAATTTTTTTCTCTTGTGCACCCACTTTCTCATTGTGGGGTGCGGGGGTGGGGAGGAGATGGGCAAATTGATCCAGGGTCAGAACCGTGACTGATATCCCCCTTCAGCAACCGAGGGCCGGTTACAAAGATGTGTCTTATCCCAATTCAGAACCGCTATAGTAGCCTCAGTGAGGGACAGCGCCTGGATTATCCGATCTTTGTGTTGTTCAGTGCTGTGCTGGGCACAATTACCCAGCAACTCATCAACAGAATCCAATCCCTGTCATTTGTATTCACATAGGGTCTGAAACTGGGATTCTCACTGCCACGCAAAATAAGCAGTGACAGTGCCAAACAGAGCTTGCACCCACACCATCAGAACAAAAATAGGATTCAGCCTGAAGAGTTTTAATTCAAGAGAACATTTGTTCATTTGGAAAGGTTGGCAGTGTAATTAAAACTATTCAAAGGCTTTCCTGTGCATATCGACCAATCCTTGTGCATAAAATAGCCTCCTGGAAATCAGATTTAAAATCATAAAATATTAAATGCAAAACTCGTCCTTTCTTTGTACATAACACAAAATCAGATCTACATGGGAAGCACTGAAAGCTCCAATAAACTACATTCTTTTTTGTCTGCCCTGGGCAAAGCTTGATCTAATTTCGTCACACTCTGCACTTGGCTTATGAAGATTTTTGCAGCACATTTAAGACTGCGTGGGATCATTTTGTTTCTTTTCATTGCTGATGCTTTATGATGTCCGTGAAGTATCACAACTTTTTATAGATTGCACAATGAAGTTGATTTTGTACCCTCATAAAATCAAGGAGGATCTTAAACTGCCTTCAGTGTTTCTGAGGTTGGTTGGAGACCTCAAGTAGGTGATGGTTTTTGAAGGCAGTTGTTTTCAAAAACAGTGAATGAGAATTTAATTTTTCACTGATAAACCTAAGTGAGGCACCAGATAAGTGATATCACCAAGGGTGAAGGCTATGCTCAACAGTGAACTGAATGAAATAGATGAAGCTTTTGTGATTAGCTGAAGTGCAGCTTGGAATTTGAAATGTTGAGGAGCTGATTTAAGAATAGAGACGGGTGAGAAATTTCACAATTTTAGCAGCCAGGATGAGTTAATCTTGGAGATGTGTGGTCAGTTTTCCATTCAGCACAGTGGTCTACAAAGAAACAGATATTTCCTAAACACAGGGATGAAGTAAAAACCTATATGAGTTATTGGGTCAAAAGACAAACAATGATATGGAGACCTTTTTCACTCTCCTTTCTGAGATACAAGGTTCAAATCCCACTCCAGGACTTGAGCACAAAATTTCAGGGTGACGGACCAGTGTGTACTGTGGGAGTGTTGTCGGATGAGCTGTTAAACTGAGACTCTGGTTGACCTCGAAAGTGGATATAAACATTTCCACAGCACTAATTTTTGAAGAAGACCATGGAAGTTAACCCCAGAGTTTTTTGTCAATATTCATTCAAAATCTCAAAAGCGTATCACATAATATCTGATCATCGTCACATTGCTGGTTGTGTGCAAACTGGCTGCCACTTTTCCAACTTTACAACAATGTCTTCAATAGTATTTCAGTGGCTTTAATGTATTTTGAGCTGTCAGTTATCATAAAAGGCACTATATAAACAGAAGTCTTTCTTCTCTTTTCTGATCAAAAGGGCTGCTTCAATTGGCTTAAATGCCCATGATGTATGAAAGAGGAAAAACGGCCATGTTTTCAGTTCTTAATAACTGTCCAGTGATGGAGAAAACAGGAAGGTGATTAGGAGCAGGAATTTTGATTGCAAGTTTTCTCTCCCTAATTAAGAAACATTGGGAACACTTGAGGCTGTCTGGCCAAGCTGTGTGCTGAGATCGGCCAGCTCACGCATGCTCTGGGAATCAGATCTGGGATCTTCCTACACTCTGAAGTTCAATCTTGCATTGGGAAGTGTTCTCACCAACAGAACCAGTAGAATCTTAGCATTTATATGTGCTTCACAGGTGAGACACGACAGCTGTTTGCAGCCTCAGTGACAGGCACAATAAGAGTGAAAAGTTTCGACCCGTCTTTCAGAACTCAGCAACTTTGCCATTAGCGCGAGATTCTCAAACAAACTTTTTACTTAACGTCTGATGTGATTCATGTAAAACTTAAGCTTGTTTAATGTGTTCCCCATTACTAATGTTTCAGTGGTTTAATCTTGAAATGTAGAAACCGACTGTTTAATCCCATGGGCTAAACAGCCAGCCAGGATCTGCATCACCACCCTTAACATGTGAAGAATGGCTATCAAGGGCACTTAACTGAATGTACATCAATATATTAACAAATGCATCCCGTCTGGGCTACAGTCTTGTGAGACGTTTGTGGCATTAACTGCTGCTGATAAATGGAACTGTGGTGTGTTGCTATTAAAGATTAAAAGCAGACATAGCTCAGAAGTGATCTTATCAAATCATTTTTTCAATTGCATGTCTTTGAAAATTAACAATGCCATTCATTTGCTAAAGGATCATACTGCTCAAACTTGTATCCCTTTGAGAAGCAGCTTCTTGGTGGAATTGGGGTCAGCTGTAGGCTACTAGGTGCCTTGCTTCTCAGGATTTGTGTTTTTGTAGGTCACCTTTTGCTACGTGGGAGCGCGATTCACAAGTTCTTGTGACAGATGCCTCAATGGGGCATCATGCTGCAGTAGACAGTCCATTTTTCAGAGGGTATGGACAAGTGTTCACAGCTTTCCTCTGTTGCAAATAACATTTCAGTCAATTGTGGAATGGCATTGATAGATATTGTAGCATGCAGTGCTTTTGACCGCCTGCTGTACCCAATGGATAGTGTCATGGAAATTTATTCTTCAATGAGCATTCAGTGTACCTCAACTGGTAGTGCTTGATAGGACTGAATAGATAGAGTTTTACTCCGATTCTAACTGCGCTGTACAAGACCGAGGAGTTTGAAAGGATAGGCACATGGAGCTTATTTCTGTGTCTAATCTAATTTTCAACACACTTGACCTCTGTTGATGTGAACACCAATTGCTGATAATAAGAAATGCATTGAAATTGATCCAAAAAGCATACAATCAAAAGATGTGGAACATCCATCAATAAAATGTACATTACCTAGTAAAAATTGTATTAATAATTAAGGCGCACAGTTAAAAACTTGCTAAGGCATTATAAAAATGAAATGTGATAGTTGAATAAAGCTGTAAACACAGGCCCATAACTAATTCATTAAAATTTGATAAGGCTCTGCAATGCTCCTTGATATTGGAATAATAATTAGCCATGTAAGATTTGCAGATGTGTTATGACCTTCGTTCTCAATCAGTGTTGTTTCAATTAGTAGCAGTGTTGATCCAAGTCAGAAGATGGAGCATTCAAAATGGCTCCAGGATGAAAGATAATGATCCCGACTGACATTTCAGATTGAGCTAGTCCTTTCTTAAGTAAGGAGCTGTCCTTTAGTTCTTTAGATGAGATGTTAAGCTGAGGCCCTGCTCTTGTATTTTAGATGGTGTCATTCAGGATTAGCAAGAGGTGGCTTACATTCCATCCTCAAACACCACCAAGTTACTGAATATTTTTAAGGCAGAGGCTGATAGATTCTGGACCAACAAGGGCGCAATTGGTCATCAAGGGAAGTTGGAATTGAGACCACAATCAGATCAGACCTTATTGAATGGCAGAGCAGACTAGAGGGGATGATTGACCTACTCCTAATCCTAATGTGTAAGTTTGCATGTACCAACAACTGCATGTTATCCAGGTTCAGAATACAGTATATATTACATATATATATACAGTATACATAATATATTAGAAAAAATGAATACTGAAGCCATTTCAATTGTGACATTTAAGAGTAAACTGAATTAAATATGAAAGTATATTCCTCAGATGGAGCTTGGGAACAAAAGTGATTACTTCTGATTGTTAAGGTAGCAGGTAAGAGGGGCTGAATGTGCTCCTATTGAACTGACATTTCTATACCTCTCTGATCTTATAACTGTTGAGGAAACTTACTGTATGTAAAATGGTTGCAGCGTTTGGCATAGTATTTCAAAAATAATTCATGTTTAATACTTTGAGATGATTGTTACAATATGGTACTATAAATATTGAATTTATTTTTCTTGTAGTGCATGGTACATTTGATCTCCACTATTAAATTATAAATAACATAATTTAATTACACTTGACTGATGTCCTTTAAAGGATTGCTTATACCATTATTTACCTCCTGCAGTCTCCAAGGAGTCACAAGATCCCTCGTGACTTGTCATGTTCCTGACTGATGTGCTTTGTTGTGTGTAGGAATGATTTCGAGAGGTCAGAGTAGCTACCCCCAACATCAAAGTCAACATTTGACCAAGAGTGGCATTGTTGAGCCTGTGTAAAACTAAGGATAATGAGATCAATGAGGGAAATTACAATTCATGGAAGCTTTCTTGTACAGAAAGAAAGACATTTAAAGCTTTGAAGAAGATGAAAACACAGAAAACAGGAGCAGGAGTAGTCCATTCAGCATTTGAGCCTGCTCTATTATTCAATATGTTCATGATTGATCATCCAGCTCAGTGCCATGTTCCCATTTTCTCCCCATATCTTTTGATACCTTTAGCCCCAAGAACAATATCTAACTCCCTCTTGAAAATATTCAATGTTTTGGCCTCAACCGCTCACCACTGTCTAAGCGAAGAAATTTCTCTAGGCATAACAGATTAGAACATCATCATAGGGAATCATTCTTGACTGAATCATCTTTAGTTGCTTCACACATGATCATTCTTTCACCATAACATTATAGTTAGCGTTGTTCGCTGATAATTCCATCGTGTTCAGTGCCATTGCTCTGATAATGAAACAGCACATACTGGATTGTCACTGAACCTGGATAACACCCAAGTTACATGCTAACTACTGTGACACAAGTCCTATGTAATTATCATCTCGAGCAAGGACAAGCCTAGCTATCAACCCTTGAGGTTTAACAGCATCACCATCAGAGAGTCTTCCACCACCAACATCTTGGAAGCTGTCTTGACCAGAAGCTTAATTGAATTAGCCATATGAACAACAGTAGGAAGAGCTGAGACTAGGCATACTGCAGCCAATTCTCATCTCCTGATGCTTCAAACACTGTCCACCCTCTCCAGTATTAAACTAAGGAAGTGATGGACCACTTGCTTAGTTGGGTGTTGGCAAAATAACATTCAAGAAGCTTGCTGACAATCTGGGATAGAGCAGATCGCAATAACTGGGCTCAGTATCTAACCTTCTATAGATTACTGTGACGACACTAAGTGCTGTACTACAGGATGTACTGTAACATTGCACCTATGCTTCAACAGTGTTGCCCTTTGCTGTGATGTCCATCACTGATAAGTGCAGCATGCTGTCAGAGTATCAAGATATCCAAGCGCTCCTCCATGACATACATTTTCCTGATTTGAACATATTTAATTATTCCTCGGTTTTCACTGGATTCTTGGAATTCACAGCACCCGTTTCCGTGTGACATCAGCAAAAGAGGGCAACAGTTCAAGGAGAAGGCTCACCATTGCTGTTTCAGTGCAAATAGGTCTGAGCAATAAATGTAACCTTCTTTCCCACGAACAAGGAATGCCTGATAAGAAGCTAAGAAGCTGACCTCTGATATTTTTGTTGATGTCACACTGTGTGTGGCTGGCCAGTTTTGGGTTAAAGGATTTATTCATCCAATGCAGGTATTTAAGAAACCTCATTTTGCTGTGAGTCACTCATCAGATTATTGTTACACTAGACTCGAATTCTTCTGGTCGTTACCATTTATCACATGCACTAATTATGCATTACCATTTATTGCATGCAGTAATTCTATGTAACCATTTCTCACACGCGCTAATTGTGCTGCACAGTTTATCATAGGCACCAATAATGCATTACCATTTATCATGTGCATCATTAACATAAAGGAATCTCAGCTGTGTGCAGTAAAACATGTTTTGCACTCACCCCCCCACCCCAGTTTTTAATGTTGTTGTCAAAATTGCTGGCTGTGTGAAATTGATATGGTGTTTGGTGCTTTAATGGAGATTATGTGGTCTATCCGAGGATGAGATACCTCAACTAACGAAGGAGTGCTAAATCCTAAGGATATACTGTGTAGATAAGCTGTGATAGATTTGAATTTGCAGGTATATCCCAACATCCATTGAGGTGTGGTAGCAAAAGAGTCCCTGATGCTGAAGTATTGGCTGTTCCAGTGAAGCACTTTTAACATATGTATGGACAGTTTGCTTGACACCTATGCATCACTTTTCCTGTCAGATGAATACATCTATCAAGTTCAGTTTGGAACCAGCATGACATAATGACATATTTTTACTGGACTGCTGCCTTGTCTAGCCATCAGAGTGAATCGCTGACTGTATCTGCATTATTATCTGTTGCCATGTGTACAATTCTATGCCGTACAAGAATAGGAAAAGATTGAACTCATACTGATATGAACCACAGTTACACAGTATTGCAGTCAATGGCTTCTTCTTGGAACTCATGGACTTTACCTAAAAACAGTCAACTGGGAATGGAAATAGATTTAATAATTTGGCCACATGAACTCTTCAGGGCCTAAAGCATCCATAGATTATGATGGCTTTCTTTCTTTCAACCAAAATAAACAGGATAATGCATTACAATTTTATCAGCGCAAGTACTGTGACTAATATATGAATGGAATTCTGAAGCGATGCTTGTTTGATTCAATGAACTAGTATTATAGGATCATTCCACATAGTCTCCACTGCGACGTGTGCTGCAGGATTTCAAAGTTCAAATAGACCTGACAATTGAAGAAGATAAGGAAAATGCTCAGAAGCCAAAGTGGAACAGGGGGATGCGAACGAGCTTGAAGAACAAGCTACAGGACATCTAAAATAGGAAGGCAGTCTTCCATTAAGTTCTACAGATGCTTGTGTAATAGTCTGTGCAGTAAATGTGTTCAATGTTATGTGCTATGTTGTTTTCTTCTTCTGCTTGCTGCCTGTGTGTGCTCGGTTGACTGATTCCTTAATGGAACATGTCGGAATGTGAGCTAGTTGTCAGGTGAAAAGTGTCCAAGTGATCCTCTTGGGACTTTGTTGATAAAACACCTCCATGTGTTATGGATCCAGAAATCTTTGCATTTGAGTCAATTGCTTCTGGCACCACTGCCCTTTTCCTGACCCCTGTGTTTTCTAGCACATTAGCCATTACTTTGTGAGGAGAAGCTTTATGGCTTTGATGTTGCTGTTGGCTGGAGTTGATGTTATGATAACAGCCACCCGTCAGATCTTTGACTGTTGCAGAACACGGAGTAATGGGCAACAATGGCGTCTGTTAACCTGACAGCTCTCTCTAAGTAAACTGAAGTTTCCACATCTCCATCATGGAGGCTGGCTGGGAAAATGGCAGCAAATTGACCTTTCTGGAAAGCTATGATATCCATGATTTCATTTAAATTGAGTTAACAAATCTGAAATTAAACTAAAATCAGTTGCAGTTATAACTTTTAGAGAAGGAAATCTGGTGTTCTCAGCTGGACTGCCCTACTTGCAATTCCACACCAACGACAATGTGATTGAGTCTTAACCATCATCTGAATGACACGGAAAACCAAGGGTAATGAAGGATGATGGCCTTGTCAGTGATGCTGTCATCTCAGGAAAGATAGGAAGGGACAATTATTCATCTTGAGGTTGCAGATATAGAAGCTTCTTGGGACCTCCAATTTATGTTCCTTGGATCCCAACCTATTTTCAGGTCTAATTTCTCCCTTGGCCGAATAAGTGGCGATTGTGGCCGTCGAGACTTGCTCTG
Organism: Rhincodon typus; assembly: GCF_021869965.1. NCBI lineage: Eukaryota > Metazoa > Chordata > Chondrichthyes > Orectolobiformes > Rhincodontidae > Rhincodon > Rhincodon typus. The sequence goes on along the minus strand of NC_063364.1, from coordinate 23,539,911 downwards.
CGTCACTCAAGCCCAGACACTGAAGCCCAATTGTGAATTCATCCTTCTTTATTAATAAGTAATTGGAGTGATGTTTATGGAACAGGATTGCTTTGCTGTGAGATAATGGCTCATTATCTTTATGAAAAGAAAAGGGCAAAATCACAGCTGATAACCTCAGTGATTCAGATTGCAGCATTACCAACGTTCTTTGGTGCTGCTTAAATTGAGTATGTGCTGACCTGACTGTTACCCTAAAGATACATTGAATTCTGGGACCAACTGCAAGATGAGGGGCATCAATATTTTCAATACGCCCCAGATAACTTTTTTATTTAATTGCAACAAAGACATACTTACTTGCAATGAGTAAAAGAAAGAACACTGGTGTATGATATTGGTTTACAGAGCTCAATTTCACCAGCTTATTTTCATAGCTGGAGAAACAGAGAAGGTAGACACCCCATTGAACCTTGATATTAATACGGGATTTCTCACAAACGAAGATGTGCTAAAAGTCAAGACTATGTGTGATAATGTTATTCATTCTCCTTATCAATTAACTGTAGCTAATAATTGTTGTAACCTTCCTTAGCATGCAGGTTTTGCATTCACTATGTTTAATTGACTTGACAGAGAGCACTAATCCCTGAAAGGACTGAATGTTTTAACAATAATATTTTAAGAAATCTGTTTGAGGATGAGTGTTTCAACAGGTAATGGGCTTGGAATAATTGGCAGCATTTTCAGTTTGGACAAATGGATTGGGGAATTAATTAAGAACTGGATTAATTAGCTCACAATTACTTCTCACAGAATAATTGGAGGCTTCATTAACACAATATTAAAAAAAAATCACCACTTCAGTAGTTCAGCTGGAGTATTGTGACCAGTTGTGACAATCACATTTATAGGAAAGATCTGAAGGCTTTGGGTGAGACTGTTGAGGAGTTACAAGATTGATACCAGGGAAGATGCATGTGAGTTAGGTGGAGGGGTTCCTAAATCTGGGATTATTCTCTTTCAAGCAGATTAACAGGTGATTTAATAGAGGTCTTAACCATTATGAGGGATAGAGTAGTTAGGGCGAAACTGCTTCCTCTAGTAGGAGGGCCAAGAACAAAGGACCCAGATTTTACCTCATTGACAAAAATACCAATGGGAAGGAAGGGCGTGTTTTTTTTTAAAGGCAGAGTTGCTGTGTTCTGAAATGTGCTATTTTAAAGGGTGGGTGAAGTAAAATAAATAGAAGAGAATTGTGATCAAGACCCTGGACTAAGACTCAAACCCATTTACAAACTGCAATCCATCAACTGGACAAAGGCTGGTGTTCTGCCTGTTTGTATCATTATCATGTTTATGACAATCTGGTGACTTCAGTTAATTGACATTTGTCACCCTGGTTTCCTAAGTAACTCAGCTAGATTTCCAAATTCTGCAGATCAAGCAAGCATGGAAAAAAATCAGGAGTGGGGTTATCCAACTTAGTGCCACATGAACAGTCCATTTATCTGGAACTTCATATAGCTGGTCTTCATTTCAATGTTAAATATAGATTTGAACAGTGTTCCAAGCTGTTTGCACTTATGCATAGTTTTTGTACAGTCAATTGTCTCAGAGTCTCCCTCCAGCACTGCAGAACCATTTCTAATAACTTGTCAAAGCTAATAGGTTTATTGAGGAAGTTTTAGTTCCAATCCCTGTGCTGCAGTGTGTCCTGGCCTATGTGCGTCAGTGAACCATCAAAGGTGACTGCTACATCCTCTCGGTTCAAGGGAAAAACCATCAAACAAATGTCAGTGGCATCTTGAAGCCTGCTCCACTTGTATTCAAGCAAAAGTGCTGCGAAACAAATTACAATGGATTGGACACTGTGTATGCATGGGAGAAAAGTATCTCCCCGGCCTGGTCTTGTTCATTCAGCTCTCAAATGGCCAGTGCTCCTGGGGAGAAGAAAGTAAATTCTACAGAGAGACTCCAAAGCCATCTTGAACTGCAGTGTCATTGACATCGAAAAGCAGAAAGAACTTGTTGCCAGTTGGTCAAAATGGAGACAACTTCTATCAAGCCGCCTTGTGCTTTTAGCTGAGTGCTTTAACAACAATGAGGCTGAGGAGCAGGAAAGAAGGAGAAGGAAACCCTATTCTGTATCCCAATACCTCACAGGATGCCCTGCACCATCGGTCTAAAGATCTGTGAGTTGACAATTATCCTCTTCAAACAAATGAAGAGGACTCATGAAAGAAAGTCACTGCTCTGAGTAGAGGTAATCCTTGATTTGAGGGATAGCTGATGACATCCAATGCTGTTTACAAAGAGCAGAACTGTCAAGCTAACCCATTGATTCAATGAGTGAAGGGATCCATCCAGTGTGCAATTACAATGTGTAGAAGTTAATATATAAAATTATGAGAGGCATAGATAGGGTGGATAGTTGGAATCTTATTCCCAGATGAAAATGTCAAATACTAGGGTAATAGGTTTAAGGTGTCAATTCAGTATTTGTAGCAATAAGATCCCATACACTCCACTGAGTTGGTGAGACAAATGTAAACATGTTATGAAAAAGTATGACAACTCATAGAAGAATGCCAGTCAGTCATTCCCCCATCAACTTTCAAAACTGTGATAGCAACTCAGTTGGTCCTGAAAAGGACAGTCTAGTTTCTGAATAAATGGAGTAAACTGGATATGAAGGGATTTCAACCCCTCTGGTGGTCCATTGGTTAATCTGTTAAAATAAACAACAAAACAGCATCTGTGTTAGAACAGCCCACACAGAAATTTAACATAAAGACATTAACTGGCACACTGAGGATATTAAACCTGCAAAGGTCTGTTTTCTACAATGAAAAACCATGTTTTCTATTTTCTGTGTCTGTTCAAATAGATTTGTTACTTATCTAGACTTATTTCTGTCAGTAATGTTTACCCATTTTCGTGAGGTTTATCCAAGTTAAGCTTTATCCATGTTAGCAAGATTTTGTTAATAAGACTAATCTCTTATTGGTAAGGTTTCTAAGTTTTATCCTATTAGTGAGGTTTATTCCTGTTAAGAATATTCATTCCTGTTATGGATTTATCCAAGTTAATAATGTTGTCCCAAGTTATAAGCTATATCCTCCCTCATAAGCATTATCCCTGCTGGTTAGATGCTCAAGGGACATGGGTATCACTGGCTGAGCCAGTATTTATTGCCCATCTCTAATTAACCGTTGATCTGAGTGACTTGGTAGGGCCATTTAAGAGGTCTGTTAAGAGTCAACCACAATACTATGGGATAACAAGTTGTAGAGCTGGATAATTAAAAAAACGAATGTAACGGGTTCATTTCCTTCAAAATGCAGCGCTTTACAGATCTGTTTACAGTCACAGGGTTAAAATGAACATCCACGACTTGAGATAACAAGGTGTAGAGCTGGATGAACACAGCAGGACAAGCAGCATCAGAGGAGCAGGAAGGCTGACGTTTCGAGCCTAGACCTTTCTTCAGAAAATGGGTCTGAATTTTCTGAAGAAGGGTCTAGGCCCGAAACAACAGCTTTCCTGCTCCTTTGATGCTGCTTGGCCTGCTGTGTTCATCCAGCTCTACATCTTGTTATCTCAGATTCTCCAGGATCTGCAGTTCCTACTATCTCTGAAACATTACTATGGGTCTGGATTCACATGAGTACGGATGGCAGATTTTCTTCCTGAAAAGGCATTGAAGAACAAGTTGGGATTTTACAACAATGGCTCCATGGCCACCATTAGGCATCTGTCTTTATTCCAGACTTTTAAAATTGAAATCAAATTTCACCATCTACCAAGGTGGGTTTCAAACCCGTGTCCCCAAAACATTTGCCAGGGATTCATGGATTGTGAGCCCAGCAACAATACCGCTGCAGCTCGCCCTTAGTTGCATGAAAATTTAGTGACAACGTTGGGTGGGGGCGTGGGGTTGTTGTGGGGCAGAACTTCGACTGGTGCAAAGCTGGGCTGCTCAGAAATACGGTCAGACAGCTGTGGGTGTCAAATGGGCACCTGACTGCCCCTCGCCCAGCTGGAAATCAGTCTACCTGTTTGCTTGTTGGTTGGTGGGTCAGGTCTGGTGTCTGGGCCAGGGAGCAGGGAGACGGTTCTGAGGGGTTGGGCGGCTTGAAGAAGCTGTCAGAAAAGCTGCAGCAGGTTTGTGGGATCCAAGGGTATTTCTGCATCCAGGCATAGTGCCCAAGTGTCCCTTCACTTTCTACAGCTTCTGTAGATTTGCATGTTTAAGGTGGCTACCACCCGCCTCGACTGGGCATCCTGGATGACTAAAAATCACCCAAACCAATATTGCATCTAGTGCAGATCAGGGTGCTATGTCATGGTAACAAATGGCCTTGTGGTATTATTGCTAGACTGTTAATCCAGAAACCCAGGTATTGTTCTGGGGACCTGGGTTTGAATCCTGCCATGGCAGATGGTGGAATTTGAACTGTAAAAATCTGGAATTGAGAGACTAATGATGACCATGAAACCATTGTTGGAAAAAATCATTAGGGAAGGAAATCTGTCATCCTTACCTGGTCTGGCCTGCACGTGACTCCAGACCCACAGCAATGCGGTTGACTCGTAACTGCCCTGTGGGCAATTAGGGATGGGCAATAAATGTTGGCTTAGCCAGCAATGCCCTCACCGCATGAATGATTTTAAAAAATTTGAAGCTTAATGCTGATTTTACATTGGGAGAATAGCTGGCACTGAGTTGAATTCCTCCCTGGTGTTCATGAGTTTTCTAGAAAACAAAACATCAGAGACAACCAATGATGTGGATATTTAACCATCAGAGTTTTGTCTCTCAGAAGAGCTATTGGAACACCTCCTTCCTTCAAATGGTTACCAGTTGTTCAGACCATGGCCAGACATACCCCATCCTTTGGCAGTAAGTAATGGCTGCGGCTCCCTGTAATAGACATAAAAGGTTTTTATTTTCTGCAGTCTGGGGGCCTCGTGTAATAACTCAGACCTGCATTTTAAACATCAACAGGTACCTTGTGCCTTCTGCTTTCTTCAGCATTACTGATGCTACTGGATGATTTTTACTGTAAAATTGATTTTGACAGAATTCCAAACACAAATCTGTAGAGTTTTTGTGAGTCACATTTTCTTTATTAATTTGAACTTTTTAAACAAACATTTGAAAAAATTACTTCCATTTAGAATGACTTTCTGGCCCCGGTCTCAGAATAAGATTTATATCATCCATATCATTTCACTGGCAATTGTGCAAAGCCTTGACATGAAATGCATATCCACAGATCCCTGAAGGCAATAGGGCACGTAAATAGGGAGGTGAAGAAGGTATAGGGGATACTTGCCTTTATTAGCTTGAACGTGGAATACAAGAACAAAGAAGTTATACTGGAACTGTATGAAACACTGATTAGGCTGCCACTGGAATATTGCATGGAGTTATGGTCCTCACATTATAGGAAAAATATGATTGCTCTAAACAGGGTGCAGAGGAGATTTACCAGGAATATCACCTGTGATGGAGATGCTGAGAGATGAGGAAAGGTTGGATAGTTTGAGGTTGTTTTCCTACAGCAGTAAAGGGAACCTGAAAGAGGTGTATAAGATTAAGAGAGGCATAGACAGGCTAGATAAGAAAACACTTTTTCCATTAGTGAAAGGATCAATAAACAGGGGACATAGATTTAAGATGAAGAGGTAGAAAGCTAAGAGGAGAGTGGAGGAGAAGTTTTTTTTTTACCGAAAGAGTGATGGGAGCTTGCAACTAATTGTCTGAAAGAGTGGTTGAGCCAGAAACTCTTGTAACATTGAAACAATATTTAGATATCCACTTGCATTGTATATTGCCTCCAGGGCTATGTGCCAAGAGCTGGAAAATAGGCTTAGTGTAGACAGATCTTTGATGGCCAGCATTTATATGACAAGCTGAATGGCCTCCGTCTGTGCTGTAAATGTCTATGAGTCTATGAAATATTTTATAAAGTGAGAGGAGAGCAGGCAGTGGCCTCTCAACACTATTATTCCAGCTAAAATTCACCCCTTTCAGAGGACATCAGGGACTCTAGCTGGAAACACCCCAGTGAAATGGGTTTATGGCATCTTAGGGTGAAGATTCAAAGACGAATGGGGTATAAACAGAAAATGTTGGCAATATTCAGCAGGTCAGGCAGCATCTGTGGAAAGAGAAACAGAATTAGCACTTCAATTCTGTGACCTTTCATCGGGACAAAGCTAAGTTAAAAACGTAAAACATTATGAGCGAATGCAAACTGAAAAGGACCCTAAATTATTCTCTGAGCAGATCAACATAGAGGGCGGTACCTAAGTATTAACCCTTTCAGACCCTTCCACAACGCATTAAAACAAATATAAACATGCAGACTCATGCATTGCTTTTATGACACTCAAATTGAATGGGCCAACGAATTTCCAAATTCCCAGTCTTTTATAAGTGACCTGATCTCAATCTGAGTACTGCAGTTGTACACATTACAATTCATGTAGGCTAGGATCAGGCAAAAGCAGCCAGGGTTTTTGTCATTGCTGCCTCTAGTGAGGAGGCCTAAGTATCTGTCAGGTAAGGTCAGCATCTCAAGAGGAAAAACTAGCAGAGTGATGGGGAAAGGGAGGGTGAATGGGTCTAATTGAGCTGCCTTTGTAGTGAAGCATAAAGACACAGTGGGCTGAATGGCCTCATTCAGTGATGATATTTCTTGATGTCTGTGATTAAACATGTTATTGACGCTCAGGGTGTGGTGCTTGAAGCATCCTCAGACACCAGGGAATATATTTTGAATTTTCAGGCATAAACTGACTCTATTCTTCCAACCATTCATTCAAATGATTGGAGAATGATATGCATTGTACTGTATTTCTGATACATGATTCCACTGTGTGAGGCTCCTCATTGGAAGTTTGAAGTCAGAATTTATACCTTTGCTGTCTAGTTCATGCCCAAAATAATAACCACTTGAATTAGTTACCTGTGGGTACTCAGTACACATGGAAACTCAAAACCCAATTCTAAGGCCGTGGTTCATTGGGCGGCAGTGATTTTTGAGCTTCAGATATTTGGGTGACCTCTAGTAGGCTATTCAACTCACTGGTGAACAACCATTGGCAGCATCTTTGCTATATCCTCCAAAGCCAGTGGCAAGAAAAGTGCTCCAGCAGCAATGTCCTCTTCATAAGACCATAAGGCACAGAAGCATTAGGCCATTCAGCCCACTGAGTCTGCTCCGCCATTTGATCATGCCTGATAAGTTTCTGCTGCCTTCTCCCTGTAACCTTTGATCCCCTTACTAATCAAGAACCTATCTATCTCTGTCTTAAATGCACTCAATGTCTTGGCATCCACAGCCCTCTGTGGCAATAGATTTCACAGATTTATCATCCTCTGGCTGAAGAAATTCCTCTTCATCTCAGTTCTAAAGGGTCGTCCCTTCACTCTGAGGCTGTGCTCTTGGATCTCTCCTACTAGTGGAATCATCTTCTTCACATCCACTCTATCCAGGCCAAACAGCATTCTAGAATTTTCAATCAGATTCTCCCTCATCTTCTAAACTCCATCGAATACAGACCCAGAGTCCTCAACCGCTCCTCATATGACAAGCCCATCATCCCCAGGATCATTCTTGTGAAACTCCTCTGGACCCTCTCCAACATGAGTACAACTTCCTGAGATACGGGGCCCAAAATTACTCATAATATTCCACATATGCTCTGATAACCCTTATACAGCCTCGGCAGTACATCTCTGCTCTTGAGTTCTAGCCCACTTGAAATGAATGCCAACATTGCATTTGTCTTCCTAAGTGCCAACTGAACCTGCATGAAAACTTTATGAGAGTCCTGAACTAGGATTCCTAAGTCTCTTTTTGCTTCAGATTTCCAAAGCCTTTCCCCATTTAGAAAATAGTCTACACCTCTATTCTTCCTACCAATGTGAATAACCTCACAATTTCCCACATTGCATTCATCTGCCACTTCTTTGCTCACTCGCTTTGCCTGTCCAAGTCCTTCTATAGCCTCCCCACTTCCTCAACACTACCTGTTCCTCCATCTATCTTTGTGCCATCTGCAAACTTAACAACAACGCGCTCAGCTCCTTTGTCCAGATCGTTAATGTATAACGTGAACAATTGCAGTCCCAACACTGACCTCTGCATTAATTCCATTAAATCATCAGCTGCCATCCTGAAAAAGATGCCTTTTACCCCCACTCCCTGCTTTCTGCCAGTTACCCAGTCCTCTATCCATGCCAGTATCTTTCCCCCAACACCATGTGCCCTTATCTTACTCAGCAGCCTCCTGTGCAGCACCTTGTCAAAGGCCTTCTGAAAATCCAAACAAATTAAATCCACTGGCTCTCCTTTGTCCGACTTGATCGTTATCTCCTCAAAGAATTCTAACAGATTTGTCAGCCATGACCTTCCCTTGATGTAGCCAAACCAACATCAGGATACTAATCACTCAAACAGTTCTGCTGGGCAGGAGTTGTGGTATGTACACTGGACACCAGACTCCCAAAGCAACTGCTCTACTCAGGTCTTGGTCATGTCCAATACTTTCCTGTAATTTTTTTCAGTGTGTGGTCCTGTGAGGCCTGCAAAGTGGCTTTGACTTCTAAAACCAGAATTCTATTCTGATTGGTCTGCGCGGGAACACGGAGGAAATTTGGAGTGGTTGTGTGGCTGAGCAGCTTAGAGGGACCAGCAGGAGACTCTCAGGAGGACATTGGAAATTCTTCAGAGATGTCTACAAAACATTCTCAAGAAGACTAATCATCCCCATCCATTCAGAGGAATTGCTGGCCTCTCACTGACCAAAGGGTTCATTCAGGAACACGTCGGGAGATATTGTCAGGAACATTCAGGGGTGAACTTGAGGCATCAGACGGAGTGTACCAACCTCCAAAGAACCCAGCCACGCCCATCTCTTCAAGCACCACCTGCCCCTCACCATGGCAGAGTCCGCAGATCATACAATATAATATCAGACAGTTCAGAGCCCATCAGAGTGGAAACAAATTATTCTCAGTCCCAAGGATTGCCTAAGAAGGAGAGCAGAATCTAGACCACATGTAGAGTCAAAGCCTCTGGAATGGGAGAGAAACTGAGCGGGTGTTGGGGTGGGTAGAATATTTGAAACAGGTAAAGTTTACTCTTTTTCTGTTACACTTCTTTTTTACAGTCTTATCTTTCTTCTCTTTCTCGGTTTTGCAAAATGAGGAGGACATGAGGTGACAAAGCGAAATTGTTGAAATTTAAACACAATCTGATTTTGCAGACTGATTAGAACGTTCATTGCATCACTGCCAACAGAGTCGGTTGTATCCAGGGGAGCCTGTACGGTGTCTGATTTGATTCGAGCTGATGGTAAATGGGCTCCCTGGGATTTGATTTGATTTGTACTTTGCAAATAATCAAGGTTATTGTGAGAAATCAGCGGGGTTGCAATTCAGAAAAGAGGCGATTGCTGACTCACCAATGAAATCGTCCTGCCCATCTGTGAATTTGTTATGATTTTTATGGTGTGTGGGGGCAGAAAGGACCGAACAAGAACATGGGCAAAATGCAAAGGGAGTCCAGATTCTTAGATTAATTTAAGTAATTGGAAAGTACATTCTGCAAAATTGTAACTCGGACTATAGCAAACAATAAAATGGATTAATAACAGGACTTGATTTAATATCTGTTCAAGGGTATTAACGTGAAATTCTGCTTTAAATATTTACAGACAATTTAAAGTTTTGTCACATAGCCAAGAACAGTTTTATTACAATTTATACAAAGACAATAAAAATGTTACATAAAAATATCCCCTGATTTTCTAAGGATATTGCTGCTCCCAATTAGCACTTGTTTTCTCATTAGGGGACTTCCAGGGATTGGCTGTTAAGGGACGTTTAATGGGGGAGTGGGGAGGAATTTTTTTCTTTGTGTTGAACCTAAGTATCAAGCATTTGACAAATGATGGTCCACTCAATGTGGGAAGAGTGTCCACTTTCAGCAATGGGAGTCTCACTGTGGTAATTACAATGGGTCATTTCTGTGTTGTTTTCTGTTGGTGACATTAGTCATGCAGCAAGTAAGACGCTATAAAGATTTATACTACTTCCACACAATTTAAAAAGATAATTAAAAAAGAAAAGAATGTAACGGGTCCATTTCCTTCAAAATGCAGCACTTTACAGAATCTGTTTACAGTCACAGGGTTAAAATGAACATCCACAACTTGAGATAACAAGGTGTAGAGCTGGATGAACACAGCAGGCC
>NC_063364.1:23432791-23529558 GCF_021869965.1 Rhincodon typus | reverse complement strand
ACGCACCGGGTACAAACGAACAACCACAACTTGACATAACAAGGTGTAGAGCTGGATGAACACAGCAGGCCAAGCAGCATCAGAGGAGCAGGAAAGCTGATGTTTCGGGCCTAGACCCTTCTTCAGAAAAATTCAGACCCAATTTCTGAAGAAGGGTCTAGGCCCGAAACATCAGCCTTCCTGCTCCTATGATGCTGCTTGGCCTGCTGTGTACATCCAGCTGTACACCTTGTTATCTCAGATTCTCCAGCATCTGCAGTTCCTACTATCTCATCCACAACTTGTAATGGACTGATAGAAAATTGGTAGCTCATGTTTGCTTTATCACCTTGTATAGTACTTATTGAGCTTCTGCTAAAGTGGCAAATAACACAAGTGAAATGTTGGAAATCAGCCTTACAGAAACATCAACATTATCTCAAAGGAGCAGCTACGCTTTGGTTAGCCCAGCTGATCAGAATAACTTGGAAAATATTGTCAATGTTTTCATTTTGTTATAAATTCTCATGTAATGAAACTGGGAAATTAAGTTTCCAAAGGAATATAAACTGGCAATTGGTATACCTCTGTGGAAAGGTCTTGTGAATTGTTGACTTGCTTTTGCACTGCTCCCATAGACCAATTTTACCATCATGAATTTTGCTACCGAAATGAGGCTCTAGATGATCATGTAGTCACATCAGGTGTCCTGCCCCACTTCTGAAGGCAGCTACTATGGTTCCATAGATGTTCTTTACCCTCTGTGCAGCATCAGAGGAGCAGGAAAGCTGACATTTTGGGTAGGGGAAGGGTCCTACTCCTGTGATGCTGCCTGGCCTGCTGTGTTCCTCCAGCTCCACACTGTGTTATCTCTGACTCCAGCATAGGCAATTCTAACTGCCTCTCACTGTGTTTCCATAGATGCTGTCTACCCTCTGGTGTTCTATCTAAATGGCCATCCTTTAAAATGGTGCCCAGGTACTGGATGGCGCCTGGATATGGATACTGTGGCCAAGACTGGACAAGTAACCAATTGACAGCTGCATGTGTGTCCTTTCAGCAGTATTCTGGGGCATTTTTAAAAAATTTATTCATTTACAGGAATTGTGTGTTGCTGGCAGTTAAGAGTTAACACATTGCTCTGGGTCTGGAGTCACATGTAGGCCGGACCAGGTAAGGATGGCAGTTTCCTTCTTTCCCTAAAGGACATTAGCAAAACTGGATGGTTTCTTTCCCAACGTTAGGCAATGATTTCATGGTCATCATTAGATTTTAATTGAATTAAATTCCGCCAACTGCCATGGCAGGATTCGACTCCAGGTCCCCAGAATATGAACTGGGTCTCTGGATTAATAAGCTAACAATAATACCACTGGGCCATCACCTTCCTGATGATCCCTACTTGCTCTCTTAAGGAGAACCCTCACTCCAACCTCTTCCCTGCAGATTTCAACACAGTCTGTAGTGAAGGTTGTGCTCCACACAAACCTCCTTCCATCCAACTTACCCTAACAATATCAGGTCCTTCTAGCTTCTTTCTCTGTCGTTTTTTTCCAGCTTTCTTTGAAACGCATTTATTTTAATTGTTTTAACTGTTCATTGTGACGGTAGGTTTCACATTCTAATCTCTCTTTCTGTAAAAGTGGTGCTTCATGAAACAATAACATTTCCTATTCACAGTTCATCAGTAAAGTGATGGAAGTGATCATCAAAGGTGCTATCAAGCAATACCTGCTCAGCAATAGCCAGCTCAGTGACACCCAGTTTGTGTTCCACTAGGGCCACTCAAATCCCGACCTCATTATAACTTTGGTTCAAATGTGGACAAAAGTGCTGAATTCTAGAAGTGAAGTGAGAGTGACAACAACTTGACGTCAAGGCTGTATTCGATCAAGGACCCCTAGTAAAACTGGAATCAATGGGTATCAAAAGCAAACTCTCTGCTGATTGGAGTGATACCTGGCACATCAGAAGATGATTGTGATTGTTGGAGGTCAGTCCTCTCATCTCCAGGACATCTCTGCAGGAGTTCTTCAAGGCAATGTCTTCAGCCCAACCATTTTCAGCTGCTTCATCATTGACCTTCCCTCCATCATAAGGACAGAAGTGGGGATGTTCGCCAATGATTGCACAATGTTCAACACCATTCATGACTCCTCAGATACTGAAGCAGACTTGTTCAAATACAACATGATTTGGACAATATCCAGGCTTGGGCTGACAAGTGGCAAGTAATATTCACATCGCAGAAACGCCTTGCAACAGCCATCTCCTGTAAAAAAAAAGATCTAACCACCACACTTTGACATTCAATGGCGTTACCATCACTGAATCCTCCACTATCAACTAGTCTGGGGCTTACCATTCACTAGAACCTCAACTGGACTTACCATATAAATAGTGGCGATAAGAACAGATCAGAGGCTAGAAATACTAGGGCAAGTAACTCCTGACTCCCCAAAGCCTGTCCACCATCTACAAGGCACAAGTCAGGCCCATGTCATTTGCCTGGATGAGTGCAGCCCCAACAATACTGAAGAAGCTTGGCACCATCCAGGACAAAGCAGTCCACTTGATTGCGCCACAACCACAAACATCCACCCTCTTGCCCACTGATGTTCAGTAGCAGTAGTGTGAACCATCTACAAGATGCACTGCTGAAATTTACCAAAGATGCTTAGACTTCACCTTCCAAACCCATGACCACTTCCATCTAGAATGACAGCAGATATATGGGAACACCAGCCCCTGGAAGTTCTCCTCCAAGCCATTCATCATCCTGCCTTGGAAATAAATCGCTGTTCCTTCACTGTCACTAGGTCAAAATCCTGGAATTCTCTCCCTGAGTGCATTGTGGGTCAACCTACACCACCTGGACTGCAGTGGTTCAAGAAGGCAACGCACTGCCATATTCTCAAGCGCAACTAGGGATAGAAAGTAAATGCTGGCCAGCCAGTGAGGCCCACGTCCCACAAATAAATTTTAAAAAAGGCTTTGGTGAAATCCTAAGGTTGCTCATGGCTATAGCAGGGCAAGAGGCTCCTGATGCACCTTTGGTGCGGTTTTGCTGAAATGTACTGTTTGAAAGCACCACAAACAGTTCAATAGACCAGCACGCGACCATCTCCCCCTCCCCCCACCAACTGCCATCATGTGAGTTATTTATATGGAACTTTCAATCCCTGGTGGAAAGGTGCTTCAGCCTGAAGGCCATCAGTACAAGGGAAGCAAAGGCCTCTCTGTTGTGTTTGTGATGTGCGTCTGGATTGATTCTCTGATATAAACTTCCTTAGCTCTTATCAAACTGATGCAATCTAGTCTCTTTAATGACAACTGCCTGTATTGCCATTGTAATCACAGTTTACAGCTCCTGGCACACAGCTTGCTCCTGTTCTACTGCCCGGGAGGGACCATTAGTCATTACATTCATTACTCTGCTATCCCAGTGAAGATGTTGGTTCAGTTAGTCCCACTCTAGTGCCTTAAATCAAAGGAGTGTTGAAACTGTTCAGATGCATTTGGCTCCTGACTGTCTGATTGCTGTGAATCAAAGGTACAAGCTTTAACCTTGAACTTTCCTGCAAAGTAAAACATTCACCCCTTATTACCAATGAAGCAGTGAATCCTCCCGAGGCTGAAAATAAATGTTCAATGCTTTCAAAAAGCAATGTTCTCTTTGCTGACTTAATAGGAGTATCAACCCATTTGTAATAAATGGGTTAATGTTACCATCAAACTCCCAAACAGTGGCAAGTTGGGAGAATGCGCGATGCATTTGTCTGCTAACCAGCAGTTAGAAACACCAGCTGTTCCTCCTGATCTCAATTTGCTCCACTCTGCTTAAAAAACAAAGGAGCTGACCTTTGCTGGGGTATAGCTTATGCAGACATCCATCACCCTCTGACTTCTCATCTTCGCGATAATTCTTCATGTGTGACCCTAGATGGTCTGCACTAAATTCAGTCACGAGGGGCATCACAGCTATTTTTCCTCACTTGACATCCCCATACAGTACTTTCTAGCAGTGTTGGCCAGTGCTTAGTGCACACTTGGACAGTTAGTAATCTTGACTTCCCAGAGGGAAGAACCAGTGAAAGAAAGAACAGTAATACTTAGAAATGAAATGTTCAGAGCGTCATTTTGGAGTGTATGAGATAATCTGAACCCAGTAGAAGTAAGTTGTATTGAACTTTTTCTTCTGGGTTGGTTGATTGCATTTTGATTCGAACAAAGAACAATACAGCACAGGAACAGGCCCTTCGGCCCTCCAAGCCTGCGCTGCCACATTTTGCCCTTCCATGCTAAAACATTTTATTAATGAATAATAAAGGATGAATGGTGCTACCATTGGGCCTGTGATCTCAGTATTTACACTGATGTCATGGGGAGATTACAGCGTAGTGTTACTATCTACATGACTAGTAATTTGGAAATCATCAAACCTCTGGAAGAGAAGGTGCTATTTATGTTCTGCAGTAAAAAGCATCTGAAGCCTGAAGATAGCCAATTATTTGCTCTTTCCAGTTGCTGTAATCTATGGCTTTTAATCAATAAGTCAGTGACTTTACAAATGTGATCCAACCACCTGGTATATTCTACAAACAGGTAAGTGTATCTTGAGTAGGAAGATCACTCCAACCATATCATACAAGCATTGGCGTTTGACCCAAGAAACTATGTAATTAGTCAACATAAATTTCTGAATAAGATTGCAGTTCCTCTCCTCTCTGTGATCTTGCTGTGCATTTGCCTCCAAAGCAACAGCGATTGCCGCTTCAAGACTACAAGTTATTGCCTGAGGCACTCTGGATCATTCTCAGAATATGGAGTGTTCAATATAAATGTGAAGTGTTTGCCTCTCTTTCTCTGCATGGCTAGGTTCTGTACTGGGAAGTCCACTAAACCTTATGAAGGAAAATCATGTTTTTCAATCTTGATTGCAGCAGGATAATGACAGACCAAAATTTCTCATTGTGGAGAACACAGAGGCTCCTTCATCTGCCTTTAGCCTGGCGTTCCATTGGCATTTTGAGATCAGGCGGATGTTCATTAGTCTTTGAGCAGAAAAACTCAAGAGTCTATTGAAACTAAAATAATTGAAAGTGCTTTTGCAAGAACAGAGCTATACATTGGAGTGGTGGGTTTGAGTTGCCTACAGTCAAATGATTGCAGCATCCTTACATGAATCGCTGTAGCCTTCTTTTTCTTTTGATGCCAGAGAACATAAAAGGCAGGTTGGTGCTTGAGGTCTGTGAGCAGGATTTTAATGTGGGTTTCAAGAGGTTGATGAATCTTCACTGTAGAAAGAGGCAAGGCACTTTCAAAAGCATAATAACAGAAAGCACAGAGCTACGAATGTGAGATCAGACTCTAGTCTATCATTGCCATTTGAACTGTACAACTAGATCAAGAACAATAATGAAACCCACTCCTCGCTCTGTTATAAACTGTGTCTGCTATGGTAGGAGTGATATCGAAACATCACCAGCCAACAAAAATTACACCTCAACAAGAACCTGCCAAGGAAATAACTGATTGTTACCTCTTGTCTGAACTTTTAGTTTCTGAACAGATACACTTGTGAACATTCTTTATCTCACTCCTGTCCCACGTCAGATGTGCCTTGTAAAAATGGGCAAAGTGGCCAAAGCCCTATCGTACCATACGGCTGCTCTCTTATTAGAGCGAAATATCTGGTGATGGTTTAAGCTGAGGGTCACTACGCCTCAGATAAGGAGAGAGGTTGAGAAGGTGAGTTGTCTCAATGGTAACCTCAGCTGGTATAGGAATTGAACTCATGCAGTTGGTGTTACATTGCAAACCAGGCCACTGAGCTAACTGAATGACCCCTTTTGCCTTGTAATTTATAGTGGAAGAGTTACACAAGGACATGTAATTGCCTGCAGACATGTATATGATTGTGCTTAGCCATTTCTGCATACATGCATGCGTCAGCATCTGCATGCATGCATATGTGTGTGTGCAGTATATTTGCAAGTGTGTGCATCATGTACTTGTGCAGATATTCAGCCCTGCTTGAGTGTATACTCAAGTGTATGCTTCAACTGTACACAATTGTACACTTGTGTTTGTGAATGAATGTGTTTTATGCTTCCATGTATTGACTTCTTTTAGAACATAAAGTATAGGAGCAAGTGTAGTCCATTTGACCCTATGAGCCTGCTCTGCTACTCTGGGCAATCGTGGATGATTTTCCACTTCAACTCACTTTCCTGGCCATTCATCATATCCCTTGATTCTCTAAGAGTTCAAAAATCTATCTGTCTCATTCATGAATATATCTTGCAACGAGATATCACAACACTCTCTGGTAGAGAAGTTCAAAGATTTATAACTCTCTGAGTTAAGAAATTTCTCCACATCTCAATTTTGGAAAATGGATCTCAACAATAAGGAATATAACACTGATTTCGTAGAAGCATAGAAAATAGGAGCTGGAATTAGGCATCTGGCCCTTTGAGCCTGCTCCACCATTCAATCTGATCATGACTGATCATCCAACTCAATAACCTATGCTCACTTTCTGCCCATACCCCAAGGTACATAGTTCCATGAAGGCAAAGTCACAGGTAAACAGGGTGATGAAGAAGGCATTTGGTTTGCTTGTCTTTATTGGTCAGTGCACTGAGTACAGGAGTTGTGGTATCATGTTGTGGCTGTACAGGACCTTGGCTAGGCCATTTTGGAATACTGTGTTTAATTCAGGTCTCCCTGCTATAGGAAAATGTTGTTAAACATGAAAGAGTTCAGAAAAGATTTACAAGGATGTTACCAGGATTGCAGGGTTTGAGTTATAGGGAGAGGATGAATAGGCTGGTGCTTGTTTCCCTGGTACATCGGAGGCAGAGAGTCGTGGGCTTGTGGAATGCGCTGCCAGCAGTGGTAGCGGAGTCAGATACTTTAGAGACTTTTAAGTGACTCTTGGATAGGCACATGGAGGATAGTAAAATGTAGGGTATGCAGGGAAGGTTGATCTTAGTAGGATAATAGGTCGGCACAACATCGTGGGCCGAAGGGCCTGTACTGTGCTGTACTGTTCTATGTTCTATGTTCTGTAGAGGTTTATAAAATTATGAGGGGCATGGATAGTGTGAATAGCCAAGGTGTTTTTCCCAGGGGAGGGGAGTTCAAAACTAGACGGTATGCGTTTAAGATGAGAGGGGAAAGATTTAAAAGGGACCTAAGGGGCAACGTTTTCACAGAGGGTGGTGCGTGTATGGAATGAGCTGCCAGAGGAAGTGGTGGAGGCTGGTACAATTACAACATTTAAAAGGCATCTGGATGGATATTTGAAGAAGAAGGGATTACAGGGATGTAGGCCATATGCTGGCAAATGGGACTAGATTAATTTTGGATATCTTGTCTGCAAGGATGAGTTGGACTGAAGGGTCAGTTTCCACACTGTGCAACTCTATGACTCTATATCTGACCCATCTGTTACCAATCATTTCACTAAAATCACTGATTATTGGTACAAACTGTGAGGTACGGAAGAAAATGAGGGAAAGACATGCATTTTTAGAAAATATTTCACAGCCATCGGATATCTCAAAGTGCTTCACAGCCAAAGAAGCATCTTTGCCGTGTAGCTGCTATCCTAATGTGCGTATGAAGCAACCAAATTGCGCACAGCAACCTTACACAAAGAAGAATGTGATAATAACTAGCTCAGTTAAGTTTTCTTATAGTAGAATGACGATATTTTGATCAGGATGCCAGGGATAATTTCCCTCTTCTTGGAAACTGTGCTATGGGATAATGTCTACCTGAGAAGGCTGATACCACTTTACTTTGATAACTCATCCAAAGGACAGCACCATTAATATTCCACATTCCTTCCCTACTATACTGGAGGGTCACAGCCTTGATATTTTGAAGAGGAACATGAATTCCAAACTTTGTGCCTCACAGATTGAGTATTACCAACTGAGTCATTACTGGCATGAAACACACACAATAAAGAAATTTTACTCTTGATTTTATCATGCTACCCTGGATTTGTGATTAGTTAATGTTGGAAATAGTGGAAGCAGTAACTTAAACTTGTGTTGAACCTGACCTGGAAGTACTTCATAAAGATTTTCCAGCCCCCATGAATAACATCCTCCATCAAACCAAAGTTCACTCAGAATACATAATTCCTCAGCTTTTAGCTGTGATTGCTAGCTTTAGCTTGTTATCCCATCCACGCTGGGTTCAAACAGTACTGTTTTCAGCTCTGTTCACTGAAGTGGAAGCTGGTTTCTGATGCAGATTAACCTGACCGTTAGAGCTGAAAATTGTGTGCTTAAAACAACTGAAGCTGTCACACTTGCAGCATGCTTGAAGCATTCATTCTCTTCAGCACCCTTGTGGCAATGTGTCGAGGTTGATTCGACAACAGAACTTTGCGAACAAAATGAAATGTCTTATAAAATAAGGAAATCAGTGAAGAATACAATAGGTTCTAATGTTAAGAATATAATGGAATCTTCTAATACATTAAAGTTGCAAGTTTTTTTTTGCTGTACTTTTAATCTTTCCACTGACATCCTCTGGATAGTGATAGCTAAAGCAACTAGGCTTTCTGCTGATGGTGGCCCTTGGGCAATGTAAGGTGGGAATTGAATGTGTGTGGATGTTAGGCAACTGTAATAATTGTTGTAACTGTGCTACCTTCATGGTTTAATGTTCTGTCCATACCATCTGTGTGATTTTGCCACTGGGTGATATTGTAAAACAATGGCCTGGTATACACCTCTCCCTCTATTCATTTCAGATGTCTTTGATGGAATTGGAAAATCAGGAACAACACAAACCAAATTGTTGATGCAATATCAGCTGCTTTGCACAATGGCCAAAGTTAAATAACTCCTGACTCCCAAAGGACTGAGGGGGACAATTGAGTGCTGCCCTAAAAGGAAGGGTTTATTAGAATGGGCCTGTAAGCTGTGGAGTTTAGAAGAATGAGCAGTGACCTCCTTGAAACAAATATGTGTCTGAGATGGCTCAACAAAGTAGGTTAGGGAAGAAGTTCACACTGGTGGGGCAGCCTAGAATTAAGGAACGTAATGCTAGGGAAAGGAATCATTTTGGACTGAGATGATGAGAGATCGTTTCCCTTAGAGACCTGTTATCCTTTTGAGTTCACTGTCCCAGCTGGCCAGTTGTCGATTGAAAGAATCCTGCTCTGCCATTTCATAAGATCATGGCTGATCTGATTGTAGCCTCAAGTCACTTGCATGGTTACTCTCAATACCTTTTTATCCCTCGCCACTCAAGACTCTACCTCTCTCTGTCTTAAAAAAAATCCAATGAATTGGCTTCCATTGTTCACTCGGGGGAGCTCCACAGAATCGCAACCCTGCAGGAGAAATATATTCTCCTTATCTGTGTCTTAAATGGCAAACTCCTTACTTTTAAACTGTGTCCTATAGTTCTATTCTCTCTCAAAAGCCGAAACATCCTTTCTGCATCTCTCCTGTCAATGCCCTCAGGATCTTATATGTTTCAATAAGATCACATTGGGTCCATCTAAATACCAACGAATACAGGCCCAAGTGTCCACACTTTTCTTATAAGATAACCCTCTCATCAGAGTAATCAGTAGAGTGAACCTTCTTTAACTTCTTACATCTTTTCTTAAATATTGAAACCAAATGTGTGTAGCACCCTTATTAAAGTGGCAAGTGCAGTTCTGCATTTATACTGTTCCTATTTCCGGAAGACTGTCTCAGAAAAGGTGAAAGCAATTATATCATTATGACCCTCTTAAGACTGCCCAAAACATGAGTCAGGTGGGATTTGCAACAGTTTTCATTGTTAAATCAGCTTAAATGAAAAATTATGGCTTCCAGTTAAACCAAGGACAGTTCACAAAACAAATTCATTAAAGCTCCAGTCAAATAATCCCAAAATAGATAGGATTAAAGTCAATAAATAATTATTACACAGTCAGGTCTCTGGCTGTGATCTGATTTTTATTTAAAGTCCTTTTACCAGAATGCTTTGGATAATCTCCTGCAGAAATAAATGGAATTTAATTTGTACTAGGTCAAGCTGATTCTTAATAACAGGTGTTCTCTGTTGTTCCACAAACAGTGTCACAATATCTCTGTTCTGAGTCAGCTGTCATGAATAGAAGAGAGCCATCTTTGGGAGAGTTGATTAACATTGACCATTCATCTGCAAGGCCTGCCCTAGACTGGGTGAAATGAAGGAATTCTCTGTCGGCTTATTGTATGGGCTGTACAAGAATCAGGATTAGCTTAGTCCAACCATAAACACAACCAGATGCGCAGTTGCAATTCCCAAAGTTAATCCTTGAAATAACTGCACAGAGGCCGGTATCCTGTTACCGAGTCACCCTTTATTTATAAGCGCACAGTACACTGGTTGTGACCTGCCAGATAGGAGTCAGTCCCTGAAGTCAGGAGACTCCTGAATCCCCTATTTACATCTGTCAGCAGGGTTCCTGGATTGGCCCAGTTTAACATCCCCAATCAAGGATCTCATAGTCAATGGGATCCATTTGGTTTCAATCACTACATCCCTCCCCACCTAAGTCCTGTGATGTAGGCCTGGTCTTTCACTAGTGGTTTCTCTTGGGATGTTTTCACCCCAGGTCAGGTTCCTGTAACTCGGACTTGGACATGGGCAGCATATACCGGACTGTCGCCCATCTCTTGCATCCAGAGTATCTCGGGAGAGTTTCCACCTCTTCTTCTGGCTGCATCCATCTCAGACTCTGAAGTTTCCTCAACACTAGATGGAGAGGGAGAATCCATAGTTTCTGGCAGGCCCCCTGGCTCTTTGAGGGGCTGGGTATGTTTTGCTCCTACCCTGTTTGCGAGGCACCAGCTTTCAGGTGATCCACGTGTTTGTTCAGGACATATAGCTCCCTGATTATTGAGTGCTGATCAGCTCACCATTTCATGCAGGATTAAGACTGAACCTTCCTCAAGCATGTGATGCAGTGGCAATGTCTGTTCTCTTCATAGACAAATATCATCTTAGAATCCCTACAGTGTGGAAACAGGCCCTTCGGCCCAACAAGTCCACACTGATCCTTAGGGCATCCCATCCAGAACCATCCCCCTACAAACCACTTAATGTACACATACTTGAACACTATGGGCAATTTAGCATGGCCAATCCACCTAACCTGCACATCTTTGGACTGTGGGAGGAAACCGGAGCACCCGGAGGAAACCTACGCAGACACGGGGAGAATGTGCAAACTCCACACAGACAGTCGCCCGAGGGTGGAATTGAACCTGGGTCCCTGGTGCTGTGAGGCAGCAGTGCTAACCACTGAGCTTTTGTCAGATGGTTCAGGCTGTCCTGATCTGGCTAGCAACCTCAGTCCAGTCTGGCAGATTCTGGCCATGTGACCTCCTCTGGCAGTCCTGGGGGAAGAAGACTCCCTCCTTTGCACGACCTCATCCACCAGGAAGTCAAGGTCCCTGTTGGCAAGTTGTAGGACCAATTTCCCTGATTATCCACCAGGGATTTTAGGAGAGTGTGCTGCTGTGCGGAGCGGCTTCGGAATACCAGCACTTGTACATGTATGTGGTGGTGTTTTAAAGATGTCACCGGTGTCCAGGATACCAGTCTAACCTGCAATATCTAGCCAGTGGTGAGCTTTTCCATCTATGATGAGTGGTAGAACACAGCTGGCATCAGACCAGAGAGGGGTCACAAGGGCAGGGTAGCTAGTTATTGAGGTGAGGATGGGATGATTGTGCAAGAAACTGTATAGGCCTCATGGAGAGAAACGCTCCATGAAGTTCAATAAAAAGGTGACACTTTGCCAAAATATGGTAAGGCTCAGCCCATTGTTCCTTATGGAACCTTGCTGCTCCATTCCCCTATCCGACAGAAGTGACTATACTTTGAGATTGCATCATTGGCTATAAAGCATGTTGGGAACTCTGAGATTGTGCAAGCTGGCATAAAAATGCAAAATCCCTTTACCTGGCCTTGCAACATGAAGTACAGATGCTGGGGACCCATTGTTTGATGAACTTGAAGTTAACGAAGTGTCAGAGCCTGCCCACTTTGTTCCAATACTCAAGGGCACATTGATCGCACAAAGTTGACTCTTGTTAGCAGTTGTCCACGAATAAAGATAAATTGACCACTTAAGTTCAATGTCAATGGCCTACAATGAGAGATGTAAGGGATCCAGTCTCAAATATTTTGGTTTGACTTGTTGTCAGTATGTTCTCCTCATTGGGTTGGAGTGTCATTCCACTTACAGGACACATAGATATAGGGCAGAGGTTTCTTGTTCATCCTCCTGTCAGTGCACATAGAATCATATCAGTGCATGATATAATCCCAGGGAGAAGCATCACTGCTTGTGGGCTTATGGGGTGCAATATCACAGTCACTGCCACCTGGCAACAAGAAAATTGTCTTTGTAGACAGTTCTGTGCAATAAATGCTCGCCCACAGGAGCTGCAGAGCGGTAAAGTGAGGAGATAATTGACTTTTAACAAGCACAATCCTGCCTGAGAGGAGTCTGTTCAGTGTAGCTTATAAACAGGTGGCTTTCTCATTGATCAGTATCGATTGAAGAGGGATTTCTAACACAAGATATGAGGAGCATTGATTAGAGTTAATTCATTGCAATTCCCCAGAGCTCAGTTAGTGGATTTAATGTTGAAGATTTCTTTCACTCATCTTTTGTTTTCTGTTCAAGACTAAAAACAAATACGCTTCTGCTCAGTTCCTACGTCTGACTAAACATTCTATCTGGCTCTCCTCAACTCAGGCTAGGTAGTTCATTTACACAGTCAAAACATCTCCTTGGGCTCTTCTTTAAACAGTCTGACAGCTATTACTCTTTAAACAATCTGCCCTTTCCCTCCGGTGTCACTGAGCCAGAATGTTCCCTCTGAAGAAAGTCTGATCGCTTACTTTAATGTACAGATCTTTCAAGTTTGATGAAAAGGGTAAGAAAATACATACAGAAGTAACATTATTCGTGGATAGACTTGCAGTATTCTCCTTGCCACTGATGCTGTGCCACTTGGAATATGCACAGTGTCAGATTTTAATCTGCTACAAGTACCCACAGTGCCAGATATTTAAAACTGTCAGTGTATTCACACTGTCAGATATTAAACTGTTAAGAGTATTCACAGTGTCAGGGATACTACAGGGACAATGAATAGTTAAAATATTTGAGACTTTAAAGTAACAGGGGACTTGTAATAAGAGATGAAAGACTGGAAGCAATGATATTGTCAGATACTGTAAAGGAGCAGGAAATATTTAAACTATCAGAGATACTAAAGTATTCAGGCTGATAAATATATCTATGGCTGTTAGTTAAGTGCATTATTGACTTGGTTTTTATAGGTGTTTATTATTGAGCAGTGGTCTTTAGGGTGGTAGTGATCCTACTCTGGACCAGGAGGCCAAGGTTCAAGTCTCATTTGCTCCAGAGGTGTGTAATAACATCTCTGAACAGGTTAAAAATTAATTAAAAATTGATTAAAAATGGATCAAATAATTTTTAAAAAATCAGTGTGTATTTCTAACAATTGATCTTATATTAGTGTGCCGTGGTGCACACTGCCTTGTTGAATGTTGGTATGTGTTTCTGTAAATCACCGAGTATCAATATCATTATCTATTGGTGCCTGCTGCTCTGTGTTGACATGCTATTAGAACGTAAGATCCAGGAGCAGCAGTAGGTAATTCAGCCCCTCAAACCTGCTCTGCCATTTAATCCAATCATGGTTGATCTCATCTTGGCCTTAAATCCACTTTCCTGCCTGCTCTCCATAGCCTTTCAACCGTTACTAATTAAAAATCTATCTCCTCCTTAAAGTTACTCAATATCCCAGCACCCACCACATTCTGAAGTGATGAATTCCACAGATTCACGACTGTTTGAGAGAAGTAATTTCTCTTCATCTCTGTTATAAATCTGCTACCCCTTATCCTAAAACTATGATCTCTTGTTCTAGGTTGCCACACATAAGGGAATATCTTCTCTATGTCTAGTTTGTCAATCCCTTTTCACATCTTTGAAACCTCAGTTGGATCTCCTCTTATTCTTCTGGGCTTCAGAGAGTACAGGTCTGAGTTGCTCAATCTCTCCTTGTAAGACCCACCCCTCAACTCTGGCATCTAGCAAACATCCTCTGAATTGCCTCCAATGCCATTACATCCCTATGCAAGTAAGGGGACCAAAATGCAATACTCTAGGTACTGTCTCACTAATGCCTTGTGCAGTTGCAGCAACAATTCCCTTTTATACTTTATTCCTTTAGTAATAGATGCCAAAATTCCATTTGCCTTCCTTATTATCTGCTGTACCTGCATACTAGTTTTCTGTGATTTACGTTCAAGGAGACCCAGGTCCCTCTGCACTGAGATAACAAGGTGTAGAACTGGATGAACACAGCAGGCCAAGCAGCATCAGAGGAGCAGGAAAGCTGACGTTTCGGGCCTAGACCCCCCTCTGCACTGAAACCACTTTGACAGATCTCTCAATTTAGATAATAGGTTCCTTATTTATTCCTTCGATCAAAATGGATGACCTCGCACTCATCCATGTTAAAGTTCATCTTTCAAATTTTGGCCCATTTACCTAACCTATCCACATTCAATTGTAAACTTCTTATTTCTTCATTGCAACTTACTTTTCCACCTATTTTATTTATCATTGGCAAATTTGACTATAGTACTTTCTATCCCTGCATCCACCCATTAATATAGATTGTAAATAGTTGGGAACAAAAACAAAGTTGCTGGAGAAGCTCAGCAGGTCTGTCAGCATCTGTGAAGGGAAAAACAGAGCTAACGTTTTGGGTCCAGTGACCTTTCCTCAGAATTGATGGTGTCTGGGAAAACGTCAGTTTATATGCAGAAAATAGGGAGGTGGGTGGGTTAGGGAGTAAACAATAGGATGGAGCCCAAAGAGAGAGAAAGACACAAAAACAAAGTTGCTGGAAAAGCTCAGGAGGTCTGGTTTCTCAGCAGGTTTTCCAGCAACTTTGTTTTTATTCCTGATTTACAGCATCCGCAGTTCTTTTGGTTTTTATTGAGAGAGAAAGGCAGTTGGACAGACAAAGGAGTTGCTAACGATCAGGCTGGGAGGGTGAATAGTTGTTAATGAGGACTGTTAGTGACTAACAACAGGGGGTGTGTAATGGCAGGCTATGTGGTAACAAGGCCTGGTGTGTGGGGTAGGGGGCTGGGACATGGGAGAGTTTTCCCAGCCACCATCAGTTCTGAGGAAGGGTCACCAGACCCGAAACGTTAACTCTGTTTTTCCCTTCACAGATGCTGCCAGACCTGCTGAGCTTCTCCAGCAACTTTGTTTTTGTTCCTGATTTACAGCATCCGCAGTTCTTTCGGTTTTTATTTTGTAAATAGTTGGGGCTCTAGCTCTAAACTCTGAGGCACTCTATTAGTCATATCTTGCCAACCAGAACAAGACCCATTTATTCCAAATCCCTGCTTTCTGTTGGTTGACCAATCATGTATCCAATTTAATAAATTACCCCTGCCCCTTGTGATCTTACCCTGTGTATTAACCTTTTGTGTGGCACCTTATCAAATGCCTCTTGGACATCCAGATATACTACATCTACAGAATCTCCACGATCCTGTTTTCTTGTTAGATCTTCAAAGAGCTCTAGCAAATTAGTCAAGCATAGTTTACCCTTCATAAAACCATGCTGACTCTGATGGATCATATTTTGACTTTCTAAATGTCCTGTTAATATTTCGTCAGTGATGGATTTTAACAATTTCCGAATGACATATATTAAACCAAGTGGTCTGCAGTTTCCTAATTTCTGCCTCCATTTTTGGACATGGGTGCTATATCAGCACTTTTCCAACCCACTGGAACCTCCCCATATCCAGCGAATTTTGAGTATTATACCCAACGGATCCATTATCTCTCCTACCATTTCCTTCAAGACCCTAGATTGTATTATTCCGTTCTGGTACATCATTGTGTGTTTCTACATGTCAGTGTATTTTACAATGTATTAGTCTGTCTTACTGAGTGTTACTGCATGTCAGCATATGTTAATGTGTGTTGGTGTACGTTATTGTGTTAATGTGTGTTTATCTGTGTTACTGCAGAATGATCTATGTTGCTCTAAGTCTGTGCCTTACTGTCGGTATGAGTTACTGTTTATTGGTGTATGTTACTGTGTGCAGTGGAGCATCTCCAGTTTCTGTTTAAACCACAAATCTGTGCTTGAATCTTTTTCGAAGGCAGGAAAGTCAACTGCATTTGGTTTCTGGGCAACATGAGGTTATTTGAGGATTAGTACAAAAACATTGGGAAGTGAACACAGACCCTCAATCGGTGAGGTTGTCTTAATCTCCTATCAGTTCTAGGCAAAGCAACAAAGGCTCATCACAATGCATCATGGTGCAGTTCATGCACTTGACTTGTAACATCCAACCCACAGGAGTCTTTTTTGTTATAATGGGGAGGCAATGGCCTAGTGGTGTTATCACTGGACTGGTATTCCAGAGACCTAAAAGATGTTCTGGGGACAGAGGTTCGAATCCTGCCACAGCAGATGGTGGAATTTGAATTCAGCAAAAGTCTAATGATGACCATGAATCCACTGGGAAAACCTTATCTGGTTCACTAATGTCCTTTAGGGAAGGAAACTGCCATCCTTACCCATTCTGGCCTACATGTGACTCCAGACCCACAGCAATGTGGTTGACTCTGGGCAATTAGGGATGGGCAATAAATGCTGCCTAGCCAGCGATGCTGTCATCCCATGAATAAATAAAACAAAACCCTACAATGTCCCTACCTCTGTGCCGGAGACTCTGGGTTGAAGTGTGATGTCAGGACTTGTTGACCACAAAAAAGAGTGTCTCTAATATGCTTCAACTTGTGGGGAAATCCTTTCACCACCTCCCCATTATTCACCAAAGGAGTGTGTGAAGAAATACTGAAACAAATCTCCCAACCCTAATGCATTTCAGCAGCTGGACAAACCAAGGTCATTCCGCCAGGGAGTTTGAGAGCCATGAGTTGAACGGCGCAAATTTCCTAACAATGTGAACTCCACGATAAATGCACCCAACTTACTTACTATGTCAGTCACTTTAGCTTCAGTTCATCCCTCTCTCTGTCCACCACTTCAAGGGTGATCTTTAAACTTCTAGCTTTTCATCCTTCAAGAAATGAAATGTTAAGGATTGAGAATGCTGAAAAAACTCAGCAGGTGTGGTTTCATCTGTGGAGACAGAAATAGAGTTAACATTTCTCTCTTTGCAGATGCTGCCAGATCTACTGAGTTTCTCCAGCACTCTCTGTGTTTGTTCCAAATTTCTGACGTCTGCAGTATTTTGCCTTCAATTGAATCTTGAACATCGGTACTTGCTGTATCATTTCTATTTTTAGAGGATAACCCATGTGCTCCAATTAACATTTTTAATGTACAGATACTTCGTTGCTCCATCCTTTTAGCAACTGCTTGTCCCTGCCGATATATTTGATTTTTGTCTTGAGTGGATGATTTTTGATTTTATTGTCATGTATACTTTACAGGGAGGAAAACAGTAAAATACAGTGAAAAGCACCACAATCTGGCCCCATTTTGAATAACTTAAGAATAAGAAAAAAAAAGAAATATGTAGCTTAAAGAGATCCATCAGTCCTTAGTCAGCTCATCGTCAACAGCACCTGCACCGCTATCCCATTTCCAATGCCTCGCTACCATCTACACCGGACCCAACCAACGTTGAAGCTGCCACTCTTCAAGGGCCATCTGTTGCCGCTGTGCAGACTCTCCTCCAACAATGCCTCACCACCACCTGCATTGGACCCACTAACGTCAGTATCCCAACTCTCGCCTCTGAGCCCACTTCATCGATAGTGCAGTGATGGCCTTCTGCCGCTGCTTCATCACTCCCACTGTTGGACCCAACCAATGACGAAATTGTCGATCCTCAGGCACCATCATTCACCGCTGGCCCTACCTTGCTGATGTTGCCTCTGCCGATATAGCAGCTGCCGATTTCGATGCCAGGTCCCATGCTCATCCTGGAAATGTAGTGGGGGCTAATTCACCGCCATGGGGTCCGCACTGGGCTCACCCAACAACATGAGGTCCGCACTGAGTCACTCACCACCACTGGGTCTGTGCTGGGATTCCTCATTGCCACAAGATCCGTGCTGGATGCACTCTTCACCACGAGATCCGTGCTGGATCCACTCTTCACCATGGGATCTGTGCTGGACCCACTCTTCAACATGGGATCCATGTGGACCCACTCTTCACCATGGGATCCGTGCTGGACCCACTCTCTGCCATGGGATCCATGCTGGACCCCCTCTTCACCATGGGATCCGTGCTGGACCCACTCTTCACCATGGGATCCGTGCTGGACTCACTCTCTGCCATGGGATCCATGCTGGATCCACTCTTCACCGTGGGGTCAGTGCTGAACCCACTTTTCACCATGGGGTCTGTGCTGAACCCACTCTCTGCCATGGGGTCGACACGAGGTTCACTCACCACGATGGGGTCTGTGCTGGATATAAGTGATGTACATTTTAAGTGAGCTTTGCTTTTTGAAGTTACATGTTTCTGCGATAACAATAAATGCAGTTGCAGCAAAATGTGCACTAGAAATTACACGGATGTGTCTTGCATTTCTAGTTGCCATAAAATGGGAGATATCAAAAGATATTAAAACATTTCAATACTGGAATAAGTAAGTTATAATTCATGACAGAAACAGAGTTAGATTTAGCATTATAATTAGGAGAGACTAGCAGACCACAATGTGCAATCATAATTATTCCTGTACAGTCCACAATGAGTTAATTATCTTTGTGAAACTGATGCCAAGGAGTGGCAGTTGTCTGTTAGTTTGGGTTTTGGATAAATTACAGCAGAAAGAGTCTACCTTTTGCCTCTTCAACACATTACTAATGGCTATCTCTTTCATCATTTAAAGGTTTATCATCTCACCAGCCGAGGGGCTACATTTTATCCATTTTGCATTAGATTTTCAGTCAAGATTCAGCAATTACATTGATCAGTAACATCATTGATACTGAACGTGCAGATTACTTTTAACAATGCTCAATGATGATATACTTCAAACGAGACAATGGGCTTTTATTCATAAACAATTAAACACTTCTCCTTGCAAACATTAACTGTCTTTCCAATTTCTAGGTTCAACACAAATTGCAGTTTGTTTTTCATGAAATCAAAACACCTTCAGTGCACTTTAGGTGACACATGACTCTGTTAAACAAATGTTTCTGCTGTTACACCTACTCAGGAATTAGCGCCTCAAAACCGGCTCCAGAGGAGACAGCAACATCCAGCCCTGCCGAGTCTTCACCATCCCCCCAGACCTCCCCCTTACTGATGACGGACGGTCAGTCCTCAGTAAAGGGCTGACCTTTGTCCCCCTCCACCCACACGTCAACGAATACCGGTCACGTTTGGACATAGAGCAGTTTTTCTGCCGCCTCCGCCTCCACGCTTACTTCTTCAACTGTGAGCCTAACCCTCCCTCTACTGACCCCTTCTCCCACCTCCAACACACCCCCTCCTCCTGGACACCACCCCAAGGCCTCCTACCCTCCCTTGACCTCTTCATCTCCAACTGCCGTCGAGACATCAATCGCCTCAACCTCTCCACCCCTCTCACCCACTCCAACCTCTCCCCCTCAGAACGTCAGCCCTCCGCTCCCTCCGCTCCAGTCCCAACCTCACCATAAAACCCGCAGACAAGGGAGGCGCAGTTGTAGTATGGCGCACTGACCTTTACGTCGCCGAGGCCAGATGCCAACTCTCCGACACCTCCTCCTACGGCCCCTTGATCATGACCCCACCCCCGAGCACCAAACCATCATCTCCCAAACCATTCACAACCTCATCACCTCAGGTGACCTCCCACCCACAGCCTCCAACCTCATCGTTCCCCAACCCTGCACCGCCCGCTTCTATCTCCTTCCCAAAATCCACAAACCTGACTGCCCTGGTCGACCCACTGTCTCTGCCTGCTCCTGCCCCACCAAACTTATCTCCACCTAACTCGACTCCATTTTCTCCCCCTTGGTCCAGGAACTCCCCACCTACGTCCGTGACACCACCCACGCCCTCCACCTCCTCCAGAACTTCCAATTCCCCGGTCCCAACACCTCATCTTTACCATGGACGTCCAGTCCCTATACACCTGTATTCCCCATACAGATGGCCTAAAGGCCCTCCGCTTCTTCCTGTCCCGCAGGCCCGACCAGTCCCCCTCCACTGACACCCTCATCCGCTTAGCCGAACTCGTCCTCCCACTTCCTACAGACAAAGGGGGTAGCCATGGGTACCCGCACGGGCCCAAGCTATGCCTGCCTCTTTGTATGTTACGTGGAACAATCCCTCTTCCGTACCTACACCGGCCCTAAACCCCACCTCTTCCTCCGTTACATTGATGACTGTATTGGCGCCGCCTCGTGCTCCCACGAGGAGCTCGAACAGTTCATCCACTTCACCAACACCTTCCACCCCAACCTTAAGTTCACCTGGACCATCTCTAATACCTCTGCCTCCTTCCTGGACCTCTCTGTCTCCATCTCTGGCAACCACCTAGAAACCGATATCCATTTCAAGCCCACCGACTCCCACAGCTACCTAGAATACACCTCCTCCCACCCACCTTCCTGCAAAAATGCCATCCCCTATTCCCAATTCCTTCGCCTCCGCCGCATCTGCTCCCAGGATGAGGCATTCCCCTCGTCCTCACATACCACCCCACCAACCTCCGGATCCAACGCATCATCCTCCAACACTTCCGCCATCTGCAATTTGACCCCACCACCAAAGACATTTTTCCCTCCCCACCCTTATCTGCTTTCCGGAGGGACCACTCTCTCTGTGACTCCCTTGTCCACTCCGCACTCCCCTCCAGCCCCACCACACCTGGCACTTTTCCCTGTAACCGCAGGAAGTGCAACACCTGCCCCGACACCCCCCCACCCACCTCCCCCCCATCCCAGGCCCCAAGAAGTCTTTCCACATCAAGCAGATGTTCACCTACACATCTGCTAATGTGGTATACTGTATCCGCTGTTCCTGTTGTGGCCTCCTCTACATTGGGGAAACCAAGCGGAGGCTTGGGGAGGGCTTTGCAGAACACCTACTCTCGGTTTGCACTAGACAACTGCACCTCCCAGTCACGAACCATTTCAACTCCCCCTCCCATTCCTCAGATGACATGTCCATCCTGGGCCTCCTGCAGTGCCACAACGATGCCACCCGAACGTTGCAGAAACAGCACTTCATATTCCGCTTGGGAACCCTGCAGCCCAATGGTATCAATGTGGATTTCACAAGCTTCAAGATCTCCTCTCCCCCTACCGCATCCCAAAACCAGCACAGCTCGTCCCTGCCTCCCTAACCTGTCCTTCCTCCCACCTATTTCCTCCTCCCACCTCAAGCCCCACCCCAATCTCCTACCTACTAACCTCATCCCGCCCCCTTGACCTGTCCGTCCTCCCTGGACTGACCT
Source organism: Rhincodon typus (assembly GCF_021869965.1). NCBI lineage: Eukaryota > Metazoa > Chordata > Chondrichthyes > Orectolobiformes > Rhincodontidae > Rhincodon > Rhincodon typus. The sequence continues at coordinate 23,508,048 of NC_063364.1, read as the reverse complement.
ATCCCCTCCCTAACTCCCCACCTACACTCACCTTTACTGGCTCCATCCCCGCCTCTCTGACCTGTCTGTCTCCTCTCCACCTATCTTCTCCTCTATTCATCTTCTATCCGCCTCCCCCTCTCTCCCTATTTATTTCAGAACCCCCTTCCCCTCCCCCATTTCTGAAGAAGGGTCTAGGCCCAAAACGTCAGCCTTCCTGCTTCTATGATGCTGCTTGGCCTGCTGTGTTCATCCAGCTCTACGCCTTGTTGTCTCAGATTCTCCAGCATCTGCAGTTCCTGCTATCTCTCCCTTTAACAGTTATAAGGTGAAAACGCACCCTCTTTTAGTCACGGAGAGTAGCGTGTCCCAGTTTGGTTGAAGAGATTTTCTAATCAACCCGTTCAAAGATGTTACACATTTCTGGAGTAGCTGGGACTTGAACAAAGTCCTCCTGGTCCAGAGGTAGGGGAACTATCACTTCACCACACAAGCACCTGTAATGGTTTCATGGTCAATTGACCTTGAAATGGTGCATGGTGCTTGGGAACTGGGGAGAGAAGAAGTGTTAAATTTGTAATGTAGTTCATGCTAATTTGCTCCTCCACAGCGGATGGATAAAACCTTTTGAGCTGATGGGCTGGTGATTGTTGAGGGTAGGTGTGGAGCATCGGGGTAAAAATAGCAACCTTTGCCGTGACACCATAGGATTTTCAAATTTGTAATGACCTAGACCAGAACTGCTTACCCCCCACACCCCCTCCCCCCCAAGTTTTGTAAGGAGATAGCCTAGGCTCTAACTTTTCTATTTATTTAAAGGCAAGTGTGAGGTGCTATGTTCTAGATGTGATTCAATTGGTTCACCACTCGGACACACTTTATTCTTACAACGCAGTTAAAACACAAAAAAGATGAATTGGCAGAACCTCAACTCCACAGAAATACTTAACAAGATTCTGTAATTTTTAACTGTGAATCATCAACTGTTCGCATACAAGTAGCATCCCAAAACACACCCATGAGCAAAAATCCAATTCAGTAAAACAGTTCTGGTTCTCACTTGCTGTGTCTGTCCAGTCCAGAAGAAAGAATTGATTTGATTTTTAAGAGGAAGCCTTGCTGTCTCAGGTTTCACTCTAGCAGCTGAGAACTCAAGCATTTGGCTGAGCAGCCAGCCTTCTTGCTAGCTACAAGCAAAAGTAAAAGCCTTCCTAGGCCTGTGTGAGCCCTGATTCCTCCCACTCATAATTCTTTTGTGTCATTGTTAAAAAAACACACACATCCGGGGAGAGCTCAAAAGCTGTTTATCAACTGCCTGTCTGAAGGAGACATTCTGTCGCTATTGTGACAATACTCCTCTGCAAGAAAAACAGCATAAAACACCACTCTCTCAAAGGCACAATACCGACACAGATTTCTTTTATCCAATTCCGCTATCTAATCCAACCCCCATCCCCAACACCTCTCCCCCACCTACAACCCTGCCCTCATTTGCACAGATCATAAGATCATAAAATGCAAGAGTAAAAGCAGGCCATTCAGCCCATTGAGTACACTCCACTATATAATGAGATCATGGCTGATCTGATAATTTTCAACTCCACTTTCCTGCCTTTTCCCCATAAGGCTTGCTGATTAAAAATCTGTCTACCTAAACATTGAATAAAATTAACAACGGAGCTGCAACAGCCCTCCTCGTTAAAAAATTCACAGATTCATTATCCTCTGACAGAATAATTTCCTCCTCAGCTCTGTCTTAGATAGGTGACCCCTTATTCTGAGATGATGCTCTCTGCTCCTAAACTCTTCCACAAGGGGAAATAACCTTTTTGCATCTACCCTGTCAAGTCCCCTAAGAATCTTGTATGTTTCAATAAGGTCACCTCTCATGCTTCTATATTCTAATGCATACCGGCCCAAACTATTCAACATCTCCTCATAAGACAATTCTTTCATCCCTGGAATCAACCTAGTAAAGCTTCCTTGGATTGCCACCAATGTTAGTTCATCTTTTCTTGGAAAAGTGAACCAAAACTGTTCACAGTATTCCTACAGCCAAATGAGTGACTTATATAGTTTTAGTACTCTATTCAGTTTTAACCAAAGGCCAACACTCCATTTTCCTTCCCTATTACCTGCTGATTGTGGGTGCTAGCCTATTGTGACATATATATGATGACTTCCAAATCCCTCTGTGTTGTGGTTTTCTGCAGTCTTTCTCCATTTAAAACATTCAATTCCTCTATTCTTCCTGCCAAACCGCATAACCTGACGTTTTTAATTCTATATTCATTCTGCCAAGACTTTTTCTCGCTTTCTATATCGCTCTGCAGACTGTGTCAACCTCATCACCACTTTTCTTCATTGCAGATAGATAACTTCCTCAGTCAGTAATACCTTTCATTCCCCCTTTACCAATATAGTGGGTAGTACATTTCTGGAAAGGAACATGAATGCAGTTACTGCTGCCGTTTTGACTGTATTTGGTAATATTGTCCGTAAAGAACCCCAATTTTTAGTATAAATGTCAGTATAAATGGCTACTTATACGATCTACCAGTGGAACCGTATTTCAGCAATATCGGCTTCACTCTGAGGGGTGGCACAAATTGTAACCTTGAAATATCAGGGATTAGAGCTCAGCTGGATTTCAAAATCCATGAATAAATTCATCTTCAGGCCAAAGTTTGCAGAGGTGGTTTAGAAGGATATCAATGACTTGGGACGATTCTACAGACTGGAAGGAGGCTAATGTAGCCCCAGCCTTTTAAGGGTGGTGATAATGATAGTTACACAGGACCATTGAAACTACAGATCCATTTGGTTGACAGCATTTGTAGAAAATGATGCTTCAGGGAATCATTAAAGGGGAATATACGATTGTTTGGTTAGAGAGGGACAGCCTACATAGTTTCAAAGAAACGTCATGCTGTACAAATCTTATTTTTTAAAGGAGATACAAAGTTGGCAGATTTTATTAAATAATTACAAAAATCACAGATGAGGTAAGCCCAGTAAACATTGCCAAATTAGACTTCTACAAATTCTGTGAAACACAACAGGCAATACCACGGATTAAAGCCTCCCACTGCTGTAACTGGTAAGGTATTGAGTTGGTTGGAAACCAGCAGACAGGTCAGAGGTAGAAAGTCTTTTTGGATTTGAATCTGTTAGAAATCTGGTCTCGGGAGTTCTGCAGCAACCAACATTGGGAAGGGTGCTCTTTACCAATTTTTGTAATGATCTGGAGGTTGGTGTTGAGGGCTTGGTCTGCAGATTTGCAGATGATACTGAGATCTGTGTACGTGCCAAGCCTGAAGAACATGCTTGTCTGCTGCAGGCAGATCCCAACATGCTGAGGGGTTGAAATTGTGACGAGATTACAATGTTCAATTTGGCTAAGTGCAGTACTTATGCATGTGAGCAGGTTGCATTCTAAATAGTCATACATCCATCAGGGAAAAACATTTAATAGAGCAGAGAAGGAACAGATGAAGGTATTCTAGAGCATAAATCTTGGAAAGTACTTGAACAATGTTGTGAGTAATTGCCAGAGTAAACAGGGTGTTGAGATACTTTTACAGGATAACTGATTATAAGACAAGTATACATTTTTGTCCTTGCACAAAACTGTGATCAAGACTCATGTGCACAAATGTCTCCAGTTTTGGTCTCCTCAAATAGTGGGTGATATTGAGGTTTTTGAAAGGGTGTGGTAAAGTGTCATCTGGTATTATCCTGATTGCTATTACTGGCACCTCGCTGTATCTGTCAACTGTCCAGGGTGGCATTCAGAGTAAGGATTGTTTGCTGCCACCAATCCTCCTTTGTCTAGACTTGTCCAGGGCCTGCCTACACCAACATGACATCTTTACAGAAGAGGCACTGTTCTTAGTTAACAGAATGGTTTATTGCATGATTGCAATAAATACAACTACATTACTAGTTGAGCATGATTACTAAGACTCTTGGGAGCTATACAGAATACATCTGTTCCTTATGAAGATTAGTGTAGAACTCAATGGCTCCATCCACAGACTAAGTTTGACATTAACAGAGTAAATGAAGCTCAAAATAATATGGATGTTAACACCTTCAGAGCCATTATCTTGCAAAACATCATCTCCTAAGCTTTATTCCCCATAATGGATTAACTGTGCATGTGACTATATTACCTTTACCGTTATTCCATGTTCCCAAGTTTCAGACTTTACAGATGCAGGAAGTCTAGACATTTTCTACTTTTCCCATAAAACACTGTCTACTTATTTGGAAGAACCTGTGTTCTTTCATTTGAGGACTATTGACCTTGATCCTGATCAGTGAATCACTTCTTTGCTGGAGGATTTTTTATTTCTATGACAACTTGTGGAGAACATTGTTCTTGTTGACCTTTATATTAGTCACATTTCTTATATGATGGACGCTTAACCTTCTGAATTTCCTTTGCAAAGGAATTCTTTGCTGCTAGCTCAGGTGGTTTCTCCATAGCATCATCTAGGGGAATCTTTAATCTCATGAATGTAATCCTGGAAGACTGCTGCTATTTTGAAACAAATACTTCCATTCCTGTAGTAGCCTAGATTTCTCCACCAAGTTTCAAATGGGAAGAGGTAGTCTGTTTAAGTAGTATCCTAGATACTTGGATCTTTCAGTTCCTTCTTCTTGACAGTATCTTGAATCTGTGGGCATTGGTCTGACTCCCAGGGAATCAAATGTGGTTTGACTCCCTCGAGTTGTTGATCAGCTTTCATGTGTTCACTCATCCTCTGCAATTCCTTTGCTGGTGAAATAGGCTTTTTCAGACTGTCGTTCATGTTACTGAAAGACCGCTGCACATTCAACAGTATTTGTCACTGTCATTATTTGTTCCGTTTTACTTTTCTGTTTGAACTTTTCCATCCCAGACCTACACATTTTGTGACTTCCTGTATATTAATAACATTAAACAACTCTTTTATGCCAAGATAAGTAATCTCATGGAATTCTTTCTTCTGTTTGTGTTCCATTATGAGTCTCAGTCTTCTGCTGGCCTGCTCCTTAATGGGTTGGTCAACCATAGTTTCATTCTTTCTGATGAAGGGTCTAGGCCTGAAATGTCAGCCTTCCTGCTCCTCTGATGCTGCTTGGCCTGCTGTGTTCATCCAGCTCTACACCTTGTTATCTCTGATTCTCCAGCATCTGCAGTTCCTACTATCTCTGATAGTATAATTCACCGTTTGTTTTTTGGGAGGTTATTGATCTCCTTCAGTCTTCTGGTGAAGTTGACATTGAGACATGTGTGCAAGGTCACATTGAAGATTTTTGATAGCACACAACATGCACATTTTCAACTCTGCATGTTAAATTCCAGCCTAACCGCTAGCATTGCTATGCCCTTAATGTTATTCCCCCGTGCCATATCCTTTATCTCTGTAGGCTGTGACCTCTGCTTCTCCAACCTATATAAGGACTTACATGAGACAAATATCCACCCCATAGTGTGGATATTTGTCTCATGTAAGTCATTACATTGTGAATAGCGGTGGTCCTAGTAATGATCCCTGAGGTACCCCACTAATCACTGCCTGCCTTTAGAAAGAGGTCTGTTTAGTTGTTTGTTTGTTTCCTGCCAGTTAACTAGTTTTCTATCCATCTCAATATACTACCTCAATCCTACATCCTTTAATTTTGCATATTAATCTTTTAGGTGGGACTTTGTTAAAAGCCTTCTGAAAGTATAAAATGCAAATCCACTTCAATGCTCACTACGTGGTTGTGCTCTGATTTTCTCTGCTGCCATCTCTGCTGGTACGTAGTTCAGAGTAAATGTTAATTGAGATCATCCACTGTCACTAATCCTTTGTTAATATTTAATGTAGCAGCTGTCTAATGGTCAGTGAAAGAGGATACACAACCATAGAGTCTTTAGAGTAGGAGCACTGTCCTTCATTATTAGTACAATAATAATAATGATAATAAGGGAAGGGGGATGTGATGTCCTAATGGCATTATTGTCGGACTTTTATTTCAGAGATCCAGATAATGTTCTGGGGACCCAAGTTCGAACCCTGCCATGGCAGATGGTGGGGAATCTGGATTCAGTAAATATCTCAAATTAAGAATCTAATGATGACCGTGAATCCATTGTCAATTGTCGGAAAAACCCATCTGGTTCACTAATGTCCTTTCGGGAAGGAAACTGCCATCCTCACCTGGTCTGGACTACATGTGACTCCAGACCCACAGCAATGTGGTTGACTCTTAACTGCCTTTTGGGCAATTAGGGGTGGGCAATAAATGCTACCTAGCCAGCGACGCCCTCATTCCGTGAATGAATAAAGAAAATATAAGACAGTATATCATATAGTAACAATAGGTATAACTACATTACCAGTCAGGCATAATTATTAGGTCTCATGGGAGCTCTACAGAATACATTTGCTCCATATGTAGGCTACTGTAGAGGCCAAAAACTGTTTTTGATGACAAAAAAATGGATGGAGTTAAATGTAACATGAACATTTATTCCTTCAGAACCATTATCTTATACAACAGACTATTTGATTAATGCCCAGTATAAAGTATCTTAGTTATCAATATAGACTAAATTAGTCAGGGCTTTGCATTGTAAAGAAGTGTAGATTTAGCAGTAATCTGATTACAATTTGTCAGATAATGAAAAGAACAGATTGTTGTCCAGTTATTTTGTTTTAATTAAATAGGCTAGCGGTGATCAACTGTTACAAAATTAGGTTGTGCAAGGTTGCATAGGTTAGATGTAAGGATGCCATTCCCTTCCCAGGTAACAGTGAACCCCAGGGACGGACTGCTATCTTATATAGTGGACACCAATTTATTGAATTCCTTCCAGTGAGATCTGGGCTTGTTTTATCATCTCTTACTAAAGATAGGAATTTCAGAGAATTCAGGGCCTGAGTGATCTCCTCCAGCATCAATCTCTTTGATGATCTCTTAAATCTTCTTGTCTCTCCCATCCCCAACTCAAACAACGTCAATTGTCCGTGGTCTATATCTGGTTTTCATTTCTCCCAAGAGTCCATATGGTTTCGAGTGGCTCGCAGATTGTTTGTGTAAGTCTTCCATCTTGTTAGACAATGGCTTGAGCTGTGGTGTCAATTCTGTGTTAAGCATCCCTTCAAGTGGCACATGAACACAATGCTGGCCTGGCAGCATCTGCCACATTTGCAACACAGGAACACAGTGGGCTAAGCAGTGTACGATTTGCTGGCCTCACCTTTCTCCGGTCCCTCTTCTCACTTTTCATTTTCTGCTCACCTTTTCTAATGCTCTTCCAAACAGTCAAGATCTAGAGGTCATGGCTGTCAGCATGTCGCCCTGATGTGAGTGTTAATTTTGCTATCTTTGCATCTCACTTTCAGGTCTCCAAATAGTGAAGTTATGTATATATTGTGATACATGAGACATGGAAGAGTTTGGATGAACCCAAAGGTTCTTACTGTCATTACTAATATAAGAGGTTTCAGTATCTGTGGAGAGTGGAGAAATGGGTATTATTCTCCTTAGAAGAAAAAGGCAATGGGATACTTAATAGGGCTGTTTAAAATGAAGATGGGTTTTGACAGAGTAGATAAGGAGAAACCATTTCCAGCGACAGCAAGATAAATCACAGGAGGGTACTGGTTTGATATAATTGGTGAAGAACCAGAGACAAGATGAGGAAATTATTTAACGCAGTGACTCTGGAAGCATGGCATGAGTCGATTCGCGAAAACTCACTCAAGTAAATTAAAAATGTAGCTCATACTATCATAGAATTGTTATGGCAGACAGAAAAACCATACAGCCCATTGTGTCTGCGCTGTTACCTGAGAGGATAAAATTTGCAGGGCTATCAGGAAAGAGTATGATATTCATTAGAAAGTTCTGCTGAGGAGTCAATACAGACACGTTGGGATAAATGGCCTCCTGTACAGTTAAGAATTTTCTCGTTCTGCAGCACAATTTGTAACAAAATAATGTAAAAAAGAAACATTTTTAACTATTCATTTTTAACTATTCATTTCAACTTCTCATTCTTGCTACCATCTACATCTTACCTCAGTTTTCAAATGGTAATTTTCAAAGTTATTTCTATTTCTGCAACATTAAGGAGCCTGTTACAAAACACTGTGTATTACAGGTAATAGATTGCTTCCAAGTCCCTTCCCAGCATCTGGCTTTTAAATTGGCTGGAATCATATGTCGGGCTCCATTAACTTTACATCATTGCAATGCCTTTGCCTCCTTCACTAGATTCCACGTAGGAGCAAGGTTATAATAAAGTGAAGGCTTTGGCCTTTTGTAATCATCCATGCAGCTCCTGCTAAAATTCATTTAAATCATTGTTGAGCTCCATTGGAAATTCCCAGCTGATAACAGAAATGTGGAGATATGCCTTCTACAGAAATCCATTGTTTTGTTAATATATTCAAATAATAACCTGGTAAATCGAGGTCAGCCACCTGTTGAAACCAACTAATTAAACAAGTATTCGCTTCACTAAAGCGAAGGATATGAATTACATTGGCTTTACATGCCTTGTTGTTATATGGTGCTTGTCTTATTCTGTGACTCTCATGCTAAGTTGATGTTTGTAACAATTTAAACTTGACATGAAATCATTGTAGACATCACCTGAATTGAACTTAGATTTCAGGACGTTGGAACAGGCGTAGGATTTTCAGCCTCTCGAGCCTGCCCTTTGTTCGATGAGACCATGGCTGATCTGTGTTCTAATTGCATTGATCAGGCCTTGGCTCCTTATCCCTTAATAACTTAATAAATCCAGTTTTGAAATTTTCAATTGACGTCCAGATTCAACAGCTATCTAGAAGGGGGAAGAGATTTCTAGATATCTACCATTCCTTGTTTGAAAAAAAACATGCTTCTTGACATCACATAAATGTTAAAGTTATGCCTTAGGCTGTGGTTTCCATACTGAAAGCTAGATAGGAGGCTTGGTGTTGTGGTCATCATGTTCTGTGCGTAGTGTGACAAACTAATGCTGACGTGTCGGCCCCAAGAATCCAAGGCATAGATTGCCCATGGCCTGGTGTTTGTTTGTATGCTTCCTCCATTCTGCTGGGTGGTGGAATAAGCAACATCTGATTGAGATAAAATTGCCAAAAGCAGTGGATGCTGTAGGATCAGTATCAGTCAAAATTCAAGTTCCCAATCACTAACCTCTGAACTGCTTTGGATTGGATATGGACACAATCCACAACCCAGTAGAGAGACTGAATCAGTTATGATCATATTTACTGGAGTTTAGAAGAATAAGGGGCTATAACCTATAAATGTTTAACAGGACTAGACAGAGTAATGCAGAAAGGATGTTCCCAATGACCAGGGAGTCCAGAACAGGGGTCAATGTTTAAAAATATGTGGTAGGCCATTTAGGATTGAGGTGAGGAGAATTTTCTTCACCCAGTTGGTGAGCCCGTGGAATTCTCTGCCACAAAAAGCAGTCGAGGCCAAAATATTAGATGTATTCAAGAAGGAGTTAGATATATTTCTTAGGGAAAAAGAGATCAAAGGGTATGGGGAGAAAGTGGAATCTGGGGACTGAGTTGGATGATCAGCCATGATCATATCGAATGGTGAAGCAGGCTCAAAGGGCCAAATGGCCAACTTCTGCACTGATATTGCATGTTTCTATGTAGATCTGTTGGACTTTTTCCCTCCTTGGCACCCTGGAGTTGTGCACACTGCCAACATGTTCTAGGAATGTCAATTACTGATGATCTGCTAATGTTTTCAAATGGCAGGTTAGGACCAGAGGAGCTGTGATTGAGAGGCAGCCTTGCATCCTGTTGCTTCACTCATTGAGATTAAAACTCATCCATATCCCAAATCCAACTTGGTCTGATTCACAGATAGTACTGACCTGCACTCATAATACTTCATAACTTTGTGTTTACTTTCAACCTAGAGGATCTGGAGGGCAGTAATAAATTGTAGCCGTCATTTGTGAACACCCAGGCATGGATCATTACACCCAAGGCAAATACATGGAGTCAGGAAATCTTCTGGCTAGGCTTCCCTGCCTTGGGTGGAAAAGTCCAGTATGGACACATGTTCATTATGGGGGGTGGGTGTCTGCTCACGAAGTCTCGCCAGCCTGGAAATAGTGCTGACACGGGCTGGTTGAAAGACTTGTCCTGGTGCTGGGGTCTTCATTCTGGTTGTAATAAAAGTAGTTAGGCTGCCTAGGCCTGGGTCCTCACACACCTCACCCCCGCTACCCACTACCTATACTTTATCCATGCCAACATATATCCCATTTCCCCCATGGCCCCTCATACCTATCATGCCAACCTCTTGTATCTCATATCTTCTTTGCCAACCTGTGTCCATATACCACACCACATTGGGCCCTCACACTCAGCATGCCAGCCTATGTCCTCTGCCCCACCCAATAGTCCCTTTGAGCTATTACGTCAACTTAATGCCAAACAATGACCACCCCCCACCCACCCACAACTCTTTGACTTGCTTGCTCCATGTCAATTCACCCAGAATTCAGCAGTGGGCAGACCTCAGAAGCTATGCTGAGAAGGTGCAAATTTCTAAGTATTTATCACAGAATTCACTTTATAAACAGCACTCTAATTGATAAAAAACCCTTTCAATACATTACAATCCTTTCACGTATTTAATACCTTAAAATAAAAACATTGCCCAGATCAAAGACAGTTGAACATTTAGTAACCTTTTGGAGCTGTTAATCAATCTGTGAATTTACAGCCTCACGTTAACACCACACACCCCCTCCTCTCCACAAGATTGTATGAAAGTCATGGAAGTAATCAAATACAAAAATGATAATGCTCAGGATTTAACACAATAAATAGCAACTAAAGTTGCAAGTAGCGTTTGTTGATTCAACTCAGAGACATAGGCTGATTTCCTATGTGACTGTTTGACAATTCCTCACATTATCCATGTTTTGTGCACATTCATGTCTACTTTTGAAAACCAGAAGTCACAAAATGTGGGAAACGAAATTCACTCCAGCAAAACTGAGATCAGATTGAACTCAGCTGACTTGGGTCTGAGTTCCCCTCAGGTGTGAATCATATCCACATCCTTGCCCCCCCCACCCATGGAATCCCTACTCTGTGGAAACAGGCCATTCAGCCCATCATGTCCACACCAATCCTTTGAAGAGCATCCCACCCAGACACACCACCCCCCATCCTTTAACCTTGCATTTCCAATGGCTAACCCACCTAGTCTGCACCTCCCTAGACACTATGGGCAATTTAGCATGGCCAATGCCTCTAACCTGCACAACTTTAAACTGTGGGAGGAAACCAGAGCACCCGGTACAAACCCATGCAGACACGAGGAGAACATGCAAATTCCACACAGTCAGTTGCCCGAGGCTGGAATTGAACCCTGGTCCCTGGTGCTATGGGGTAGCAGTGTTAGACACTGTGCCACCCTTGGCCAAAATAGGATCTGTCAGAAATAGGGGTCGAACTTTCAAATCTGGAGTCTCGGGGCCATTTGAGATTCCATGAAAATCCAGGCCTTACTATTTTTGAGTGTCCTTTTTTCCTTAGTAAAGTGTGTTTTTGTCTTGTCAACTAAGTTACACAGAGGAAATGTGCAGCCTTCAGAAAATCATCAAGATTCAGAATTCCATCTAATTGTCGACAAAATTATGCCTCTCTGCCATCATGTAGACGTGGCTCTTACTTTCTGAATTTCTCTTAGTCATTACGCATCATTGCTAATTACAGCTGCCTAAATCACAGAGATGGTGGAAATTGAGTTCAGTAAAAAAAAATGTGGAATTAATAGTCTAATGATGACCATGAAACTATTGCCAGTTGTTGGGAAAACTCATCTGGTTCATTAAAATAAAACAAAAAACTGCAGATGCTTGAAATCTGAAGTGAAAACAGAAATTGCTGGAGAAACTCAGCATGTCTGATGGCATCTGTGGAGAGAAACCAAAGTCAACGTTTCGGGTCCATTGACCCTTCATTTTGATAGCTACAGAGGATGCATTCATCACATGACAAAAAAGGTTGTGTATTAACGTGTGAATCCTTCAAACAGATGCCAAATAGGTGGTAAGACTGAGAGAGATTCCTGGTCAGCTGAGTGATGGGAAGTATTGGAGCCCCTAGCATTATTGTCTGTGGCTCCAGGTGATGACACGCAGTAAAAGTGTATGTTGCAATAGCAACTCAGAGTAGTTTGGAGGGTTGTTGGCTCAGTTGGTTGAATGACTAGTATGGGTCTGGTTAGTGCCTAAAACTTGGGGTTCTATCCCTGTTCCAACTGATACAGGATCAGGTTCTGCCTTCTTGAATGACCCACATGGTGAAGGATTTGGTGCTGAGTGTTGGACTTGAGAAGTACTGAGAAAATAAATAGCGGAGTAAAATTGAAAAATAAGCATTATGAGCAATCCCTCCAAATATGGCTTTAATTTGAAGCCTTTTTAAATCCCCAGAACTATAAAAGGTAAACACATACCTTTGTCAAAAATATTGTCAATCCCAATTTGACCCTGCTAAGGGAGATTTATGCACAGAACTGATGGGATGGTTGGATTCCTGGTGAAAGAGCAGTGACAAAGGAAGCGAGAAACATATGTGAACAAGGGTTTAAAAATTTGAAGCTTTTTGTCACAGGAACAGAGAAGGTTAAGAGGGATTAATAGAGGTTTGCAAAGCACGAAAGAAAGGTCTTAAGAGGGTAAATAGTGAAAGATTGGTTCCATTGGTTGGTGAATGAGCAATGAGGGGATTGATTCAGGATTATCACGAGAAGACTGATGAGGGAAGATGGAAGAAATGCTTTTACACAAAAGAATTATCAGAAGATGGATTGCTTTGTCACATGTAGCTGTTGAGGCTAAAACTATATTGTAATTCCAAACAGAATGAGATAAGTTTTTGAAGAGCTAGCTCTGACACAATTTTAGATATTTTTTTCTCTGTTTTGTGAATTCTTGATTCTCTGCGTACTCCTGGCATGTTTTTCAGGAAAAGCATCTGAAAATTACTCAGTTGTTGGAGATATGATTCAGCTGTTTGGATGCTGATATCCTGTTATGCTTCCCTCAAAAAGGGGGAGGGAGAGCTGATGGCCTAGTGGTAAAATTGTTGGACTGTTAATCCAAAGACCCTGGTAATGTTCTGGGGACCTAGGTTAGTGCCGCAGGGTGGCATGGTGGCTCAATGGTTAGCACTGCTGCCTCACAGTGCCAGGGACCCGGGTTCAATTCCAGCCTCGGGTGACTGTCTGTGTGGAGTTTGCACATTCTCCCCATGTCTGCGTGGGTTTCCTCTGGGTGCTGCGGTTTCCTCCCACGCACTAAAGATGTGCAGGTTAGGTGCATTGGTCATGTTAAGTTGCCCCATAGCATCTAGGGAGGTGCAGACTATGTAGATTAGCCATGGGAAATGCAGAGTTACTGGGTGGGATGCTCTTCAGAGGATCAGTGTAGACTTGATGCTTCCAAGCTGTAGGGTTTCTTTGAAATCCCACTGTGGGTGTGGAATTTGAATTTAATAAAAACCTGGAATTAAGAATCTAGTGATGACCATGAAAGTATTGTCGATTGACAGTAAAAACCCATCTGGTTCACTAATGCCATTTCGGGAAGGAAACTGCCATCCTTACCTGGTCTGGCCTACATGAGACTCCAGACCTACAGCCATGTGGTTGACTCTTAACTGCTCTCCGGGCAATTATGGATGGGCAATAAATGCCGGCCTAGCCAATGACACCCTCATCCCATGAATGAATTAAAAAAAAGAGAAGCTTCCATTGGAGGTCATGTTGCACTGAACAGCCTGTCAATAAAACAATGTGAAGCTGACCAAAATGAAGAGATGCGGGAGGGGAAGGTCAGACATGGACAGAGTTAAGATCAAAGGGTTTCACAACCCTTTGATGTTCAAATCAAGAGCTGTACCACAGTTGATGTGGTTATTATTCTAATAACAAAAGCTTTTACTTACATTAATTGATTTGTTACTATGATGTGAGTGTTTGTTTTGCATTCAAACCGCATGGAAGAAAGAACGTAAATTTATATAGCACCTTTCACTACCTCAGGCTGTGCCAAAGCATGTTTACAACCAATGAAGTACTTTCAATGGGCAGTAGTATTCTAACACAGGAAAAACAGTCATGGATTTACGCAGAGCGAGATTCAACAAGGAGTAATGAGATCAGAGGTATAGATAGAGTGGACAGCCAGAGACTTTTTCCTAGGGTGGAGGTATCTATTACAAGGGGGCATAGTTTTAAAGTGAGTGGAGGTAGGTATTGGGGAGACGTCAGAGGTAGGTTCTTTACTCAGAGAGTGGTAGGGGCGTGGAATGCATTGCCAGAGAGTGTAGTGGAGTCGGCCTCATTAGGGGCATTTAAGCAGCTATTAGATAGGCATATGGATGATAGTATAACATAGGGCTGGAGGTTAGATAGACTTAGGCTTAGGGTAAAAGTTCGGCACATCATCATGGGCTGAAGGGCCTGTACTGTGCTATACAGTTCTATGTTCTATGTTCCATATGAGCAGACCAGCTATTTTAGTAATGTTTGTCGGTGTAGCCAGGACTGCAGGGGAAATCTCCCAATGGTCTTCTCCCACTAGTGCCCATGGGATCTTTGTACATCCAACTGAGTGTCATTGGCACCTGTGTCTCAATCGAAAGGGTTGAAAAATGACAAAATTGGCTGGCTCATGATAATTGCATGCTCCCTGGATCTGGAACATTCTAAGTGTAAACATTGGCGTGAATGCCGCGGAGCTGATTTCTTTAAAAAGAATGTACACTGAAACTGAAACTTAAGCCAGGCTGCAAACATTTCTTTTTATATTTTTTAATTGAGATGAATGAGATGAGAGACTCCTGACAGGGGATTGTAGCTCATCTCAATGGATGAAATGCACTGCATTGATAGATTAATGTACAGCAATAATGAAAACACAACGATTTAAAATAGATTTATCGGGGACAGCGCAGAGTTCAGAGTCTGTGCTTTATGTTAGTGACAGACACTCAGAAATTGTTAATTTTATTTACTGCACTGCTTCAAAGCAATGTCAGGTTTGTAATAAAATAATTATAGCTTGGTCATTTGTAGTGTAGAGACCACCGTTAAAATTGTTAAGCATTTTAACAAGAATAAATAAAAATTTCAATTCAGTGCTTGTAATGAGATGCCCACAATTGCTCCATTACCAGCAGTCTACACTAATGAGGTTTTATTTCCCTTCTTCCCATTTTATTCTTTTACTGTCCATCAATTCACATATGCATGACACCCATTTTGAAATAATTTTCTTCTGGCATTTTTGTTTTTCCTTCATATCTCCCCCATTGCTTAGGTTCTCAGGTTTCTCCAATTTTTCTGGTTGTGTCTCCCCCTAGCTCCACTCTTTCACGTCTTTCACCTGCAGCTAGCTCGCTGAGGTCCACGGTCTGGGCAGATGTGCAGTGATGGAAACTAAAAAACCATGGGCTGAATCAGAGGCGCATTTTAATCTCTCTTTGAAGATTCAGAAGGGTGCCTGCACACTCCACGACAAAGCCTTGGGCTTCCTTTCCCCCTGCTTTCTCTACTTTGCCCTGAGTACATATATAAATATTGTCAACTCTGAGAACAGGTCAGAGGTTGGGAATTCTGGAATGAGTAGCTCACCTCCTAAGTTATCCCCAAAGCCTGTCCAACGTCGACAATGCACACATCAGGAGAATGATGGAATACTCTCTACTTGCCTGATGTCAGCAATGCTTATGAATCATGCAGGACAAAACAGTCCATTTGGCTGGCATCACCTTAAAATTCACTCTCTTCACTACCATCTGCATGATGCAGTGCGATAACCCACCAAGGCTTATTTAACAATACCTTGCAGCCCTATAACCTCTACCATCAAGAAGGACAAAGGCATCAGCAGCATGGAAACACTGCCATATGCAGGTTCCCCTCCAAGCCACACACATCCTGACTTAAAACCATAAGATTATGGTGACACGGTGGCTCAGTGGTTAACACAGCTGCCTCACAGCACCAGGGACCCAGGTTCAATTCCTCCCTAGGGTAACTGTCTGTGTGGAGTTTGCACATTCTCCCTGTGTCTGCGTGGGTTTCCTCTGGGTGCTCCAGTTTCCTCCCACAGTCCAAAGATGTGCAGGCTAGGTGGATCGGCCATGCTAAATTGCTCGTTGTGTTCAGGGATGTGTAGATTAGGGGGATGGGTCTGGGTGGGATGCTCTGAGTTTGGTGTGGACTTGTTGGGCTGAAAGGCCTGTTTCCACACTGTAGGGGATTCTATGATTATAAGTCATAGGAGCACAACTAAGCCTTTCAGTCCATCAAAACTGCTCTACCATTCATCTGATCTGATAATCCTCGACTCCACGTTCCCGCTTTTCCTCATAACCCTTGATTTCCTTACTGATTAAAAATCTGTTTATCTCAGCCTAGAATACACTTAGTGACCCAGCCTCAAAGCCCTTGTAGTAAAGAATTTCACAAATTCATTACCCTCTGAGAGAAGAAATTCCTCCTCATCTCTGTCTTAAAAACGCCTTACTCTAAGATTGTGCCCTCTGGTGCTAGACTGTCCCGTAAGGGGAGACAACCTTTTAACATATACCCCGTCAAGTCTCTGAAGAATCTTGTATGTTTCAGTAGGGACTATGTTGCTGTTTTTTTCAATGCTGATGTATCAGAATCGTGGAGCTTCCTTTGTAACAGTACTGTGGGGGTCCCTGCACTTGATGAACTGTAGCTCACCATCACCTTCTGAAAGATATTTAGGGATGAGAAATACGCATTGGCTTTCCTTGAGATGCTCAGATCCTGGCCTAAAAATCTCCCCCACCCCCACACAAATCCTTCCCATTAGCCTTCTTCCAACTTACTCAAAAGTTGCGTCTATTCCTGGCAACAGTCTCCTGCCACCGAATTTATGATCCAAACAGCTGGCTAGTGAGCTGGGGCCTGGATTTAGAAAGCAAGCCTGGGAAGTAAAACCACTCCAGGACTTACCGTGCGGAATTTTACCATCAGCAGAATCTCAGACATTAATGTTATCAGCACTTGCCCCTCAAAGGATTTTTGCCTCTCCCACCTTCTTCATTTCCTGCATGGCTTCTTGTTTTCACTAATCTTAGTTATTTACAAGTGTTTTTCTATTGCCAACAATTTCTCCTTCCTTAACGTTGTTATAATTCTATTCAATCCAGCCATAGGATAAGGGAGGGCACAATTTGCAGCGTGAGGCTTCTGTCTGTTCTCCAGCTTTCTCCAGACCTGCTGTGGGGCCTTTCTTCAGCAGAAAATTAATTCTTAAGCCCAGGCAGAGACTATCCAATAAAGTACTGTGATCTTTAGGCTTAAATCCCTCACTTCATATAACTGTGATAACACTGAGATGGAGACATAAAGATGTCTGAACTTTAGTCGCAAAAAATCAATGTACAGCTCCCTGCGTGCTTCGGGTGAAAGTTTCTTCTGTCATGGTTCTACTCATAATTTGTTAGGCCTCAATCCCAGCTGCCCAGCTGCAGCACTACAGCTAAAACCTCTGCGCACAAACTCCCCCACACCCAATCACCTCAACACTGCGTAGATGGAGAAATTTGAGGCAAAACAATTGGATTTAAAGCATTTGGAGATTGCTGCATTACCTTCCAGTTCATGACAAATCTGATACCTTGGTATTATCCACCTTCTGGTATCCGACAGGCCCTAGAATTGATTGTATTAGTGTGTTTTCCACATCAAAGCTCCCTGCAAAAGCCTTTCTTTCAAGTTTCAGGGAGTATGAGTTAAGAATGAGGAGGCAGATTTCACAGAGCTGGAAAGGCAAGTAGATATGAATTTGGATACAAATGCTTTTTTTTAAATAAGGGATAATACCATGGATGCTGGAAATCTGAGACAAATACAGAGAATGCTGGAGAAACTCAGCAGGTTTGGCAGCCTCTACAGCGGGAGAAACAGTTAATGTTTAAAGACTCCACAGTCTAAAAATACGTGGGTTAAGTGGATTGTCCACGCTAAATTGGCCCATAGTATCCAGGAATGTTCAGACTAGTTGGGCTAGCCATGGGAAATGAGGGGTTATGGGGATAGGGTGGGAGTGTGCATCAGGGTGGGATGCACTTTGGAGGGTCAGCGCAAACTGAATGAGCCAAATGGCCTCTCTATGCACCGTACGAATTCTGTGATTCTATAGCCTGAAGATTTCCGAACTTCTTCAGTTCTGCAGAAAAGTCATACCGGATTTGAAACACTAACCGTTTCTCTCTCCACAGATGCTGCCAGACCCTGCTGTATTTGTCCCGCATTCTCTCTGTTTGCTCTAATTGCTTATGCTTGCCTGTATTGGATTGGCCCTTTGCTCAGCGTGTGCTGCTTTCACAAGTGAGCAGGTAAGTAAACAGAAACAGTAGATGAAGAGAAAAGTCACAAGAACAAAACCATGACAGCGTAACGACAATCCCCATGGGAATATGCCAGGAATGCCAACACAATGCAGGATAATTTAAAGGCAACAGCAGGAGTAAAATTGACAGCAGAGAGAAAAAATAAAAGTCGGAACAGAAAGAGCAAGAAGAGCAGCAAAACTAACAAATCGTAAAACAAAGCGGGGACAAACAAAGCCATAATGTCTGCAGAGCCTACAACGGCAGCAGCAACAGAGCACGAGGAACAATGAGAGTGGCAGGAGATACTCCAGGAATAAAAACAATCAGCATAGAAATGTCAGTAAAAGCTGCAGAGAATAAATACGTTTACAGCAGATTTTGGAGCTGCTGCACTGCTAATAGCAGTGGTTAGCACTCATGCCTCACAGCACCAGGGACCCGGGTTCAATTCCAGCCTTCGGCGACTGTCTGTGTGGAGTTTGCACATTCTCCCCGTGTCTGCGTGTGCTTCCTCCGAGTGCTCTGGTTTTCTCCCATTGTCCAAAGGTGAGCAGGTTAGGTGGATCAGCCATGCTAAAGTGTCCATAGTGTCCAGAGGTGTGTAGGTTAGGTGGATTAGCTGTGGGAAATGCAGGGTTACAGAGATAGGGTGGAAGTGGGTCTGGCTTGGATGCTGTTTGGAGGGTCAGTGTGGACTTGATGGGCTGAATGGCCTGCTTCCACACTGTAGGGATTCTATGATTCTAATACTAACAGTGATTCTAGTAATCGTACCATAGCACGAGCAATCTTTATTGCCCATCTGCAACCTGCCAGTGAGCGTTCAGCTGGCCACTTAATTGCTAGAGGCATTTGGAGAGTGGAGTGACAGTGTTGCCCAGAACTCTTCCTACTTCCCACAGTTCTATGATTAGTTTCTCGCATGAGGGGCTGATGTAAGAAACTGTCTTAAAAAAATTGATTTGTCTTCTTTGCAGATGCAAGTTCCAGGCCATGTCTGACCCCATTGGCATGACTCAATCTCATTCTTGCAACCCAACAACAACTACACCAAATTATTACTGTCTTAATGTCATGAAATATCCCAAGGTACTTCACAGGATTAACAAACGAAACCTGACACTGATCCGCACAGACATGTAAAGCAACCTTCAGCATTACTCTGTGGTATTGACATTATGAGAAACAATGAGAGCTCACTCAAACACATAAACAAAATTTTAAACTTTCTTAGATCAAGCATATAAATACAAAATTCTATTCTACTATGACCTATACTGCATTTGGAATAAACTTTCAAAGCAAATTCAAAGAAAAAGCGCAGAGCTTAGATTAAAACTCACTCACTAACACATGCACATGGCTGAGTACAAACTCCGTCTGGTAATACAATTGTCTTGTTAATCTCTTCTTCGTCATAAAGATACTCTAGCAATACAATGGCCAAAGATGTCCTCAGTAAGTGGTCTTTCAATCACTCCAGAGTGGTCAAATCTTGTGGACCGCGGACATCTTTCTGATGCTAGGTTGGGCTCCCTTAAATATTTACCCAGTGATTATCAGATTCCCATTAAACACCTCCTTTTGAGCACAGATTCTTCCAAAGACGAGGCAAGTTCACTCTTTGACGATCAGTTCCTGTGATTGTGCCTCTTCTTCCATTATTGTTGGGTTCCTTCTTTGTCTGAAGTAATGAAATTACCTTTGACAGTTTTGTTCATAACTTTTACTTTCAATATTATACAGGATTTTACATTGCCAAGCTCGTATAGACTTGTCCCTGATAGACTTTGTTCATGATAAATATGAACATGTAACTTCTTTGTTTAAAACCTGAAGTTAAGGCATGTGATGCTGCCTATTGTACTCAGACTTTCTTTCAATGAATGACATTTTGTGAAGACCAACAAAACAGTTGACTGGCTGGAGAGCCCTTGGAAATCCCCATCCAGCTGACAAGCTGCATTCTTTATTCAGGAAGACTACCAAGGTCTGTGTGATCTTGTCAAGGCCTCAATAGAACAGGCGTCTCCCTTTCACTACCTAATGTCTTTGTTACTCCTTGATAGCAGCGGATTTTCCTTCTTAAAGCAAACTGCTGAATGTCCAGCTTGGAAAAAGCACCAAGAAGGAATCCTCTTCCTTGCACCAGGGCTATTTGGTTCAATGGCCAAAAGATTTGTCAAACAGCTAGGTTAAAACTGTCCTGAAGAAGGAAAAGTAAGCCAGATTCATAGAGCTTATACTTTTTCTAAATGCACAAACATGTCTGCTATAACGATTTTAAAGGGTCCCTCACCTCTCATAAAGAGCTCTTGACTACTCCCAGAGTGATACCTTGCCTTTCCCAGAGGTGTACCTTCTCTCTCCAAAAGGGTGCCTAACACTGCAAATGACTCCAACAATTTTTGAGCTTTTTCTCAAATGTCTATAACTCACAAGACATGTTTTAGAAATGCCAGCAACAAAATTTGCTTCTGTGTGAAGGCAGCTACACCTTTACAAATGCTGTGTACTACAGCTGTATTAAGTACAACCAGACCCTACTCCTCTCCCTGGAGAAAATGTTGGATGCCAGCTCCGGGGTTGAGATTTCTGGATCTAGGGCTTTGACTGAGGCATAGACCCATTCAGTCTTTATGAACATTTAGGCCCAAAAAATGTGACAGACTATCTGAGCCTCAGACAGCTGCTGGGGTGAGTGAACGGAGTTGGCAATGAGGACTGATGACTTTGGCCTTCACAACATCCAGCTACAGGCCATTCCTGCTCATCCTGTACAAACATCTGATAATTTTGAAGACAAAGAAGTGATGGCCAGACTGAGCCATATGTCATCTGTATGCATGTGAGAATTAACACCATGTTATGATGACACCAAAAGTCAAGAAGTAAAGAAGAAATATGAGGACACCAAGGATAAATCTTTTGGTACATCAGAGCTAATGGTGTGGGAGCACAACCAAAAGCCATCATTTTCTAGTTACTGCTTTTGATCACATTGGCTGCCACAGATACAGCCCCCTATTTAACAATGTATGGGGAGAGCTTGAAAGAAAGCTTGAAATATATGCATAGGTTTTTTTCTAAATCTGTGATTTGGAATCACTGACATTAGAGGATATAGTTCTGAAAAAAGAAAGGACTTCCATCTTTGTAATGCCCTGAACATCCTCAAGCACTTGATCGGCAACAAAATACTTTGGAAATGTCATCATTGTGGCAATGTTGTACTCTTGACAAACACAAAAGCTATTTTCTGGATGACTTTACAATGGTGTGGGCCTCCAGGAGGATGAACCTGCTCTTCGTTGAAGAGTGACAAGGGGTCTTTTATGTTCAGCCAAACAAAGCTGAATAAATGGCAACACCTTCGAACATATAACAGCTCCTCACTGTATCACTCATATTTCAGCCTGTGTCCTCAGGTAAGACAGGAACTTATGACCTTTTGACTAGATGATGAGAATGCTACTATTCTAACCGGTCCAGCTGTGAATCTCTGGTGAAATGTTTATCAGTTTATGAGTGGTATCTCTTAAATCAAGGTGATCCCAAGGAGACCTTCCAAAGTAAATCAAAAGCAAATCCATAGTTTCTTTAAACTGCTTGGCCAGATGATAAAATAGTCACATGTGATTTTGTCAGATTCCAGATTTACCTCACTCTGAGAAAAACCCATTCAACATAAACTGTGGGCAATTAAAATGATAAATCTCTTTACTTCCTCACAGCATTTTATCCTGCACAGGGGCTCAACGAAATGAGGGTTGTCATCGTTGGAAAAGGCAGTGTCTTTTACTAACAAAAGTCAGCAGTCAAGTGGGCCTAAATTGTAGCTCATGTGGGACAGATGTAATGCCCAGAGCCTGATGAAAAAAAATCATTCAATGTGTTTTCAAATCTTCACCACTCCCCCATTCCAATGGAAAAGACACTAAAACGACATTCTCAGTTCCTCCGTTGTTTTGTGTAAAAAGGGAAACAATGCATCCTATAGATCAGACGGTCCCAGCCCCAATGCTCAAAGTGAATGGAGTTAGCTCTCTGCAGCTGTAGAATGGAGACATCAGCCAACCTTACCACTCCTGAGTCTTA
This sequence comes from Rhincodon typus, assembly GCF_021869965.1. Taxonomy (NCBI): domain Eukaryota; kingdom Metazoa; phylum Chordata; class Chondrichthyes; order Orectolobiformes; family Rhincodontidae; genus Rhincodon; species Rhincodon typus. The sequence continues at coordinate 23,485,552 of NC_063364.1, read as the reverse complement.
GCCAGTGATCCTCTGTCCCCAATCCTGAAAATGGACAAGCTTGGGTTTTCCTGTGATGTTCCTGACCATCTGAGCACTGCATTGATTTGTACACACGGGCTGCTATCTTACTGAGAAAGATTTTTTTTTGGTTTCACAGCCTTACCCAGAACCCTCACCCCAGGTTGATGACTATTTCTACAAAGAACCTTCTCATTTCCAGCCAAAACGGGTCCTCATCTTCTTTTGAGGCCATGCCTCCTGGTTGACAACTGACAACATTCAGTAAATGTATTCAGGTTTAGCTTCTCTGCATCATTTATTCTCCAGAGGTGGCCTGGCTTCCATTTCCTTTCAAAACTGAGAAGGTTTCTTTGTAACTCCGTCAATCACATCACCTTGTATGCTGTGCATCTCTCCTCTGGGTTTGAATCAGTTCCTTGCATCTTGTTGACTAAAATGGGATAGGCTATTCAAGGTACTGCAGGGTGCTATCAAGCTTCCGTACACTTTAATTGCTTTTTTTATCCCACCAGATTGTTGCTTTGCTGAGTGTGGCAAACGCCACAGCAAGAACGCAAAAAGTGTTGCGAGATGAACCAGCTTATTAATGGTGTTGCTCGAGGAAGAACATTGTTGGAAACACTTTGCTTTTCTTCACACAATGCTGCAGAAGGAAGGAATTCACAGGAATAGTGCATTGCAGGAGGTATTGCTGACTGATGGCACATGGCTCTCTGTGCCAGAACTTCCTCTTTTGAAGCTAATTGCATATTCATGGTGAGCTCCTGCCCACACGGCAGCATCACATTGTTGGATTGGGACAGAGGAAGGCTGCCCAGCTTGAGATTCAAGGAGATCATCCTTGGGGAAAATGTCATCCAAAATGCCTGGCAGGAAATTGCTGACACTGTAATTGCTTTCTACAGCACCCAGCGGGCCTGGCTGTCAAAGAAGAGATCGGTCCTGATGAAACGAGCCAAGGTAATGTTGCCCTGCAGATTCCTACAGCAATTATCTGACCTAGTAAAACCAAAACCCTGTGTTCTGATTGATTAATATGCAATGCAGCAACATGCAACACACATACGCTCTGCTTGTGGGTCAGTGGTAACGCTGTTGTCCCTAGAGCATGTGGTGGCTGAGTGGTATTGTCACTAGACCCGTAATCCTGGGAACCAGGCTAATGTTTTTGAGGCATGAGTTTGAATCCCAACATGGCAGGTAGTGCTAATTGTATCAATGAAAATTTAGAATTTAAAAGCTGGTTTAATGATGACTTTGCAACCAATGTTATTAAAAACCCATTGGGCACACAAATGTCCTTTACAGAAGTAAATCTGTTCAGCTGGAGAAAGAATCCACAATACCATTTCAAAGAAGGCAAAATACTGTGAATGCTGGAAATCTGAATCAAACATAGGGAATGCTGGATAAACTCAACAGGTCTGGCAGCATCAGTGGAGTGAGAAACAGTGTTAATGTTTCAAGTCTGATTTGGCTCTTCTTCAGAACTGACTGAGGAAGATTCATACCACATGTTAGTTTCAAATAAGTGTTCTCTCTGGGTTCCTGGCCAATACTCTCCCCTCATTCAACATCACATAAACGGATTAGCTGGCTATTATGATATTGCTTTCTCTAGGTCTTTGCTCCATGCAAAATAGCTGTCTCTTTTCCCACTTCACTGACTCAACTTCACAAGTGCACCATTGGTTGTAAAATGCTTTGGGACATTAGGGAAGGGGCTTTATAAATGTATTTCTTTCTTCCTGCTGGAAGTGTTATCTCACTAACATTATAAAATAACATAGTACATCCTTCCAACACACCTTGGATGCATTTGTCCTATTCAGTTCATGACACACAGGACAGGATGCATGCTGAGCCTGTGTCTATGATTATATTTTTCCTTAAGGCTACAGTATCTCAACTTTCCCACCCGAAGGACAAAATCGCGCTTCATTAAAGGACAGATCCCAACTGAAGTGGGTGCAGTAATTTCACTGCAGTGGTTTGCCTGCAGTGTCTTGTGTATGAGAGGATTGAGGGAGTAGAAATGGTGCAAATTGATGCTCTCTGTCAAGGTCAAGGCTAATAACACCCTGCTCTTGTTGAGTCCTGTTCCCTTCTCACTCCCCGACAGGCAGAGCATCACAAAATATACTGCAATACAAGCTCCACTTGAAGACATTTCTTGGATGCAGCATTGTAACATATGTCTCTCCTCTATTATTGTCAGCTTGGAAGAACAACGTTTCCCTGTGCTCCAGCACGTTAATGCATTACAGTGCCTTGCATCATTCTTACCAATGTTTGCAATTGCCAGCAAGATTCACAGACCCCAGAGAATGCAGAAATTAAGTTTCAGGAGGTAAGATTTATATGAAGTGTCTAAGGGAAGTGGCAAATTGTGGTGCCAGAGGATGAGCAATGAGCAGCTGCAGCACCATGTGGATTATGTTAATGACCCTCTGCACTGTTTGACATTCTGTAGTATACTGATACAGGAGAGCACATTACAGAAAGGTGATGCAACTCAAAATTGCATCAATTACCTGTGGGCTGGAAATGCACTATTACATTAGACACTTCCAATGCTAAATTGAAGGGAGTCCAATGCACAACATCATTGATGAAAATCAGCTCGATTTCAGCCATTGATACTGATCCTTTTGGAGCTCCTTCTGTAATAGAGCTGGGCATTGTCAACCGTGTATATACAAGGTACATTGGAAGATAGTATTACTGAAGGGATCCACTTCAACCAGTTGGGCCAAGTGCCCCTTTTCCATCAAAAAAAACAGAAATTGCTGGAAAAGCTCAGCAGGCCTGGCAGCATCTGAGGAGAGAAATCATTTCAGATCAAGTAACCCTTCCTCTGAAGTGATGGTAGCTAGGAAAATGTCAGTTTATGTGCAGAAGATAGGGTGGGGGGAGGGGGAAGGGGGAAGGAGTAAATGACATGTGGGGATAGAACCCAAAGAGAGAGAAGAACAGCTGAATGGATAACAATCTGGCTAGAAGGGTGAATAGCTATTAATGGGGACTGTCAGTGGTTAACAATTGGTTGTGTGTAATGGCAGGCTATGTGATAACAAGGCCTAGTATGTGGGATTTGGGGTCAGGGCATAGGAGAGCTCAAGCCCTAATGTTATTGAACTCGATATAGAGTCCAGAAGGCTGCAGGGTCCCTAAATGGAAAATGAAGTACTGTGCTTCCAGCTTGTGTTGAGCTTCACTGGTGCACTGCAGCGAGCCTGAGACAGGGATGTTGTCCAGGGAACAGGATGGTGTATTAAAGTGGCAGGCAACTGGAAGCTCAGGGTCTTTTTTGTCCTTTTTTTCATGCTTTGAATTCGATGTGGTATTATGAAGAAAACTCCAAATCTGGCTCCATTTAAGACAGAATTTAAACAGTATGGGAATTTGAAATTTGCCAGGGGCAGTTTGGGATAGCATTGCAAACTGAGGAAGTTGTGAAATGTATCCCTAGCCCTTGCTAACCCTGCACCAGTGTACTTCAAATGTACTTCTGGAAAGGAGAGGTTATCATGATCTTCAGGAACTCTTAGTTACTATGAGATTTAATGATGAACAATGCCAGCCTGTTGGGCTACAAAGATGAGGGTCAAAAACCTAGAGTGAAATAAAAAATAACCCAGATACAGACTGCAGCAACATCCTTCCTAGAAAGTTGAAGTTGTGACATTAGAACTTCCCTTGCAGTTTAGGGCAAAGACACTAAATCCTGCAACGAAACTGTACAGCCCCATGCATATAATCTTCACTTATGATTTGTGAATATCCATAACTTTCAAGATGGATTTTAAAATTTATGCATGTTTAAAGTTGAATTGTCATGTTTCAGCTATCATTAATTACTATCCACTCTATGATATAGCGCACACCACTACAATGTAATCCAGAATTGATTCATGTAATAAATATTTATAGGCAAGTTTTAAAAGCTTGTAGTTTCACACTTTATTCCCCATGAATCCACAAGGAGGTAACAATGTCCTAAAACTCAGAAGGTAAGTTTCTATGTGCTGCCATTGGTTAACTAGATAAGTTGCTTCTGCACAGTATACCTGCAGATATATGTTCCCTGAGTAGAGCGATGGCCTGAGAACTTGTGGGGGTGATCCAGTCAATAGCTAGAAAAAAATAATGAAGTTCCTTTCATGATGTGAAATGATCTGAAATTTCTCTTCACTGAGGTTTCAGGCTGTCAATAAGCTTGATAGGGCTGGTTTACCTTGTCTAGGGGTAATGATCATAAAACCATTGACAATATAAGAAGCTTAGTATCCTTAGATAAATGTTTATTTCCTCGGAGTATGTTTAACTCATAGTTAGCTCTGCAGAGTAGCGATATCAGATGTTTGGCTTTTGAATTCTACTCTGGCCAGTTTGCAGGTAGTTATTTGGTGGTTCAGTGCCTATGGTCTCATCTTTCAATTAGTTAAAGTCTGAGCAATCTTGTGACCTTTACTTCTGGAAAACGTGAGGGAAGGACAAGGTTACCTTTGTGTAGTGATTGGAATGAGGGCCAGGCAGATCTCATTGACTACGAGATCCATGTTTGGGGTTGTTAACCTGAGCCAATCAGGGAGTCCTGGCTGACAGATATAAACAGGAGATCCATAAAGTCTTTTCATTCTAGGGATTAGCTCTGAGTTGGCTAGTCGGAGCCTAGGTACCGTGCGCATGTAAATAAAGCATGACTTGGTGATGCGATACCTGCCTCCTTGGAGTTATTTTACTTGGATGGGAGGAATCTCTTGAAGGTGGAGGCTGCTTCTACAATGTGTTAAAGCTGGGCCTGAACCTGCAGATGCTGCAGCTGCCTCAGTGAGGTGTGTGGGTGAATTTGCCGACAATCTGTTTCTGCTGAGTACCTAGTGGTAACTGGTGCCTGGTGAGACCTGATGTGAGGCCACAGATATTATATGCCAATCTCAAGACTGAGACTATTGAATAGCCTTTACTTTCTTTCAGGACGTTTGCTCTTGAAGCAGCAAGCTGGGCCCAGCATAGGCTAGACTTTCCTCAGCTCACACTAATGACTTGTGAAAGGAAAAAAACAGTGATCCTCATTCTGGTCATGAATAGCACTGGCAACGACAGCATCCCATTCAACACTTGTTCCATTCCCCAGGCTATCTACGACCAATTAATCTAATAGAGAACAGTGATCAAATATCAGAATACTCACCCCAAAGGAGCTTCAGATTCAGGCCAAGAAGTCTGAATCTGTGCCTTTAAGAGTTGACTCTCGTGCTTAAGGTTGATCTGAGCGAAAGGACACAGCAGACCGTATCCAATATTTGTCTCAGCTCACATTGACCACATTGTTGCTGTTACCATCAGTTCAGTTCATTTAGTCCCTGAGTAATCACTGATTGATTGATGTGGATTGGCTGATTTTCAGCAGCTTCTTTTTTTCTTTGCTTGCTCTTTGCCAGAGCAATGTGCATGTAGTGAATTAATGTGCTGCATCGTGGCGCTGCAGTCAAAGCCCATTGTGTAAGATGTTCTGAAGGAACAACACTGTTACCTGCAGCCTCAACAAAGAGTAGCTCACAGCTCACTGCCTGCCTGGTTCATTTATTCTGTAGGAATTAGTATTTATGCTGCTTCAGGTCTCTCCTTGGAACACATTAACTGTTAACAATAATATTCCAGGGGCAACTGAATGCGTGCTACAGATATCTGCTCTTTTATTTCAATTGCTTTTGAGTTGTGACCTCCCAGAATGAGGCCAATTGGCTTACGAACATGAAAGAGGGTGGGAGATTGTCAACATAATTCTCATGTTAGCTCAATAGATAAGGGGACCACTCATATTGCAGACCTGGTTCACACAGGAGTCTGCATTGAAATGTTTGAATTAATCCCAGCATCTCCCTTAATAAACAAGCTAAAAACCTGTGGAGAGAAATAAGCGTTAACGTTTCAGAATGTTCTGAGGAAGGGTCACTGGACCTGAAACGTTAACTCTTATTTCTCTCCACAGATACTACCAGACCTGCTGGGTTTCTCCAGCAATTTCTGTTTTTGTTTCTGATTTCCAGCACCTGCAGTTCTTCCATTTTTTTTATTAAGCTAAAAACCTCACAGATTCTTTGCTCCATTGATTCCTCTTCGAAACATAAAGCCTGTGAGGTTGGTTAGATCATTGGATGGATGGCTGGTATACAATACAGAGTGATACCAGTTCAATTCCTGCACTGGTTGAGGTTATCATTCTCAACCTCTCCCTTTGCCTGATGTGTGGTGACCCTCAGATTAAACTTCCATCAGTTGTCTCTCGTTAATGACAGAGAAGTCCTGTGGAGCAGTTAAACTATGGTGACTTCATTTCAGAAATGGTGTATGAATGTCTGAGGACAGGATCAGGTTAATTGTGATGCTGGCCACTGTTAAATATTTTGCCAATAGTCACTCTCTTGTCAAACAATGGGTACTTTAATGAGGCATCAGGGAAGTGGCTCAATCACACGTCAGTAAGAGTCAACACTGTCAGGCAAAGAGCAAAGAAAACCAGGGGAGAAAAAGAAAAGCTTATTAAATTGATTTAGTCAAGTTGCAGTTATCGATCTTCAGCATGAAACCTGTTAATTGTGGCTCTCCCTCACTGCTGCAGTGGAAACATAATCATCCCATTTATCAAATGACTTCCATCAATCAGCCCTTCAGGTCTGAATCAGAGATATCACCAAATCACTCTATGTTTGAAACAATGTCCCTTCCTAAATGGAGACTTCAATTCACTGGGTTGACTGTCATTGCTTTAGGTTTGTGCTAAAATCAAAATGAATATTCTTTGCTGTAACATACTTCTTGCTTGTTAACCTGATGAATAGCATTTAGGTCACAGAGGGATCCTGCACAATAACAAAGTTGTGGGACTCAGATGATACTATAAACCATTCCAAAAGGGCTGAGTGATTTATCAATGTTATCTGAACAGTAAGACTTTGTTACTGTCCTGTCACTACTCTCAATTTGCTGCTATTTTCCAACAGTTGTCTGTAAAGAGTGAAGATGATTAAAAATCCAAGTGCAACATATGTGACAAAGATACAGCATTATGTTACATTAAACGCTGTAATACTTCCCAGTGTTATCTGAAACCAGGTTCACTTTTATTGTATGGCAGTTGATTTCTGACACGTTTTGTACATTGATTTCCTGCGCTGTGCAGTGATAGAAGAGGTTGCAATGTAAAAAAGCTTGTTATTGAGGCCAGTGTAAAAGCAGACAGTATCATAGCTGTAGAGAAATCAGAAAACAAGGATCAGCTACTCTTTCCCAGATTTTAGAAAAGAGGGCAGGTCTTTTTGAAGTTATACTTTTGAAGGCATTGTCAATAAGGCTAGAACTTTTTGCCTATCCCTCGCTGATGCAACTGAATGATTTGTTAGCCATTGGAGAGAGGGCAGCTGAGAGTCATTGGGCTAAGAACATAAAGTACTGAGGAAGCTCAGCAGACCTGGCAGCATCTGTGGAGAGAGAAACAGAGTTAACGTTTCTAGTCCAATATGACTCTTCTTCAAACCGGAGTTGGAGTGGATCCCAAGCAAAATCTTCCTTTGTCTAAATAAATTCATGATGTGACATAAGCAAAGACTGCAAGAAATGCTCAGCAGACTGGTCAGCATCTGTGGCACGAGAAATGGCAGGAATAATACGTGACTTCTCACTCATGATAATTTTGGGCCTTTAGAGCCATTTGTTGGCTTATTTTTTACTGACTGCAAGTTTAAAATAAGATTCCAAATTGTCACCATGGGAGTTGAAGTCATGTTTTGCTGGATTATTAGGGCAGATTGGCCGGTTTATGAGTGCAGGATATAGCTGTACTCCCCACAGTCCTGTGTGGCAAATCATTCTGTGAAAGAGATAAGAGCAGGCAGTATTGATATATTTGATGTTAAGACAAAACTCCTTCATTATAACCTCATGTAAATAACAATTATTTGTGAATTAGATAATATTTCAAGTTTCTTTACTTCACCACAGAATATCAGTAAGTGTAGATCAAAAAACTCCAAATTTTAATTAAATGACTGATATTACATTCACTTTGCTGTTTTTCCTTTCTATACAGAGTCATAGAGATATACAGCAGGGAAACAGACCCTTCGGTCCAATTCGTCCATGCCGACCAGATATCCTAAATAACTCCAGTCCTATTTGCCAGCATTTTACCTATCATTTACCCATCAGGATGCCGTTTAAATGTTGCAATTGTACCAGCCTCCACCACTTCCCCTGGCAGCTTATTCCATACATGCACCACGCTCTGCATGAAAAAGTTGTCCCTTAGGCCTCTTTTAAATCTTTCCCCTCTCACCTAAACCTATGCCCTCTAGTTTTGGACTCCACCACCATGGGGAAAAGACCTTGTCTATTGACCTTATCCTTGCCCCTCATGATTTTATAAACCTCTATGAGATCACCCCTCAGCCTCTGACGCTCCAGGGAAAATAGCCCCAGCCTATTCAGCGTCTCCCTATAGCTCAAACCCTCCAACCCTGGCAACATCCTTTGTAAATCTTTTCTGAACCCTTTCAAGTTTCACAACATCCTTCCTATAACAGTGAGACCAGAATTGCACGCAGTATTCCAAAAGTGGCCTAAAGAATGTCCTATACAGCCGCAACATGACCTCCCAACTCCTATACTGAATGCACTGACCAATAAAGGCAAGCATACCAACGCCGCCTTCACTGTCCTATCTACCTGTGACTCCACTTTCAAGGAAGTATGAACCTGCACACCAAGGTCTCTTTGTTCAGCAACACTCTCCAGGACCTTTCCATTAAGTCCTGAACTGATTTGTCTTTCCAAAATGCAGCACCTCACATTTATCTAAATTAAACTCCATCTGTCACTCCTCGGCCCATTGGTCCACCTGATCAAAATCCTGTTGTACTCTCAGGTAGTTTTCTTCGCTGTCCACTACACCTCCAATTTTGGTGTTATTTGCAAACTTACTAGCCATACTTCCTATGCTCATTTATCATTTATATAAATGAAGAAAGCACTGGACCCAGCACCATTCCTTGTGGCACACCGCTGGTCAAAGGCCTCCATTCTGAAAAGTAACCGTCCACCACCACCCTCTGTCTTATACCTTCAAGCTAGTTCTGTATCCAAATGGCTAGTTCTCCCTGTATTCCGTGTGATCTATCCTTACTAACCAGTCTACCACGAGGAACCTTGTTGAACGCCCTACAGAAGTCCAAATAGATCACGTCGACCGCTCTGCCCTCTTCAAAAAACCCAATTAAGTTAGTGAGACACAATTTCCCATGCACAAAGCCATGTTAACTACCTGTTGACGTCATAAGCAATTATTCTTCAAAAGTACTTAAATTGTCTGAAAAAGGCTTTGAGATGTCAGGTTTTTGTGAAAAGCACTATATAAATGCAACTTCTTTTCTTTGCTAACGTGCTAAGTTATTTGCTCTATTGAACAAAGCCCCTTCCCTTCTGTCCAATGATGAGATGAGTTTTGCACCTCTCCCCAATCCTTCCTATAAACATTTGAAAAGACATTGCTCTGCTCTTCATTCGATGAAACGTAAAATAAACACACGGAGGTGGCATGATATCCATTTGTTTGTCCAGTGGGAAACCTGATAGCTGCTGCAAGAATAAATCCCATTCTCCCCAGGCCTGGGAAAGTAATTCTTTCATTTATTGGATCAGTCCCACTGGGCAAAGACCCTTGCGGGTGATTCCAACTGCACTGGTAATCAAAAGGAATCTCACGAACTGTTCCTTACCAGTAAACACTGCTAACGATGGAAATTTGCTAAGGATAGTGCAAGTCTTTTTTTTAACCAATTTTCCTTTGGGTATATTCTGGAATTTTTACCAGATTATTCTGACAGGTATGTGGGTTTTTTTTAAATCATTATTGTGCCCAGCACTTAAAGGAATTTTATTTCCACAGTAAAGTTGTGTCATTTGGCAATTTATTGGAAACCTCAGAATTCTTTGGTCCACATCAGGGATGTAGCTCATTTGTTCTTGCAGAATATATCCATTAATCTGACTGTCTTCAGGTAAAATTTCGCACAGTTCACTAAACTAAAACAAAAGTCCCATCAAATGTTTCATTAAAAACATTCTTTTCTTGTTCCTCTGGGATATTGGCCCTGTGCTACAAAAGAATCATTGCTGTGGTGGACTAAGGTCAAAGGTTCTCAGAAAATGTTACTGTGTCACAAATGTAACAGAGTGATCTCTGCCCTTCTACTGTTCCCATTGATAATGACTTCAATCTCTTGACAATTGCCATTTAATTTAAACACGTATTAGGAAATTGGCAATTCAAATTATTCAATTGAACGTGCAAATTTAAAGCATCTAATCGATAACCAGATTTTCTTACTGCTGACTTGGGCTGCTCCGGAAAAGAGTGTTGTGATTGGTCATGCTGCATGACAATGTAATGCTGCTGTGAGCTGTGATTAGATAATGGGCTACCAATTATTGACTATTTATTGCACATTTTCAGCAAAGCTTTGAACTGTGGCTCAGATTCCATTGTCAGTGCTCACCACAGACCTTGAAGAAATTTGCTCAGAAGGACCTGGCAATCTCATTGATGTGGATTTCCCATTCTTGATGTTGATTTCAATCAGGTGTCCAGTCAAGAAGATCTCCAGGCATCCAGCAAGGTTGATGTACTCAAACAGCAATCACATTGGGGTATTCTCACAGATCAAACAAAGAAGTAAAGTGCATTGAAGTTTTCATTTCTGATGAAAGTTTTGCAGAGAGCGAAATAAATCATGAGGCAACATGTGAGAATAAGATAGAAACTAAAATATCATAAGAAAATGTTTAAAATATGCTTTAAGTTTTATGTCTTTTTAAAAATCATAATTGAAAAATTTGACATTTCACAAATATAAAATTCATTTTGGCAAGTTCAAAGAGACTTCAGGGGTGATTATGAACTTAGTATGCCATTAAAATTACATCTTTAAATGCAGTGTAATCTGTTCAAGAGTTTTTATGATGGAACAAATCAGTTTAATCTGTTCAAGAGTTTTTACAGTGGAACAAGTCATCTGAAGGGATAGGTTTTCATCAGTTCAGTAATTTCTACTCATTTTAGTTTGGCAAACACCTGTAGGACACCCTATGGTGAAATTCAGAATCGCAGAAAGCAACCTTTGGATTTCCACGTTTAGCTGTTCATATGCAGATTCCAAAAGGTAAAATCAACTTCGTAGAAGGAATGATGCTAAACATTGACAGTTTCACCATCATTACTACCAGAGAATCTGGGCCATTCCCTGGTTATTAAGTAATCTTATTTTGACAGTGAATGAGAGGACCCCTGACTTTCAAAGTCCTTTTGAATGCACTTGATTTTGATTTTGGCTTAACATTTGGTTAGTATTCACTTAGGACAGGAATTCTCTTTGAATAATTAAAATAAATTACAATTTGAATTAGTCCATAATGAGGGTAAAGTTTGTTGACATACACAATGGGTGCTGATTGATACATCTTGCATTCAAGCATTTTCTGCCTTTACTTCAGGTTTTCATTATTTGCTGATTTTCTTTTCATTTCTGTTTATTAAAATATTCTCCCTGCTTGCAATATTATGTGAAAGAATTTAAATCACACTATGAATAAAAATGATCTCAACCCTGAAAAACATATTGCTGCAACCACTCTATATTTGATTCAATGATTGGTTGCATGTTCTGTTTGTATAATTTAATAGCTCTCCTGTTAGTCATAGGTATCTGTCCCATAATTGGCCAATCAATGGCAATCACTTGCAGACTCCATCCACCCAGTTTATCAAAACCAGAAATAAATTCTTTACATAAATTTGTCACCAAAAATTCCAGCTATTTCAAAAAATTGCAAAGTAGATAAAATATGCTGAGTACTTTAAGTTTGTTTTGTGAACTAGGTGAGATAGAAGTGATCCTTTCTGGGTAGGAGGGAGTGGTTAGTTTAGCATCTTGTTGTGGAGGTATAAATAAGATTGGGAAGTCATCTGGACAAGTGTAAGGTGATGCATTTTGGAAGATCAAGTATGGGTGGAAATTATACAGTGAATGGCAGAACCCTCAGGAGTATTGACATGCAGAGAGATCTGGGTGGGCAGGTCCACAGGTGGCAGCGCAGGTAGATAAGGTAGTAAAAAAGGCCCATGGCATGCTTGCCTTCATTGGAAGAGGCAAAGAGTGTAAGGATAGGCAAGTTATGCTGCAGCTTTATAGAACTTTAGTTAGGTCACTCTTGGAATATTGAGTACAGTTTTGGTCACCACACTACCAGAAGGGTGTGGATGCTTTGGAAAGGGTACAGAAAAGGTTTACCAGATATTGCCTGGTATAGGGGATTTTAGCTATGAAGAAAGGTTGGAAAGACTGTGTTTGTTTTCACCAGAATGCAGGAGATTGAGGAGCAACCTGTTAGAAGTTTATAAGGCTGTGAATGGCATGGAGAGAGTGGAAAGTATGAGGCTTTTTCCCAGGGTGGAGAGGTCAATTACTAGGGGCCACAGGTTCAAGGTATGAGGGGGTAAGTTTAAAAGAGATTGCGAGGCATGTTTTTCACACAAAAGGCGGTGAGAGCCTGGAGCGTGTTGCCAGAGGAAGAGGTGGAAGCAGACACAATAGCAGTATTCAAGAAGAACCTGGACAAATACATGAACAGGAGGAGAATAGAGTGATATGGATTCTGTAAATGAAGATAGTTTTAAAATGGAAGGGCAAAATGTGTCGGTGCAGGCTTGGAAGGCCAAAGGACCTGTTCCTGTGCTTTGTTCTTTGTTCTTTAAAGTGCTACCTCATGTAATTTGGGAAGTAACTGATGGAGGGTGGGAAAGCAGGCAGGGCAACCAGACCTGGTTGTCCTTGTGCACTAGTCACTGAAAGTAAGCATGCAGCTGCAGTAGGCAGTGAACAATGCAAATGGTATGTTAGTCTTCTTATTTAGGATTTGAGTGCAGGAACAGGGCTGTCTTGCTACAACTGTACAGTGACTTGGTAAGACCATGTCTGGAGTATTATGTGCAATTTGGTTTCCTTATCTGAGGAGGTATGTACTGGCTATGGAGAGAATGCAGCAAAGATTTACCAGACTGATTCCTTGGATGGCAGGACTGATGTATAAAGAGAGATTAGATTGGTTAGGACCATATTTTTTGGAGTTTAGAAGGATAATGAGTGATCTCATTGAAACGTGTAAAATATCAAATTTTCTTAGTGAAAGAATAAGGAAGTTTATTGCTTACAAATTCTGAGAAAACTAATAAAACACAACATTAAATATCCACATACACAAACAGAAGTATGAAGTTTTAAAAAAGAGTGCAAAAAGGAAGATCGAAACTATGTATTTTAAAAGTGCTAAGGATCCTTGAGATTTTAGGTTTAACCTGAGACCATCCTTATTTAATTAGCTGACTCCATCCACCACATTGGCAAAATTTGTGGATATCCCTGAGTTCTTGGTGAATTAATGTTTGTTCAATTCTCTTTTCACCAGGTGTTGTCGTACAAGAGATTGAGTAAAAGGGAGAGAGAGAGAGCAAGTGGTCTTTTTCTGCTATGACAAATCCATAATTCTTCTCTCTGTTTCTTTGCCCAAAAGCTATTACCTGAAATACACTTCATTCAGGCTTTCACATTTCTGACTTCACAGCTTTTTTTTCCACCAAGTTGGATAGTCTGCAGGCAACTTTCATCCTAATATGTGAAAATTCCAGAAAGACAGATATCAAAAGAAAAAGACACAGAACTGTGCTGGTTTCTGCTGTTCTGATGACATATTAATTTCAGTTCTGGCTGAATCTTGTTTATTGATAGTTTCATGAACTAACTTAACCTGTGGTCAGCTGCTGACTGCAGCCAACTTAAGTCAGCAAATTTCTTTTTTTTAAAAAAAATTTCATCCATAATCTGTCACAAATGTTATAATCAGATTGTGAAAGTCAAAATTTGATGGTCCACTTCTACTAATGTCATCACAATCCTTCAACATGAGAAATGAGCAATATCTGTCCTATTTGTATACAGTAAGCATTCCATTACAAGGTCTGTGTAAAACAGTAGGAAAAAGATTGGGACATTAACACATATACATTCTTATAATTTACTCCCTTCATCATAACCTGCGTTCAAAACCTGCTTTAGGAATGGCAGCTGGACTTGGTCTCTGGGCTGCACCATCTTTTCAAGTTTTAACCTTTCACTGACCTGTCCTGGAAATCATCTATAGGATTCAGGCAATTTCATAAATTCGATTTTTATGAGATCAGTGGGTAGTAATCCAATGTTTGCCTCCAATTGTGTCTGGACCTGCATCCTGCATCTCACTCAAATTCAACTTTACATCAACCCATTGGTGGAGATTTGAAACTTAGTTTTGTTCCTTTGATCTTCCCATAAGTAATTTGAAAAAAATCACTTCTGTTGTGTCTCCAGTATTGCCTGCTGCAGGGCATATTCTTTTCACTTTTCCTTTCATTCGGAGAATGGGGTTTCTCCTAAGCTGCTCCACCTTTGCTGGAACACTATTGCTGTCTGACTCTTTTGGTTTTTCTCTGGATCCTTTGAGATACTGCTGGCCTGTCTTCAACTCTATTTAATTCAAATGACCCTTCCTAAGACCTTCAAAGCCCATGGATTTTACTGGCCCCTGTCGGCTTCTAAACCTTTCTCATTTTGTGTTGCTTTACTGTTTCCTATTGATTTAATTCACATGGTCCTTCTTGAGGCCCACTCTAACTCTCATGAGTTTTCCTACCATCCATAGGGCATCCAAACCTCTTTGGATTCCCAGATTTTCTGTCAATTCTGCTGGTTTTCTCCAGCCTTTCTAGTGTCTCTGAATTGGTCACTTCTATTTGTGCCAGCCTATTCATTCCTCAATAAAATATTTATCCCTGGCACTGGCAAACTTGGCACGACATCCACATTTACAAGGCAAGCCCAGTCCATCACGCAAGTCAACCTTCCATCCATTGACTCCATCTATAGTTCTTACTGCCTCAGAAAGGCAGCCAACATCATCAAAGACCCCTCCCAACACGTTTATAATCTCTTCCAACATGTTCCATTAGGCAGAAGATACAAGAGCTTAAACACATGTACAACAGATTCAAGAACAGCTTTTTCACCACTGCTATTAGACTTCTGAATGGACCTCTCAAATTTCAGATTTAGTGTTGACTTTGCTCTTTGTTCACCTTCTCTGCAGCCTGCATTCTCTGCATTGTATTCTTTGCTCTGTTCTGCCACCCTATAATCTTTGGATGGTATGATCTGCCTGTACTGCAGGCAAAACAAAACTTTTCGCAGTACCTAGGTACTAATGATAATTATAAACCAAATCAAATCGAAAAGTCAAAGAAGTAACAGCTTCACTCTCTAAGTCAAACTCTAATCAATGGCTCTTCTACGTCCATGAGCCCTTCTGTCAGCGCACTGGTATTTAACTCACTTCCAGATGAAAAAATCTTTCTTTTCCCACTGGCAAGGTCTGCGAGCAGCTAGTGCACTGCAGAAAATTGAGTTGTCTCTTTGGCTGTTTTGCACAGTCAGTGGTCACCATTCCTGTGGTCACAAACTTCTGAGAGCCATCCTGGTCAACATGCCTGAGCAGATGCTCGCCTCATTTAAAGACACGGAAACCAGTCTTTCAGCCTGAGTCTCTGTGGGAGGCTGGAACCACCAATTTCCCTTTACAAGCCCTGGCATCCCACAGTGGATGAATGTTAAATCCCCATACTCATTGATCTAAAGCAAGTTTCTTAAGCTTTACAAATTCAACGTCGTCAGGTTATTTCCTTGGGTTGTGGAATTTTTGCCACTATGTCTCTGGCACTAACCAGAATTAGCCCGTTTTTTGCCTTGTAGTCAATTATACTCTCCTCGGATGAGAGGCAGTAAACTTCACAAGCTTCCCCTGTCACCCCTCCTCACTAGTCGTAACAAAATTAAGGGGTGACCAGCATGTTCCAAAAGATTAATGAATGAATTGGAGTAAGGGCAAAGTAGTTTGTCTCTTCAAAATGTGTTGAATAAAAAGCAAAAAGATTAATTAATAGATTGTTAATAGATGAAAATTGTTATAGGCGATTTGGTGGTGGGAAAAGCCACTTGGTTGTGTATGATAACTCCTGTGCATTGAAAAGAGAGAAAAAAAGCAGAAGAATATATTACAGCATGGTCTTGCCTGAGGTTTGGTGACCTTCAGGTTAACTCATTACCAGTTGTCTCTCTCTCACAAGAGGGCAATCCTATGGTCTGTTAAGACTGTAGCACCTTGAAAGGCTTTTGTGTTGAAATGTTTGTGTCCTGCTTGACCCAGGAGGCCTGGGTTCAAGTACCATCTGTTTCAGATGTACGCAGGTTGACATGAAAATATATTTGGGGCATTTGTGGCACAGTGGTACTGTCCCTACCTCTGGACCAGATAGCGTGCATTCTGGCACCCCACACGTGGATCACATCATGCCTGTAAAGGTTGATTAAGTGCATTACAATTTGATGTCATACTGTACAGCTGAAATTCACTCTGCCCACTTGTAAGTCTAGATCTAAACAGAGAGAAAATGAAATCTTCTTAACGTGGTCCAATTATAACATTGTTTCAATTTTTGGAGTCCAAGATTCTCATTAGAATAGACTTGTACCAAATAAACATGCGGAGATTTTTCTACAGTTATCCATAGCACTGGTAGCACTACATTGAGAGTATTGTGTGCAGTTTTAATCTCTTTATTTCAGAAAGGACTCAACTGTTTTAGAAGCATCACTGATAAAGCTATTTAGCTGATTTCTGGAATGAAAGAGTGCTCTTGCGAGAAAAGGTTGAGCATGTATCCCTTGGAGTTTTGAAGGATGTGGTGTGATCTTGTTGAAATGTGTAAGATCCTGAGGGGACTTGGCAGGATAGATGCTGAGAAGATATTTCTACTTATGGGAAAGGCGAAGGGACATAGTTTAAAAATGAGAGGTCTTCTATTTACAATATGAATGAGGAGAATTTTTTTTCACTCAGAAGATTTGAGTCTGGGGAATTTCTTTCACAGAGAGCACTGGAGGCAGGGCTATTGAATATTTTAAAGACAGATTTAGGTTGTTCTAAAGAGTATTGAGTGTTGGTAGGAAAGTGGAGTTCAGCCCATAATCAGATCTGTATGATCTCGTCAAATGCAGAGCAGGGACAAAGGCTTGAGTGATCTACTCATGCTCTAATTTGTACATTGTATAGGATGGGCCATAGGGCTAAAAGTTAATGATGATGTTCGACAGCTGCATCAGAAGGTAGATTGTATAGAATGGGCCGAATGGCTAAAATTGTTGATGATATTCGACAAGCTGCATGACCTTGAACGAATCCTGTGAATAGTCCTTTATGAGCTGAAGGTGACACCTGCACTTGTTTTCCCATCCTGTGTTTTCTGTACCAGCCAGCAGTTTTGTCTTCCTGTGTCTGCTTTCTTTGTGCTGGCTGTTTGTCACACTGTATAAGGGAAAGAGAGTTTTGTTCCAAGCTGCTACTGGACTTCACTTTGCCTCGGAATCGTGAACAGTGCCAGGAATGAACCTAAGCCTCCAGACCAGCCATCGGTTGAGGGGTCCCTGAAGGCCAGGAGGACATGAGATTTGTTGCTATTTTTTCTTTTTCTCTTCCATTTATTATTACCACTATAATCATTTATTATTACCATCATAGTCATTATTCTTACTTAATGAACATTCATATTTAAGCAAATTGCTGCTGTTGAGCCTTCCCTTAACTATATTTAACCGAATCTGAAAAGAACCACTTGGATATACGCTGTGATCCAAGACATATGTTCATATGTTTGTGTGCTCACCTCCACGTCAACCAATCTGCAAAGACAGGACCTCTGCCCAATTGCCGACTAAGATTATTTTCTGGTTTATAGATTCCAGGAGACCATATATTTTGAACTATAAGCTAGAAAATAGAAGTTGGACCTGTATTTAGTTAAAAGTACCAGGAGCATGATTTCAACTTGATGTTCAAGAGGGATTTCATGGTGTACACTTTAGCTAACAAGATTTTGTTACTTTTTAGTGCAGTAAGGTATATACTTCATGAGATCAAGTGGCACCAAGAGTCTGAGGTAAGGGAGAAACTGCCCAACAACAACCTTTGGATTGGTTCAGCTGGAGTTTGTTACAGACCCTTATGTGTCATGCATTCAGAGACATTCAGAAGCCTTCAAACACAAAACATTTCTCTCATTATGTCCTTCTAATAGTGAAAAGGATAAAAACTTGAAGACTCTGGAAAGAAATAGTTCCAACAAAAGAAAGACCACATGATCATCTGTTGAATCGAAGATCGACCACTACTCTACAGGCAATCACTAACAGAGTCAAAAGAACTTTGAGAAACAACTAATCTCACTTGAATAATCCAGACTCTTGAAGTACAGAGTTTGTTTATCCATGTCTTTTATTCCCACCTATAATATTTGTGTCAAGCCTTCTATTTTTGCCTGTCTTATTTGGAAATTAATGTGTGTTTGGAATTCTAAAGGTGCAATTTAAGTCATGTAGTAGTAAATCAGTAATCCATTTTTTGCCATTTGTTCAAGAATGTTTGTTTACAATAATTAGAGTTATTTTTCCGTTAATGATGAAACATGGTGTAAATTGCTTTTGTCCTGATAGCAATCCCTCAGTGAAATTGATCACCTTCTTGGTTTAATTAGGTAGTTACACATTTGGGACAGTTTGTGGAATAGTGGGGCTCGATTATCAGCACACTCTTCCCAACTGAGTGATGACAAGGCAGGAACCACATTCATAAAGATTGGGGAGGTGTGAAATTCTTTCCATTTACATTTATGTTTGGGCAGGTGAACCTAAATAAGGTCACTGGTACCATTGGGAAGTAATACTGCAGTGCAAAACCTTTGATAGCAGGAGATATAGATTGGGATTGCTCTTGGGAGTCCAGGTATTGAGCGCAGTATTAAAATAACAGCTGATCCTATGCCTGAAATGGCTGTAAAACAATCACGATGCTCAGTCTTTTGCAGTATGCATCAGAAATCCTCAATCCCATTACTGCTTCAAAGCACAATCTAGTACAGCTTTCATTCCGTATTTATTCCACGGAGTGAACAGTGATTTCATTGTCCATTCACTTGGCAATTCACTTACATGAAAATAGTAATACACTCGAGTAGATTATCAATTAAGAGTTACCAGATGTGAGTGGCATTTCAGATAACGTTCCATTAGGAACACAGCAAAGAATCATGCCGTCAAGGGGAATTGCTAGTAATCTGAAATAAAAACAAATAATCAGCAAATACACAAATCCAGAATTTGTGAGTGTCATCAGATCGCAGAGTTCTTCTGATCTCCCAATGCTTTACTCAAATCTGCTCTGAATTTGGAGCACGTTTCTCAGGTTTAGCTACTGCCCTGATCTGTCCTTTTGTTTTTACATAGAAAACTTAAGTAAAATACTGAAAGCTATCAAAGGCCACAGATGTTGCAGTTCATGTATTTTAGGCTCGGGATCAAAAGTGGAAACCTTTGCTGGATTGATATCAAACGGTGATACTTTGAAGTGTGACAATTGGTTTGTGTTATCTGGAGTTTATCATCTGAAATGTAATGGTAGTTGATAGATGTAAGATACCTGTACATCATATCCATTCATATATATGTTTATACATAGCATATCAATACACAGAAGAATATAACTAAAACATCAAAATAAGTTTTCGTTAAAGAGAATTAATCTCAGAATAACATCACTCTTATGGCAGCTTTTTAAATCTTTACTGAACTTCCCAGTTTCTTTTCCTTGGATTGTTAAGACTCAATTAAGGATTCTATGATAGTAATTTTTGCAATTCCTTTCTGGTCTACTGGCATGAACCTCTCGTAATTCTGATGACCTAAATTTTCTCAGTTCTAACAACTTGAAGATTTTGATCCAAACTTTCCTGGCTTGGAAGGTCATAGAACTCATTTTGGCTTCCCCTGAACTGATTTGATTCTCTTGTAGGAGAAACTATTTCACCTTCCAAACTGAACTTTGGGTTTTTCTGAACTAAAATTTTGAAATTTCTATTTGTGAAGTTAAAACTGGTCCCTTTTCTGTTTTATCTGTCTGTTATAAACTAATCAGTACATACATACCATCAGTTAACGCGAAAGATGTCCTGCTGGAACTTGATTGAATCACATTCTTGCTTTGCATATATATTTAGGTCACTATTTCAAATAACTTTCTGACAGTTTGTAACAAAGTTACCTTCACAGAAATGAAACCAAAATCCATCTGCCTCTAATTAAAAAATTCAAGTACCTAAAATGATAATAACATCTTGTACATCTTTATTATATCATTCAGGACAAATATTTTTACCCCATCAACTACCTTAAACATTCACCCCCTCAAAACGCACATACAGTGTCAGCAATGCTGTATCATCCACAAGATGCATTTCAGCAACACACTAAGGCACCTTCTAAACACATGACCTCTACCAACTAGAAGGACAAGGGCAGCAGATGCGTAAGAACAATACAAGTTCCCCTTGAAGCCACGTACCAATGTGATAAGGAACCCTATCACAGTTCCTTCATTGTTTCGGGATAAAAATTCTGGGGGAGCAGCTTCCGCATAACATGAAAGGATTATCTGCACGTAAAGGACTGCAATGGTTCAACCTGATGGTTCACCACCATCTTCTCAAGGACAATTAGGAAGGGACAATGAATGTTGTCCATATCCCATGGAACAATTGAAAGGTGTGCCCATGCTACCTGCTGCAAACTATTTTTTACATCCATCAGCAAGAGTGGATGTGGCCTTGGTTTCACATTTCATAATTTTACAGCACTATTGATAACTCTACATCAGTGTTCACTGTTCCTCTTTTAGCCTTACACCAAAATGTTTGCTGATTTACTGCACAAGAGGAAATTAGAATTTTGATTGCTGACTGGAGTCGTTTTGTGCTTGGTTTTCTCTCTGAGAATTCTTTGTTGTTTTCCAAAATTAGTAAATAGTTCACCCAATGTTTGTTTCCTTTATGATCAATAACTTTTTTTTTAACTTTTGTTCATTATGTAATGATACGCAAGTACTTTACCTGTGAAGAGTTATTTTTTTAATTTCCATCATTAGCTCAACAAATACTGTATCAGAAG
This sequence comes from Rhincodon typus, assembly GCF_021869965.1. Lineage (NCBI taxonomy): Eukaryota > Metazoa > Chordata > Chondrichthyes > Orectolobiformes > Rhincodontidae > Rhincodon > Rhincodon typus. Next base: position 23,464,352 of record NC_063364.1, on the reverse strand, counting down.
CCTGGAAGTGGCTCCATGCCCTGTTTCTATGCCAACTATCTCCTGTTGCTATGCTCAGTTGCTATGCCAGGAGTTTGCTATGCTGCCTGTTCTGTTGTTTTACTACACCTGCCATATTATTCTTTATCCCTTGCCCTTTTTCTATTTGACCTCTGAACTGTTTCTGTTCTCCCCTGCATGTTTCTGCGCTGTCCCTACTCTGTTGCTATGATTTATTGCTATGTCATCACCTGCAATATTATTATGCAGCTGCTTGTTCTATTGCTATCCCATGTTCTTACCTGTTGATATCTCTCTCCTGGTCCATTGTACTTGGGAATAGGTGGAAATCAGAAAGGACTGTTGCAGGGCACAGGGTACAGGATTGCATAATGCATCCTTTCTTTTGGTGTTTAACTGGTGCTGCCACTCTGCTGTGTGGTATCACCATTTTGGCTGTGCCACAGAGCAAGTGGTTGGCGCATTAATAGGCTGCACCAATCCAGCTCCGAGTCACTGCTTAATGAGAAGCCCAGAATAAGAACTGCTGCCACATAGCGTACAAACATCGGGAACATGCACAAAATCACAAAAGAAGATTAGCAAGTTTCACTCACAGCTGGAAACCAAGTCCATGAGCTGTAAAATTTCTACTTCTAATATTTGGAGCCCTGAAACACTTCTAATAGCCAAAAATAACAACAACAAAGAAATGAAGGGTTAAGTGCTCAGATAGCTGACAGAAAGCATGTTTAGATTTTGAACGAAAATTGAGAAGGAGGAGGGTTGAGAAGGAGTTGGGAGGAAGTGTTGGCTGCACCATCAATTCAGTAATTTTGATGCCAAATCTGTGCAGCAAATAAAGGTTAACTATTGATTTTCTGATCACCCAGCAATCAGTACTGTCAGTAATCATTACCTGTAGGTATTCTCAGCTCATTCAGTAACACTGAAACATCAACAGTTCTAACCAGTCATGTAGTAACAAGGATCCTGACACATCAAGTTTTGAGAAAGAAGCAAATATTTGAAGGTAAGTATTAAGTGGGGTAGATAATGGTGTCCTGATGTTTGGGACTCCGCATGTCAACCTTCAGGACTCAGCCTGGTAAATCTTCGTTGCACTCCCTCTATAACCAGAATGTCCTTCCTTAGATAACGAGACCAAAACTACGCTCAAAACTACAGATGTGCTTTCACTAAGGCCCTATACAATTCCAGCAAGACATCTCTGGTCTTGTATTCAAAACCTTTCACTAAAAAGGCCGATTAGAATCATGGAGTCATACAGCACAGAAACAGACCCTTTGCTCCATCTTGTCCATGACAACGATGTCTTCCAAACTAAACTAGCCCCAAATGCCTGCATTTGGCCCATTTCCCTCTGAACCTTTCCTATTCATGTACCTAGCCAAATGTCATAGAGTGATAGAATCATAGAGATGCACAGCATGGAAACAGACACTTTGGTCCAACATGTCCATGCTGATCAGATATTCTAAATAAATCTAGTCCCATTTGCCAGCAGTTGGCCCATATGCCTCTAAACCCTTCCTATTCATATACCCATCCAGATGCCTTTTAAATGTTGTAATTGTACCAGCCTCCACCACTTCCTATGGCAGCTCATTCCACACATGCACCACCCTCTGCGTGAAAAAGTTGCCCCTTAAGTACCTTTTAAATCTTTCCCCTCTGACCTTAAACCTTATGCCTTCTAGTTTTGGACTCTCCCGCCCCAGGGAAAAGACCTTGGTAAAAGACGCTATCCATACCCCTCATATAAGATCACTCCTTAGCCTTCGATGGTCCACGGAAAATAGACCCAGCGTATTCAGCCTCTCTCCATACTTCAAATCCTCCAGCCCTGGCAACATCCTTGTAAATCTTTTCTGAACATTTCAAGTTTCACAACATCCTTCCTATAGCAGGGAGACCAGAAACGCACACAGTACTCCAAAAATGACCTAATCAGTGTTTTGTACAGCCACAATATGACCTCCCAAATACTATACTCAATGCACTTCACTATCCTATGTACTTGTGACTCCACTTTCAAGGAACAATGAACCTGCACTCCAAGGTCTCTTTGCTCAGCAACACTTCCCAGGAACTTACCATTAAGTGTATAAGTCCTGCCCTGATTTGCCTTTCCAAAATGCAGCACCTCATATTTATTTAAACTAAACTCCATCTGCCAGTCCTTGGCCCATTGGCCCATCTGATCAAGGTCCCATTGTACTCTGAAGTAACCTTCTTTGCTGTCCACTACACCTGCAATTTTGATGCCATCTGCAAACATGCTAACCATTCCTTCAATGTTCAAATCCAAATCATTTATATAAATGATGAAAAGCAGTGGTCCCAGCACTGATCCTTGTGGCACACTGCTGGTCACAGGCCTCCAGTCCAAAAAGCAACCCTCCACTACTACCATCAGTCTTATACTTTCGAGCCAATTCTGTATCCAAATAGCTAGTTGTCCCTGTATTCCAAGTGACCTAACCTTGCTAACTAGTCTACCATGAGGAACCTTGTTGAGCGCCTTACTGAAGTTCATATAGATCATGTCTACTGCTCTGCCCTCATCAATCCTCTTTGTTACTTCTTCAAAAAACTGAAACAATTTAGAATCTCTTTTAACTATTGTAACTGTTACTGCATCTATCACTTCCTCTTGCTGTTCATTTCACATACAAACCACCCTCTGTGTGAAAAGGTTGCTCTCTCAGGTTCCTTTTAGATCTTTCTCCTCTCATGTTAAAAATATGCTCGCTAATTTTGAACTCCTCCACCCTAGGGAAAAGACTTTTGCTATTAACCTTACCTATGCCCCTTATAGTTTTATAAACGTCTATAAGTTCACCCCTCAACCTCTTACACTCCAGTGAAATAAGAGTCCCAGCCTATCCAGCCTCTCCTCATAACACCAATCCTGGCAACATTCTGGTAAATCTTTTCTGAACTTGGTCCAATTTAATAATATCCTTCCCACTCTGCAAAGCCTTAACTCTTTATCTAACTATGTTGTTCTTACCAATGTACACAACAACTTTCAGCTTCTCATTCTCCCCTTTGACAATATGCAGCAACTGCTTTGAGACGTCCTTGACCCTGGCACCAGGGACCAAATACTCCATCCTAAATTCTTGATTATGGCTGCAGAATCTCCTGTCTGTGCCCCTATAACAATTACTTGTTTGAACCTTGACATCCCCACTTAACAGAAGATTTATTCTTGGTGCCCAAGATCTGGCTGCTACTTAAATTTTCCTCTGAGAGACTATCCCCTGCAACAGTACCTAAAAGTGCCTGTCTGTGTGAGAGAGGAATGGCCACAGGAGGCTCCAGATTTGGCAGGAAAATGTCATTTGGGGACATTGTTTTTAAGGTAATTATGAACGAATCATTGGATGTGGTAGGAGCAGAAATGGAAACTTTGGTGATTCAAGTCAAGGTGGAATGTAATCCTTGTCCTGCTGATGGTAGGGTATATAATAAAACATTGACATTATTACTGACTCATTTGGAAATTCAGCCTTCAAAGTACAAAACCAGAGGAAAAGAACAAATGCATTATCTTTGACTGATTGAGCATCAATCAACCTGGCCTGATCTATTCTGTGTTTTCTTATCATGCAACACATTAGAAAATGATTTTTGCTTTTGTCTAGTCTGAGAATACAAGAAATTTATAGGGTGGAACAATGCTTCACCAGAACATTGTGACTGCACTATTATTTATTTTAGTTAACGCTTAGGAACTACAGATAAATTTTCTGGTGACAGATATTGCAGCGAGATGGATGGGTCCTGGGAGCCCGCGGTGAGAAAACAATTGAGTGCAGTTTGTTGTCATTACTTTTAGTTAGTTGTCCATTCAATGAAAGAATAATTTCAGAAAGAAAACACAGCAGAGCTCTTATTGCACACATATTTAAACAGTTTATTCTCTGACTTAGTATTCTGAAATGAAGTAATTTTCAAATTAGATTTATTGTAATAAAGTTGTGAGTAACTGATTGCTACATCTTGACTGACTGCACAAAACTGTCTCAACTAATTAATTGTGGATATGAAGTGGCGAGGTGAGTTGTGACTGACTCTCTGCCTATAGAAATCTAGTGCCCTCCTCCATCTACCTACCACATAGAGTAATTTTACACCATTTGTTTAGTTCCTTTCAGCAGTTTTTTTCAGTTTCAGGAGATTATATTATTCAAGAAATATGGTAAGTCAATTGGGTTGTGCCAACAAGCACTGAACACACAAATTTAATATGTTTTAGAAAATTTGTGTAACATTCAGACCCAGAAAATGCAATTTTGCTACAACTTTCAATTTTTAGGGAGACTCAGATTGTTTTTAGTTTAAGATTTGAAAGTGGGCTCACTGGCAAAAATTAAGCAACTGGCAAAGGACAACAAAGAAAAATGGATTGTGAGCCGACAGTATGGCTGCACCAGTGAGAAATCAGAACAAAGAGAATGTGATGCTCTGAAACTTGGGTCTCCACCTTGACTCCAGAAGTTTTCATCACAATGGATGCTCTGTCTATTGGAAAAATGTTTTTATGCTGAATGCAATGCAGCAGAACTTATATGTATAGAATGAAAAGAAGAGAAATGCCACATTCAATGTCAAGAGAATAATATATTCTTGGCCTTGTAGCATCCCTACAATGTGGAAACAGGCCATTTGGCTCATCAAATCCACACCAACCTTCTGAAGAGCATCCCACCCAGACCAAACCCATCTCTGTAACCCTGTAATCCCCATGGCCAATCCACCTAACCTGCGCATCTTTGGACCATGGGAGGAAATTGGAGCACAGGAGCAAACCCACTCAGACACAGGGAGAGTATGCAAACTCCACACAGACAGAAGCCTGAGGCTGGAATTGAACCTGGTCCCAGGAGGCAGCAGGGCCACTGTATTGCCACATTGTTGTCACATCGCCGTGCTGCCAAGGAATATTTACAGAGTCTGCTCAGTTAAGGGAACCAGCAATTTTATCTTACAGTGGCTTAAACTTGCCATGAGGCTGCAAGATCGTGTAAGATCATGTGATGTTGCATCACTTCCTGTGATGATGTATGCCGTGTCTCAGTCGGTGTTTTATGCAGTCAAACCTAACTCTTTATGCCACTCAGCCACTACAATGAAGTAGTTAAGACAGTGAATGCATTGGAGCATATATATCAGTGAAATATGAGTTACACTGCTTTACAGTATGCCTTCTCCTGAAACACTGAATTCAGTTATGGTCATTATGCTACAAGACATGTAAATCCTGCAGGTCAGGGCAATCATCGAATTGGTTATGGTGGAGGGGCAGTAGCAGCGAATACCAAGAATGAATCAACAGTCCAATTCACAGCATGTCCAATTTTCCGTTGAAGTCAAGTTGGACATCAGGTAAGCTGCTGAATAGCTGGAGAAACATGATCTGATTATTTGAAATAGTTCAGTTCTCCATTTTAAATTTGATACTTGCTCCTCTTACAAGCCATCAGTGATCATTTTTCTGTGAAGCGGTGACAAATCAGCTCAGTATTTTGAAAATTCCCATCAGTGCCAGCACTGAACCATTGCATTTGCATTATAATCTATATTTTCGAGAAATGGAAACAACAGATGTATTCATCAAATAAAGTGTGTAATTGCTCACTTTATGACGTCTGGCACTTAACGCAGAATGATCTATTTTCTGAGAAATCAATTATTCTCAGTGATGTACAGTGGCTATGACAATAGAATGGAAGGAGGAAAAGAAATGAGGACAGTCAGTTTATGAAATGAAAAGGAATGGCCAACCAGAAAATATTAAATGAGTTAAGAAGGAAGAATGAGAAGAACTAAGAACCATGAAGAAACAAGAAAAAAGAAGAGATTAAAATAGAGGAAAGGAAGAGAGGGGATTGTGAAAATCAGGATGAGATAATTCCTAAAAAGGTAACAAGATGGACGACAAAGCCCTTTCCAGATTCTAGGGCTGAATCCCATATTATAATGTAACCAGCAAAACTGGAAATACTCAGCAAGTCATGCCGCCTGTCTGATTTTATTTATTCTTGGGATATATATTATTTTTCAATTGGCCTTAAGAAAGTGGTAGTGATAACCTGTAAAAACAACATCTTTTTATTCTCTTTGTTTTTGGATTGTGTATCAAAAAAGAAAGTTAAGTCACCATAATCTTATTAGACCGTAGGGCAGCTCTCTCATGAGAGAGAGAGAGAGACAACTGGTGGTGGTTTACCCTGAGGGTCACCACACCTTAGGTTAGGGAAGAGATTAAGAAGGGGGTTCCTTCTTGGTAACCTCGGTCAGTATGGGAATTGAACCCATGCTGTCGGCATTGCTCTGCATTGTAGTTATTTTCTTGTTAATGAAAGAACCTGGTGTGCATGTACCTCTGGTCTGAATTAGACAGTGAGGTAAAATTGGGAAATTCAGTGGTTTAATCTAATTTTCACACTGGTGAAGACTCCAGGAAAAGGTTGGGCTTGATTTCTAGTGTGTCATGACACACCTTCTTGCAGTCTACATGATGTAGATACTCTCACAATCAGGGAGTTCCATGATTTTAACCCAGTACTGGTGAAGGAATGGTGATCTAGTTTTAAGTCAGCATGGTGTTCGGCTTGGAAGGGAACTGGAAGGTGGTGGTGATCTTATGAACCTGTTATCCTTGTTCTTCTATGTGATAGACATCATAGTTTTGGGACGTGCTTGTTGGAGAAGCCATGTTGTTGCAGTGCATCTTGTAATTGGCACAAATGCTGCCATACTGAACCTGTGATAGAGAGAATGATTTTTTTTGGGGTGCTGGACACAGGCATCGATTATTTCATTATCTAAGTAAGCATGGTAAAGGTGAACATCCTCACTTTTGACCTTATAGTGGAGGGACCATCATTGATGAAGCTATGCAAGATATTTGTCTTCGGGACACTCTGAGGATCTTCTCTTGCTATGTCTTGGGGCTGAAATAATTGTCCTCTAACAAGCACAACCATCTTCCTTTATGTTAGGTATGACTCCAATCAGTAGAAATTCTTCCCCTATTCCCATTTACTTCAATTTTACCCGGGCCTGTTTGGTGCCACACTTGGTCAAATGTTGCCTTAATGTGGAGGGCAGTCACTATTGCTTCCCTGTGGCATTCAGCTCTTGTTCATGTGTTGATCAAGGCTTTAATGTGGTCTGGATCTGACAGTCCTGTGGGAAGAACAAAAATGAGGAGGTTGTCATTCAGTCAGTGTTATTCGAAAGTACTGTACATGACATTTTCCATCACTTCACTGGTGATAAGACAATAGATTGATAGAGTGGTAGTTGGCCAATTAGATTTGTCCTGCTCTTTGTGGGGAGAAATATATTTCCACTTGGTTGGATAGAAGCCAGTGTATTGTACTGGAGCAGCTTGGCACACAGCGTAGTTATTTCTAAAGCACTGGATTACAGCCCAGTAGCCAGGATGTTATCAGGACCTAAAGCCTTTAGTGTGTCCAGTGAGCTGTGTAGTTGCTTGATCTCACAAATGACTCATTTCTGTGGTTCTGGGGCCCTTGACAGAAAGGCGAGGTAGATTAGATAATCCACTTGGTATATCTGGCTACAGATTGTTGCAAATTCTTCAGCAATACCCTTTGTACACTTGCACTGGGCATATTGTTTTGTTAGTTGTTCAGTTATCCACCAGCATTCACAACTGTTACTGAAAGCAAATAGTAATTTCTTAATCAATGTGGGAGAAAATGAAACTTTAGCAAACTTGGCCTTTGGCTTCAGAAAAGTGTTCGCAATATCTTGTCAATAAGCTCTCTTGTGTTGCTCATTTGCCAGCTTAGTCAAATCAGATATTAACTCAATGGATACAGGAATATTTTTTGTTCAATAGCATTTATCCCCTAACATATATACAACATATTTTATTTTGTGTCACTACTTGTTTCACCTAAAGGTCACACTTTTTGCATTGTACTGTGGTCGGATCTCGACTTTATACTAAATTCAAGATGTATAAGATCCTTGTTGATGAATAATCATGCAGGCAAAGAGGGCAATCATTAATTTAGAAGGCAAACTAACAGTTTTTATTTGACAATAAAGATTAATATTTAAGATTTCATTAACTGAGACATGGCATGTTACATTAGTTTAGAACATGTCGCTCTGTTTCTCTGGAGTTCCATGAATTTCTGCAATTTTCTTGACTTCTTGAACCTGGTGTCTTTACTCATGAAGTCCATCAAAATTTTAGCTTAGCTAACTTTGCTCTAACATTAATATAAAATAATTAACACCTTTCAGAGTTTAACTTTAGTTTCCCAGTATACAATAACTGCTAACCTTCTAATCCATCTTAACTGCTGTAGCTACAACTGTACAGCTGCCTGTGTCTGAGTCTTTCCCTTCCCATGCCTCTTTCTCTCTTACGAAAAGGTTCCTTACAAAAATTGGCTTTTCTAAAATGACTAAGTCTACTGATCCCTACTAATGGATTCTTTTTGCAATCCTAAATTTGTGAAAATGACTTTTCGCACTTTGTTTTACAGCAAAGCCACCTGTTACGAATACCCACTGACATAATATCCCATGCAAATACCAGTTCTGTAGTAAATGCCTTATTCTTAACTTTGACTGTTCTGACAAGTGTCCCCAGTAAGTGTTGTGGAACAAACACTATGCTTTGGCAAGTGCAGCAATCTTTGTAATGCACTTTCATATAATGCCCTTGTTGAAGGCACCTGTGAAGAATTTACACCAAGTTTTTGTACCTATGTCACCAAAAGTGACAACTTCTAAGGCAAATATTTGTAGCTCATGACCAATGAGAAAATTGTCCTTCAATAACCTGGTGCTCTTACCTTGAGGTAGTAACTCTTCAAACTGCTAACTTTTTGTTTTTAATTAACCTGCTCAGGTACATTGTGATACATCCAGAGCAGGTAAGACTTGAGGGTAGACCTTCTGGCCCAGACGTCGAGACACTACCACTGTGCCACAAGATGAATTTAAATCGAGTCACACAGTTTTAATATCACTTCTGGGTAGATTTTCTATTATTTCATCCTGTTACAGCACACATCCGGGGCAGGTGGGATTTGAACCTTTTAGTCCAGAGGTACAGATAATATCACAGCACCACAAGAGCCCTCAATACTATGAATTGCATCTAACCAGGAACTGTATATAAATGATCTGGAGGAAAATGTGGGTGGTCTGATTAGTAAGTTTGCTGATGACACGAAGATTGGTGGAGTTACTGATAGTGCCGACGATTGTTAAAGGATACAACAGGATATGGATAGATTGGCGATTTGGGCACAGAAATGGTAGATGGAGTTTAATCCAGACAAATGTGAGGTGATGCATGTTGGAGGATCAAATTTAGGTGTGAATTATATTGTAAATGGCAGAATCCTTAGGGACACTAACATTCAGACAGATCTGGGCGTGTAGGTCCACAGTTCCCTGAAAGTGGCAACACAGATAGCCAAGGTGATTAAGAAGGCATATGGCACACTTGCCTTAATCGCCCAGAGCGTGGAGTACAAGAGTTATCAAACCATGTTGTAGCTACATAAAACCCTTGTTAGGCCGCATTTGGAGTATTGTGTGCAGTTTTGGTCACCACACTACCAGAAGAATGTGGAAGCTTTGGAGTGAGTACAGAGAACGTTCATCAGAATGTTGCCTGGTCTCCAGGGCATTGACTATGACGAAAAGTTAAAAAGACTAGGATTGTTTTCACTGGAAAGACGGTGGCTGACAGGAGACCTGATAGAAGTCTACAAAATTATGAGAGGTATAGATAGGGTGGATAGTTGAAGGCTTTTTCTCAAGGTTGAAGTTTCAGTCACAGGTTCAAGATCAGAGGGGGATAGTTTAAGGGAGATAAGCAAGGGAGGTTTTTCATGCAGAGAGTGGTAGCAGCCTGGAATGCACTACCAGAAGAGGTGGTGGAAGCGGGCACATTGAAGACATTTAAGAGGCACCTAGATAGGTACATGAATAGGGAGGTAATAGAGGGATAAAGATGGAAAAATGGCAGGTTTGCTTTTAGATTAATTAGGGTATGACAGTTGGCACAGACTTGGAGGGCCGAAGGGCCTGTTCCAATGCTGTACTTTTTCATTTGTTCATTTGTTCATTTGTTCTGGTACTCTGACCCCTCCCAAAACGTAATTGTTTTCTCTCAAAGCTGCATTATAGTATAAAGAGACAATTAAGACTTTTCATCACTAAGCTTATGCACAGTACAATTTGAGAATTTTATTAAGCCTTTTCAATGACACCAATCTGACCATGAAGTGGAGTCTAACAATTGAAATTTCTCATCAGCCAGTTCAACATCCTTCGGAAAAGACCTACACAAAACGTGCTTGCATGGAAGATGGCAAAAGTACACAACTGAGTGGAATGTCAATGTAGTCAAATAAATTAGAAATTGAAATGGAAAACAAAGAAGAACAAAACAAAGGCAAGAAAAATAATCAAGGTATACTTCTAAAATAATACACCGAAATATATTAAGATACTAAATATTACCCATGGATATGCCCTTAAAGGGACCCAGGAAACAAATTTTGGATAATTGAATCTCATATCTCCCTTCAAAGGCCTAGCACTGAAATAATGTCCCCTTTTGTGTGACAACAAGGTGCAGGGCTGGATGAACACAGCAGGCCAAGCAGCATCATAGGAGCAGAGAGGCTGACGTTTCGGGCCTAGACCCTTCAACAGAAAAGGGGGAGGGGAAGGGGGTTCAGTTCTTTTTTTCCCTCACAAAACTGATGGAATATTGGATAAAGCTGCAGTTGAAGTCACTGCAAGTTCATGTCCCACTGCAGCATTTTTTAATGATAAGTATGAAGCTTTTGAATTTCAGTCTTCTCAGCAACATCAATTGAAATGACCAAAAAACACTGATAAAATTGTTGAGACGCAATTTAATAAGAAGTTACAGGACTTTATTTTAGTTTTACACTTGCCCATTGCCTCGTCAAATGGTGAAGTATTCAACAGTATTTTGTTTGAGGTATTCATCAGTCTTCCCCAATTTTGATAGTTAACATGCCTGTAGCCAATGGGTACAATTCCCACTTTGACATCAGAAGGTTGAGAGTTTAAGCTTCATTCCAGTGCCTGAGTTCACATGGATGGATCCTCATTACAGTCAAAACACAAACACGGGAACAGGTCACATGAACTCCAGTTAGAAATGTACTTGGTGTCAGGGCTCCACACAGAGTGCGATTTCATAAAATCACCTCATAACATAAGCTTCCACAATGCAATACCAATGGAGACACACCTTTTTGGATGAGTGGTCTGGTGCTTGTTTGGTGGATATTAAAAAATCATGTAACGCTGGTCAAAGCTGAGCATAGGCTTCTACCAATGTCATGGCCCAGAGCAAGCTTTATTAAAAACTGGTCGCATTTCTCCTTGCTGTGGTGGGATCTCATCTTATACAAGAAAGCTGTTCTGTTCATCTCGGATGAATGAACTTTGCAAGTAATTCAGTGCATGTTCAAAATGGTGTTAGGTACTATAAATGTTCTTTTAGTTGCAATTTTTAAAATTTATCCAACGCTTCTACATTGCATTTTGTGAGCGATGTTAATTGTTATATAATAGGCAAATGAAGAGTTGCTCACTCTAGAGGTATAGAAGTCCAGGAACAATAGAATGAATTTCTGCTTAGTTACTGCTTTAAAAATGAGTTTGGGTGTTCACTTAACAAGACTACAAGTCCATACTATAAATTCTACTTTGGTGTCCATGCTTTTGAAATGCATGCTCTTGACACTTTGAGAGTGATCTATTTTAATGCTACCCTTACTGACCTTCCATATGCCCACCTTCACAAGGTAAAAGACCTACCAGGCTATACTGCTACTCTCTCATTAGAGGGAGATGTCTGATGGTAGTTCAATCTAAGGATCGCCACTCCTCTTATGAGGGGAGAGGTTGAGAAGGAGTGTCTTTCATGGTACAGGAAGTAAATCCACTCTTTTGGCATCACTCTACATTGTAAACCAGCCAGCCAAACCAACTGACCCCCCCTCCCAATCATCACTCGCATCTCCTTGTCCAAAATTTGGATACTCCTATCCTATCCTAGATAACAACTCCTTTGCACATCATCCCACTCCTTGGTAATTTATACTGGTTCCCAATGGACCTCTAATGGATCCAGTTCAGAAGTCAACATCCATACCTTCAAATTCCTTCATGGCATGTCACCTTATTAGCTCTGCAACTCCTCCAGTCATTCTTTCTAGCCCAAACCGATTGCCTATTTGAATCCAGAGCATTGTTTATCTGCCTCCCTTTGTCTTGCCATTGGTAGTCATGTTTTCAGCCATATTCCCTCAAATCTGCACCTCCACTGCACATTAGTGTTTTAAAGCTACTCTCAGAATCCAGCATTTTGGCCCATCTTTAAGTCACCTTTTCTAATATCATTCTGATGGCTCCCTGCCTTATTATTGCCTTGTATATCTGCTACGAATCGTAGAATCCCTACACCATGGAAGCAGGCCATTTAGCCCATTGAGTCACACTGAACAGCATCCCACCCAGACCAGCAGCCCCTTACCCTATCCCTGTAACCCTGGAAAAATCCACCTAGCCTGCGCATCTCTGGACTGTGAGAGGAAACTGGAGCACCCGGAGGAAACCTGTGCAAACTCCACACAGTCACCTGAGGCTGGAATCAAACCCGGGTCCCTGGTGCTAAGAGGCAGCAGTGCTAACTGCTGAGGCAACGTGCTCCTTACTCACTCACTCAGGACTCCTCACTGCCTTTCCCCCACTTCCACTCGCATTAACAGATATGCCATTCATTTTCGTCTTCCTCAATTCCTCCATTTCTCTAATTCCAAGAGAAATAGGGCAGCAAGATCCAAGAGGGATGATGGGGTGCCCAATATTTGGCTCCTTGCCCCCAGTGACAAATGGACCCTGACCCTGCCCACCCCAAGCAGCCCAATGACTCTGTCCAAGCCCCTGGACAGGAGGCTGTCCTTGCTACTGTGGAGTGTGTTTGAGACACATACTGTGAGCACATGGTGCAGCTGTGAAATTGATGGAGTACAGTGATGTTACCAACTTGCCCACCTGATCTCTGCTGATGATCAGGACAAGTTTTCCGGCTTTGTATCTGAGCTAAAAAGCAAATCAAGTCAAAGAAGGGTCCCAACCCGAAATGTCAACTTTCCTGTTCCTCTGATGCTGCCTGGCCTGCTGTGTTCCTCCAGCTCCACACCGTGTTTCTGTTTTCTCTTGCTGGGGAGCTAGGTGGGGGAGTGTGCAAAGTGGTAAAAGACAAGGCAAGGCTGTGAACATCTGGGAAGGCAAGTGAGTGAGAGCATTAAGGCAGTGAGCAAGTGAGCAAGCAGCCCTGAGATGCAGTTTGGTCCAGTTCAAGGGTTGGAGGCCTGTGCCTGCAAGCAAACTATCCTTGCAGCAGCATGCCAGGGAAAGGAGCTGTGTGCTTAAAGGTGCAGTATTAAAATGCAGAAGTCTACTGTATGGATCGTAAGTGTGCATTAAGGGTGTGGTAAGGCTGTTACATTCCAGATGCCAAGGTCCATGAACAGGGGGTGTGTGTGGTTGCTGCCCATGGATCCTGAAATGTTGGTGCCATGTGTCCAGGATGAAGGGTTAGAGGAGCTGGTGGTGAGCTGGAGTCACCAGTCTCCATGTTGGGAATTCTTGGTGTCTAGTTTCTATCTGGAGGTTGGTAGAATAATAGAGAGCATATTAATGAGCTGAGATCAAATTATAATGAGGGTGCTAATGAGCAATAATCCCCATTAATAGGCCTTTCACTTCTTACTATGAATCTCATCTCAAAAATTAATAGGAAAATGCGACTTGCCACTCCCGATGACAGGAAAAGCCTCTTTCCACTTCTCATGCAATCCTCCCAAAGATCTGCTCTGAGCCCACACCGTTTAGGGCCAAAGAAGATTCTGCCCCATCTTTTTGACTCCTGCTGCTGTTTAAGATATTGCTTTTGTCTTTAAAAATGATGCAATATCACCAAACTCCTTGGAGGACAATACAACGACTCGATCTCAGGTCAAACTCTACACAGCTAATGCTGTATTAACAGGTAGCCTTTTCGATAGCTGATGTCCAGGATGTAATTCTCCAACTACAAATAAAAATCATGGAAATATTTTTTGGTAGGTTATACCATATGTGATAACTTATCTTTTCTGGTAACTCTAAGTTTTTTTAGGCATGTTGCGGTGGAGCAAGGATCTTGTTTTTAATTCTTGGAATTTTTTAATTCATTAACGAGGTGAGTGCATCACTGGCTACGCAGAATTTATTGCCCATCCCTAATTACCCAGAGGGCAGTTAAGAGTCAACCACAATGATGTGGGTCTGGAGTCACATGTAGGCGAGACTGGGTAAGGATGGCAGTTTCCTTCCCTAAAGACATTAGTGAACCAGATGGGTTTTTCTGACATTTGACAATGGATTCATGGTCATCATTAGGCTCTTAATTCTAGATTGTTTATGTGAGTCTTTCTGCGCTTATTCAAATGGGCATTTTAATTCCAAGGACCCAACTCCAGGACTCTCCTGGGAATGAAACCACAACTCACTTTTTTGCCTGAAAAACTTAAAGTGACTTATTAATCTTGATTGAGTTTGTGCCCTGAATGAATAATTGGTGAACATCGGTTATTCCTCAAAACTAGGAGTTTGCTTCATCAATTAAATTCCCTTTATATTCTTCAACCGAAACACCAAGGTGCAGACAATGATGATATAGTGGTTCAGCTGCTCTGTGGGAGATGTCTAGCTGATAACCAAGGACAATAGATTTCCCTGTTCGTATTCGCTGGTTTTCTCAATCTTCTCAGGTATTTCCATGTGATCCCTTCTTGCAGTTCTGGAACAGTGTACAGTGGCAGTAAAAGGAATGACTGATAAGAAAATAATTTCTGATATCTTCTCAGGAAATTAAATGGCTGCATTTCAATCAAATGATTTCCACCAATAGAGAGCTTGAGGATTTGTGGGTATTTATAAGGGCATTACAGAGGGATAAAAATGTTTTTTAAAAAAGCCAGCAACATTTAGAAATTACGGTTACATTCAACATTCTGAAGTATACGAGACATGTGGAAGATGTGAGAATTCTTGGCTGCTCCTGGAAGATTGGATCACCATGTGTGTGGGAGTAGCCTTCACCTGGAGCAACGCAAGTTCTGGGTTTTAGAGTTTGAGCAGCAGCTAAAAGTGGGACAATGAGACGTTCAACAGGTGGAGAGGTTAACAGGCAGCACATGTCAGGACTTGGTCAGCTTGAAGTGTGAGGAAATGTAGTCAGAGTGGGAATGGATGTTGACCGGACAGAAATTGGGGCCGGGGCAGATATCAAGAGAATCTCCCAGTCTGTTTTGCATACAGATCATTTTTCAGCCTCGGGAAAACAGTGCGAGTAATGGCTCCTATACAGAGGTCAGCCATTGCCAAGGCCATGGCACTGGGGGTACTCCAGCTGTTTGGTATAGTGGTAGAGGATTTCTAGCAACGCTTCTGTAACCATAGACCCAGCATCATGATGGTATGTTGCCTCTCAGGTGTCAGGTTCAAGGATGTTTTGGAAGAGTTGCTGGGCACTGTGAAAGGGGAGGGTTAACAGTCAGGGGTCATGGTGAATGTTGGGAACAATGGAGACATCTTCCTGATTCTCACTGCAGATTCTTGCTATTATATGTAGGAATGCAGTGAGAGCCGGAACACGGAGAGAGAGAACAGAAATACAGGGAGAAAGAACAGGAAAAAGTGTAGAGGGAGCAGGAACACGTAGAGAGGGAGCAGAAACACAGGGAGAGGGAGCAGGAACATGGGGAGAGAGCAGGACTATTGGGAGAGCATGAGCATGGGGGGTCAGGAGCATGGGGAGAGAGCGGTAGCATGGGGATAGAGCAGGAACTCAGGGATATAGCAGGAACATGGAGATAGAACAGGAACATGGAAGAGAGAGCAGGAGCATGGGGAGACAGCAGGAACTCAGGGATATAGCAGGAACATGAGAATAGAGCAAGAACACGGGGAAGAGAGCGGGAGCATTGGGAGGGTAGGAGCACAGGGAGAGAGAGCGGGAGCACGGGGAGAGAACGGCAGCACAGGGAGAGAGCGGGAGCATGGGGAGAGAGCGGGAGCATGGGGAGAGAAGGAATATGGGCAGAGAGTGGGAGCATGAGGACAGAGCGTGAACACAAGATAGGAGTGGAGTAATGGAAGAGGGGCTGCAATGTGTATCTCCAGTCATTGTGCTTTTGTTACTCTTGACCATGACAGCTTGGGCACTTGGCCACATGGTCTACACATTGGCATCATTCTGGATCATGGAAGCTGAGATTTTCTGTATGGATCCCACTCCAGGAACTACTGTTCTGTACAAATAGTGAATAAACGGCAAGAAGATCATCCATTCTATCAATCCTGTCCCCCCATCTCAAGAAATGCAACCTGTTGATATTAGCAACCCTGACCCATACACCTAAATTTCTCAGGTAAGTGAAGAATGCATTCAGTGAAGATCTCTGATTTTTATGGATAAATAAACAAATTCCACACAGATTGCTCCTGTATTCTTGTCACGACACTGACCTATCATAACTTCAGCTGTCTTGTGCAAATAAATATGCTTCCTTGCTTTGCCTATTGAGCAGCTGAATAAATTGTATTATTAAATAGTATCAATACTCAGTAGCGTAATTCCAGTTTCTATGTGATGTGAAAGTGTTACTATTGCGTGAAAGGTGTCAGAGGTGCGAAGACATAAAAAAACACAAATGAGAAGAGTGACATGTGTAAAATGCTGTAAAAGGAGTGAAAATGATGGAGAGAGAGAGACATGGGCTGTAATGATCATCGGAAAGTGGTAGTAATTGAAGGAGGGATGGTGAGTGCGTTCTGGGGCACCAGATACAAGGGATACAAGGCACATCATAGACTAGTGATAGATAATTAGTGGACTTACTTTACTTATTCCTGGGGGTTATTCAACATTTTTCTGAATGGTCACCGTGTCCTGAAAGTGATGTTTCTTGAACAGGCGCACTCTGTTACCTGTATCCACTTGTGCCAGGTACTTTGTCAAGAAAACATCCCATCTCCAGGCCTATTAAGAGGTACTCTTCCTCCTGCTGGTCATCTCTACTGAAACTCAAACACATTGTCTGAGAAACCAGGGTGGGTGCAGTGGGGGTTGTTACAGCTTTGCTGTGCCTCCCGTAGTCCATTGTAAGTAGTCTGCAGCTAAAGGTCATTCCCACTTAAGAGGTCTAATTTGCCTTTGAACAATGTCATAACGCTCAAAACTGAGGTTCCATCAGGTGGACGTCCAATTGGAAGCACCTGCAGGATTAGCGGCACACCTATTGTAACAGTTTGTGAATCTTAGTTCTCCTTTGTGGCCAACAATTGTGACTCACAGTCTGACTGTGGTGTTTGTTTTGGGCATGTAAACATATTTAATTCAATTTCAATTCTAGTGTTTCCCAAATGAATTACCAATGAATGAATAATCTCTTGCTCTATCTCTCTGTCTTCCTTCTGTCTCTCTCTTATACTCTCTCTCTCTGTTCCTCCCTCTCACTCTCTCTTTCTCCGTCCCTCACTTTCTCTGTCTCTCTCTTTCTTTCTCTGTCTCTCTCTTTCTCTCTCTCTCTCTCTCCAGGTCACTAAGCAATGCTCATATCATAAAATCCCTATGGAGCAAGGTGAAGAGCTATTCTCCAAAACCTACTTTAGTCAGTATTGGGATTTAACCTGCGATGTTGCTGTTACTCTGCACCTCCTCTCCAACCATCTAGACCTTCATACAACAGAAGACCTGATGTCTCTGCCACAGCAACACCACCACCCCGCCCTCCCCCATTACTTGCACCACTGGACAGCTTGATCCATTACTGGCTGGCCTTGAAGATGGAACATGTGAGGTTTACAGGCAGATTTGAAGCTTCCTGTGGTCAGCAGGCATGGCAGCAACTGGACTATACAGCAACTAGGAAAACAACTTTGTGATAATAGCAAAACCAGGAACTGCTGGTAAAAACAAAAATCAGCAGCTCTGGCAGCATCTATTGAGATAAATATAGAGTTAATGTTTCGGGTCCACTGACCCTTCTTCAGAACAATTTCCAGCATCTGCAGTTCTTTCAGGGTTTCTTAAATAATTTTGTGATTTGATTTGGTGTTTCCTTTGTCTTTTATATGATGTATTAATTGTCCACATCTAAAAATGCACCCTTTTGTTTGTTTTTCTTTGTTTCATGACACCAAGGCAATGCAGTATTTCCTGGCTGTTTCTAATTAAAGCCGCTGAATTGCATAGCTGATGAACTCTCATTGATAAATGTTGCAAAGATGATGAATACTGATACAATCGAATTCATACGTCCCCACTCACGAGAATGAGACAATTGGTGTACTCTCAGGCAACACGGACTGAATCAAACCTGCCCACTCGCAATTCATTGAAAATCTTAGCTGCTTGATACAGAGAGAAACCTTTCCAGCCTACATGTATGAGTTGGATTCAAATCCACATTCTGGAAGTGAAGGATGGCTGTTGTGGTTGACTTTAGCAGGCAGTTGTTACGCCTCGTTTGTGTTCTGTTCAATTTGTTAGAAAATGGTTTTTAACATTTTCATTCTATTTCCCTCAGCTCAAATTGCAAGGTGTTTGGAAATGAAATGCAGTATGTTGTTTCTGGCAGCCAGCTGTTGTCCTGGTTGAGCAGTGCTGGATTGTAGTAATTAATATTTGCTGAACTGCATTGGGAAAGTAATTGAGTGTCACTTTCTCAACAGATTCTGTCATTGTATAAAGAATTGACAAAGAAAACACACACTGCCAGGTTACAGAATAAATGACAGCCGTTTTCCGTTTGTAGTGCCAGGACTGGGACCTGATGAAATAAATTACTGGATTAATAATGCAGGGAACGTGAGTTCAAATCCCACCACAGTGGTTGGTGAATTTAAATTCAATTTATAAAAAGCAGGAAATAAAAATTTTTGTCAATAGAAGTGACCATGAGGCTGACTCCTTCAATTCCTTCCTCTCCTTGGCTCTCTCTTGCTCTTTCTCTGTCTCCTTGGCTCTACTTTACTCTATCATCTTTCCCCTCTCTCTACTTAATTATCCGTCTCTGTTGCTCCTCTTCCTCTTAAAAAAGAGAGAGGTTCCAAGTGATTATGAAGAAATCTAAATTAATGGCAAATGCCGAAACTTTGAGGACAATCTTTTGAAAATGCACAGCAGTTTGGTCACAGTGCATGAAAAAAGACAGGTTAATGCATTGGCTTCTGGTGAAGATTTCATCCTGAGCTGTTGATCTCTCTTTTATGAATGCTGATGATTTCTGTGCACTGTTCTGAAACGTATCTATTAATTCTGCTGTCGTAACAGCGCCAAGTGTGTTATCTCTTGATAGTTGCATACATTTTATAAAATGCATGCTTTGTGTTTGGCCTGACAACCTTCATAGTTTTCTACAGCACACTTTGTACATGCGAAACAATCCAATTAGTTCTTTGAACTCAATGCTGTTGGAGCTTATGGTGAATTCAAAATGGACTTGCAATGACATTCAAAATCGCAATTCACCACTTGAGTACACAGTGTAACCTGTTTCAGAATAAATAATCAGAGTAATTACTGATCAAACTTCCAAATAGTTAATGATAAGATATTGTTGAGAGAAACTGCGGATGGTTTTGGTTTTATGAAACTGACAATAAATTCTACAGTAAAAGAGAACTCAGTTTGGAAATAAAGAAATATTTCCAGCTGTGATATATTGGGCAATTAAATTCAAACAAATCAAACAGTTTGCAATGCAGTGGAGATGTTGGTATAAGATTTACAAATGAACCAACTTCTACACTGAGGCATCAATTTAGCAAGAGATTGATCAATATGTCCTTGTCTTGTTGAGGCAGAGCTAAAGCAGATTGATATTCACATAGGTTGAATTAGTTATGGGTCTAACAAGATCTGCAGGAGATTTAGTCCAAATCTGCCCAAATTAACATATTCAAATTGGCCACTTTTGGAACTAAAAACTTGTGATTCCTGGCCCATCACCTGAATTGAAGAAAAATATTATTTTTTAACCTACTACATGACGGTGATATTTAGAAATTAAGACATAAATCCAGGGACATTTCAGAGATTCTAACTATGGGTGGGATTATGTTTATGTGGATGTGGGAGGAGTATTTGGAATGGGATTTGTTCTAACTCCACAGGCTCTGATTTTGCACTGTAGTAAAGAAGCTGTGGTGAACGATGAATGAAAAAATCAACCGCATTGTATTTAGGGTGCTACAATGAGAGACTCGGCCCTGAAAACTACAACAGCCTGTAATTCCAATGGCTGTAGCAAGAGCTATTGACTTGTGTTCTCCCAAGTTCACATTGGATAGGTTTTGTGGGTGTGTAAGGGTAACAGATTGCCATAGGGAACATCAAACAAATGGGTGGCCAGCACCCACCTACGCAATCTGCTGTTAAATTGACACCAGGTCACGGCCAGTCACTTTACCAACTCAGCATTCTGGGAAAATTCACCACCTGATGTCTCATTTCCACCTGATCCTTCCACCTGTCGATGTTTCTATAATTAATAAACAAAAGTGGCCAACAGAAAATACCAGCAAAACCATTGCAAGATATGACTTCTCTCCTGGGTTACTGGTCGAAGTGTCCAGGAGCACATTAATTCATGATGATTCCTGGCCTATCTTGGAGGTTGGCATTCCAACCACAACCTCACTGGGTATTCTTGGTGTCTCCTCTCTGCCTCTTGTGTAAGTGCAAGTGGGATTTGTTATGGATGAGTTCTATCCTTTATTTCCTCTTGGCCAAGCTGAAACTCAGGTTTCTTTTTTACAAGTTTATTTAGGCATGCCTGGGAGAGTTACACAACAGGAAGTGGTGCATAACTCTATTCTTCATCACAAGAACAAAGGTTTTATACTGCACTTATAGATAACAAGCTTCCAATTGACTATTTCTACAAGGAACATCTTCCAATTGAAGCCTCACACACTTTTCAATTTTACCTCTGTCCAATGTTGGCTTCATATCTCACATTTCATGTTAGTACACATGACTATATGCAATCTTAATCAAATTAACACACGTGGTTATATTGCCTAATCATATTATAGCGTGTCCACATCTCGTACTGTTAACATGTACTTGTTGTAGAAAACCTATATTTCTTATTTCTAACACCCTCCCCCCAATACCCTCCACCCCATTCTGCCATGCTCATCAGTCCATCCTATTGCCTATACTGTCTGTTTTCCCTTTGAGGTGATCAATTGTGGAGGTTGTTACATTATCTTAAGGGATAAAAGACAACTTCTTTGGCCTGAACACTTTTCTTCCCCTCCCACTGCTGGGGCCCAGTTGTACCTATTGGTAGTGCTGGTATATTGTCATGTCTAGTTTGGTGAAGGTTCCATGCTAGCGAGCAGTAGCTCCCAGGACAGGGAACTTGTCCCTTGCTATCTTGCCATGTAACACCATTGCTTGTGTAAAGGGAAGTCAAAGTTCCACCCATTATGAAGCCAAGTGGGAGCTTCCAGTGTTGGTAGACATTTGGCTTCCAGAACATTCCACAGGAATCCTGCTGGAGACATGGTTCATATCTGTCAGAAATTATGAGGAAATTTGGGCCTCTTCCCCCCTTGGTCTTTTTTGAAGTATGACAGCGAGTTGTGCCGTTTGAAAGTCTCCCCAGTTACTTTTCCACAGTTTTAAGCAGGCAGTTAACTTGGAACTTCAAATGTTAATTGCCAACATTAAAGTTAGTGGCAAGAATCATAGAATCCCTACAGTGTGGAAGCAGGCCATTTGGCCCATCAAGCCCACATCGCCCCTGCGAACAGCATCCCAACCCCTGACTCTATCCTTGTAACCCTGCATTTTCCATGGTTAATCCAGCTAGCCTGAACATCCATGGACACCATTGGGCAAGTTAGTATGGCCAATCCAACTAACCTGCACATCTTTAGACTGCGGCAGGAAACCGGAGCACCTGGAGGAACCCCAGGTAGACACGGGGAGAACGTGCAAACTCCACGCTGACAGTCACCAAGGATGGAATCGAACCCGGATCCCTGTGAAGCAACAGTGCTAACAACTGAGCCATTGAAGTTCAGAATTCCATCTCCCTCAGCATTATGTTTCTACATCACCTCATTGTGCAAGGAAACACTCAGCAGCAAGCAACTTGTTTCTTTGCATCAGCCTTGTCCACTTTCACTCTCCATAAGTGAGAGTTGCTATTAACTGAAATGGATTCCCAGAAGCTGCTAGGTAGAGACACTCAGGCTGGACATCACTGGCAAATCATTAATTAATAAATGGCATAATAATGACCCTAAAATTGAGCCTTGGGAACAACTGTCAACATTCTGTGCGGAGCTGATTTATCAGGTTCTATTATATGAACAAACACAGTTTAGCAAGTAAGGAGCATTTTGAAAGTAGATTTAGCCAGTAATGTTCTAAAGTCTAAATAACTGTGCACTATTGATTGCCAGCAGAGCATGGCCTCCATAAAATGCCATTCACTGCTTTATTAGGGGGCTGGCTAGCTAATTTGCAATACAGAGTGATACTAATAGCATGGGTTCAATTCCCACATCAGCTGAGGTTACCATGAAGGGCTCTCCCCTCATCTGAGGTATGGTGACCCTCCGGTTAAAACACTACCAGTTGTCTCTCTCTGATGAGAAAGCAGCCCTATGGTCTGATAAGACTACGGTGACTTTCCCTTCTTTATTAATAATTACCATGGCTTGTGAAATGATCAACTCAAGTGATTCTGGGCCTTAACAACTTAAGTTGCGAGTAAGGGTAATTAATGAAATTAAAGGCAGATTTCTTTGGAGAAGGGTGTGGGGAATTGTGATTGTGAACTGAATCATAAATATTGCATAAGAACATAGCAAATTGCTCCAGGATTTGGTTGTTTGGCCTGCTCCACTACTTTTATTAAGTTCATTCAGAAGATGTAAGTGTCACTGGCTAGACCTACAATTGCTGCTCATCCAAGTTGCCCTTGAGAAACTGGTAGTGAGTTGCTTTCTTGAACTGCTGCCATCCATTTAGTGCAGTTACACCATAATGCCTTCAGGGAGGGAGTTCCAGAAATTTGATCCTGTGACACCGAAGGAATGGCGATATATTTTCAGGTCTAGATGGTGAGTGACTTCAAGGGGAACTTTCAGATGGTGGTGCTCCTACATATCTGCTCTGGATGGTGGTGGTCATGCATTCGGAAGGCGCCGGCTAAGCAGGCTTGGCAAGATGATACAATGCATTTTGTAGATGGTTATTGGTACAAGGCGTGAATGTTTATGGATGTAGTATCGATCTATTGGGCTGCTCTATCGTGGGTGGAGTCAAATTTCTTGAGGGTTGTTGGAGCTATGCTCACCCAGGCAAGTAGGAAGTACTCCTTCAGATTCCTGACTTATGCCTTTAGGTGTAAACAGGCTTTAGGGAGTCAGGAGGTGAGTTACTTTCTCCAGGATTCAATGCCTCTGACCTGCTCTTGTCAGCACAGTATTCGTATGGATAGTCCAGTTCAGCTTCTTGTCAATGATAAACCCCATTCAACAACAATGCTATGGTACCTCAATTCTACTTTTCCACAATACCTCTAATTTTCCCATTGACTGCGGGGGCCTTTGAGGTCTGTGTGAGGCAGAAATTTCTGGAACCGGAAGTCAAGCTAAAATAGGTGTGCCAATTCCCATTGCCATGTGCAAAACATTGGACGGTCACCACACCGATCAGAGAGAATGTTGCTTTTTAGTTTGAATGCATTAGCTACGTGTTTAATAATGTTTGATTGATGTTGAATTTATTTCATTTGTTACAAAGAAATCTTAAAAGTGAAACCTTATCATTCTGTAATTTCGACTAGCAGCTTTGAAATTCATGCCTTTTAAAAGGTTCTCCATCTCTAAAGGGATTGTAATAGATCTAAATGGCCAACTCCTTATTCTGAGACAGTGATCTTAAGTTCTAGGTTCCCTAGACAGGGCAAACTTCTTCTCAGCTTGCATCCTGTCAAACCCATTTCAACATTTATACATCTCAATGACCTTAACCTTTCATTCTTCCATATTCTGGGGAATATCAACATAATATACTCAATGCTTCCTCACAAGGCAATCCCTTTTACTCAGGAATCACTGAGGCAAGTATATTCTTCCTTAGCTAAGGACATAGCGACTGTCTCACCAACCTGCCAACATGCAGGGTTCAAATGCCAAGGGCAGAAATTGAAAAGAGATATAGGAAAGGATGTATTGCAAAGGAAGTCAGGTGGAAGCAGAAAAGAGACAATGGACATATAGAAATGTTACCAGGGTAAAACACTGAAGCAGATAGCATGAAAATGAACTTAAGATACAATTTGAATATTCTGGAGGGAAGAAGTGTCTAACTACTCTAGTGGCAAATGATGTTGATCTATGGAATAGGACGGGCTTGTTCAATATTGTTTAAAAAATTGGTTTTCTTACCATCTTGCCTTTCTCATGATGACTGCACTGTTAAGTAATCAGAGGCTTAGCATGGTTACTGTCATTTAATTGATATATGTGCAATTAATGCATTATTTGATGTCATTGCCCAAGTTAAACCAGTAAACTCTTTCAATCGTGACACTTTGTGCAGTGGTGCAGACTGACAGAGCAAAGCTTATCACAGACTGTGCCTAACACCTTGTGTAAATCATGACAGCTGATTACCTCAATCAGAAGTTGGGTATGTACCAGTGAGTTCAAAGCACTTCGATGTGAATGCTTCCATCTAAGTTTGGTCTATAAACATCAGGAACCGTAATTCCGCTGAGGATTCTTTGATTCAGTGATCCTGGAAGAACATGTGAGATTCAACTTCAACATAAATGCATAATTGATCGAGTTTTCGTCCTTGTCACCTGTATTAAGGTGACTTTCAGATGAAAATCTATTCTGTAAATTTATTTTGTGGAATGTGAGTGTTGATAGAGAGACCCAAGTTTGTTACTTGTTCCCCGTTACGCTTGACAAGTTGATGTTGAGCTGCCATTTTGAACTATTGCAGTCCATCTGGTGGCTGTATGCCCACTGTACTGTTAGGAAGGGAGTTTTAACATTTTGACCTAGTGATAGCAAAGAAACTGATACATTTCCAAGTGAGGAAGAGGTGTGACTTGCAGGGGAACTTGTCATCAGTAGCGTTCCCATACAACTGCTGCCCTTGTCCTGCTAGGTGGTAGATATGGCAGAGCCTATGGAGAATTATAGCGTCAAAAAAAATTTGCAAAAGTAATTTGCTTGCCTCAAAATACCATAACTGCTAAAGATTGACCCTGGTAGCTCACCCTGGTTCATTAACAATCACAAGGCTCAGTACTCAGAATGACATTTATTGAAGTGTTACAATCATAATGAAAGTGGACTATCAATATTCAACTTCCGCTATTTGACTTTAATATTGGAAACTTTCATGGACCAGAAATGATTTTAAAAAGGACACGACTGTCCTAAAGTGGCTGCTGTGAACAACTGGCAAGCTCAGGTAATCTGAATGGAATATATGACATTGGCTGCTTTGGAATGATCCTTTTAATCAAGATGCACTGAAACTGAGGGGCACCAAGATATTCACATCTCTTATTTTACTCACTGTTCGGAACTGTATAACTTTGAGTTCATATTATAGTTTGTATATTTTGCGTTAACAAGTGGGTGCAAGATATTAGTTTTGTGTTGTTTTTATGAGCTTGGTCCTGGGCCATTTGGACTGTTGATCGTATACACACATTCGTAATGAGATTCACAACACTTGAAGTTTCAAAAATCTGTACTATTGACTAGTGACACACAGAGACAACTGATAAGTCTGGAAATCAGACAGTCAGTGTGTGGGTGTACTAGGGCGTAGAAGCAGGAAATATGGTAAGAAATCTTTCTAAAATCTGAGTTTAGGGCACTTGTGTTTATTCTGAAGTTAAAGGTAAGAGTGAATTTGGTTTGTAGTTTGTCTTAGGTGACTCAGGAAGAGATACTAGCTGAAGGAAAAAATATCAAACGAATATGCAGGATTTACTAGAAGGAAATGGATTGTGCAGCTTGAGCAATAATCTTTAGTATGGAGATACTGGTGAATCTTCACTGCTGTTTTCGATGATTGTAGAAGTATTGCTGGGCTAAGAGATATTGTATGAGTTTAAATCCTTTTTCTAGTGTTTGTAATAATATTTTTCCAGCAGTTTTGTCAAGTACAAGCTTTTTTTTTGCTTAACAAACATTTTATTCTCTGTGTTAAAAGAGCACTTACAGACTCTTGTGAACATGCTCAGTAACAGACCTCTGACATTGAAGTTAGAATCTCTCAAGCCAAGATCTGACCTGTTCAGCATTAACATCAGCTGGAATTATAACATCAAACCTGCATGATAAATTCAAGTATTGGGAGATGAGAAATGAAAAAAAGAATATCAACAGCAGAATCTGCAAATGAACCGTCCAGCAACTGCAGCTTTTGGCAAACAAGAGAGATGGAAAGCAATGTGGGCAAATAACTACAAGGATACAAGAAGACTTTCTGTCCCTCTCTTCCATTATTGGAACATGTCAATATGAATCAGGAGTAAGAATTGACCACTTAGCTGCTCAAGCCTGCTGTACCATTCAATATACTCATGGCTGATATGCTTGTAACTTCAAATCCACATTCCCGTCTGCCCCTTATAGTCTTTTATCCCTTGCTTAACCCGAATTTATCTGCACTGCCTTAAAAAATTTTAAAATATTCTGCACCCACTGTCTTTGGAGAAAGGGAATTCCAAAGGCACACAACCGTCTGAGTTCCACTCACATTTGTCATAAATGGGTGACCCTTTATTTTAAAATTATGACCTGCAGTTATAGATTCTCCCACAAAAACACTGTGGAGGGTCGGCACAGTGGCTTAGTGGTTAGTACTGCTGCCTCAGCACCAGGGACCCTGGTTCAACTCCAGCCTATTGTGACTGTGTGCACCTCCTCCCTGTGTCTGTGTGGGTTTCCTTTGGGTGCTCTGGTATCCTCCCACAATCCAAGGATGTGCAGGTGTGATAGATTGGCCATGCTAAATTGTCCATAGTGTGCAGACTAGGTGGATTAGCCATGGTAACTGCAGGGTTGCAGGTATATGGTGGGGGTCTGGGAGGAATAATCCTCTGAGGGTCAGAACAGACTTGATTGGCTGAACGGTCACTTTCTGTAGGGATTCAACGAGAGGTTAAAAATCGACATTACAAATTCAGCTGGAATGGGTGATCATCCCAGCTACTGTTTTCATCAAATTACAGCTAAGATTGTTCAAAGAGATCTGCCTGATCAGTTTTTCAAATATTTCTTTCTTTTTAAAATCTACTTTCATTATAAATTCCAATGTCCACATTTATAATGAGAGCTGACTGTGTCAAACTTGTTACAGTGTAATTATACCACTCCTGAGAGTGTAATTAAAGCGTGACCAGTTTACATAGGCAGGATTTCTATAAATGCACGCAGGAATTTATAATAGAAAAAGTTGCCTGGAAGAGCACTCAGATATAAGATTTTCAGTTTATGAATAGATTTTCTGAAATCTGCCTCTGCTAAAAACTTAACTTCAAATCAAACCAGCAGGAGATCTGTAGTTAAAAAATAATCTATTTACAGAACAAGGTGGAGTTCTTTAAACGACAAAAGCTTAATTGAAGTTTTCTAATTCCAATTAAATTCTGTTTTAATCATCAGGTTTCTTGACTTTGGCCTCCCTGTAAAAATAACTGTGCAGGATTCCAATTTGAAGCATTTTGCTACCTTTCCACTCTGCTTTCTGCCTTTCTCCTCTGGAAACCATTTCGGTTCCTTACGGCCTGGCCACTTTTCATTTACCAGTCTGCTCAGTTTGAATCATGAGAGCTATTCAGCTGTGGGATTAATTGCAGTTTGGGTTTTTTTTGTGTTTGCTGGCCAAAAGTACAAGTATTTGTTTGTGAATTTCTCCCACTCTCAAACCCACTAGCACTGAGACAAACTTTGGCAACTCTGAGTGCTGTCCAAACCGTTAATCTAACTCAATCACAACGCCGGGGACACGGGTTTGATTCCACCCTCGGACGACTGTCTGTCTCAGGTTTACACATTCTCCCTGTGACTGTGTGGGTTTCCTTTGGGTGCTCTGGTTTCTTCCCACAGTCCAAAGATGTGCAGGTTAGGTGGATTAGCCATGGGAAAATGCAGGATTGCAAGGATAGGGCAGAAGGTGGAACTGGGAGGATGCTGTTTGGAGGGGTGGTGTGGACTTAATGGACTGAATGGCCTGCTTCTATACTGTAGGGATTCTATGATTCCATGATAGATCCTCAACTATAGAGCTATGGAGGGACAACATGTGGATATTACATTCAGTTGTCATCTGCCTACCTAAGAAAGAATACATCTGTCGTAGAGTGAGGGCAGCAAACGTTCATTAGGCTGATGCTGGGGCTGGCAGGACTGTCCTATGAGGAGAGATCAGTTTGATTGGGTCTGTATTCACTAGAGTTTAGAAGGATGAGAGGGGATCTGATTGAAATGCATAGAATTCTAAGGGGATTGGACAGATTAGGAGGATGGTTTTCCTGGTTCAGGAGTCCAGAACCAACGGAATCACAGTCTCAGGATATGGGTGGACCACGCAGGACTCGGTTAAGGAAATGTCTCTTCATTCAAAGGGTAGTGAACTTGTGGAATTCTCTGCCATTGAAGGCTGTGGAGACCAATTCACTGAATTAATTCAAGAAAAGAATTGATACATTTTTACATATTAAAGGCGTTAAAGGGTATAGGGAGAAAGCAGGAAATTGGCATTGAGGTAGAAGGTCAGCCGTGGTCATATTGAATGAGGGAGTAGTCTTGAAGGGCCAAATGGCCTACTTCTGCTCCTGGTTTTTATGTTTCTATACTGAACTACACCTACGATGCTTGTGCTATGTTTTGCTCCCTCTCTGGCAGAGTATTTAACCACTAGGGTATCCCAGGAAACTCCCAAGGCAAAAAGGAGAGGGTTGTCCACCCTCACTACTGACCTGGCATAATTGGGGCTTTGCAAACAAAACATGCTTTATTTTTCGTGTTCCTTGAATATCCTTGGTTACTGCTTACGAAAATATTGGCAGGCAACGGGGGAGCAGGCTGGTCGGCGAATAGTCAAGAATCAACCAATCAGGTAATAAATTGTCTCATGACTTCCCAAAAGTGGGGAAAGTGGAATATGCATTGAGGGAATTTTGCGGAATGAGTAACGAATGGCAGAAGTGTGATGGGCTGGGCTATTTTTGGTGGAAAGTCTTGTGATGAAAGCTCACATTCACCTGGAGAACTGGCAAAACAAGCAAGGGATGTGAACTGGCACGGGAGGGGTGGTGGGGCGTGGGGTAAGTGTGATGATATTTGTGAAGCTGGTATCAGAAAGGAGCTCCCAAAGCAACTACTGTCCTCAGAGACATTCAGGAAGGAAACATTTTGCAGGTCTCCTGAGGCATTTTGTTGTCAATCTCATTAATGTTAACCTTAAGTATTAATTAAACATGATTACATTTTTTTCCAATTATTTATAGAAATGTATGCTTTAAAATGTGTCCAGTAGCTATTGGTCATAATTGAGAAATTCAATTAATAGCACTCAAATGTAACATAAACTGGTTGCATTATGGTTTTTAATAAGAAAATTTGATCTTAATAACAAGTTGAGTTACATTCTGATTATTTTGATGGAACGTTGCATGTGCGAATGGATGTTCAGAGCTACTGATATTAGATAGATCAATATGTTGAATGTGTGCATTACATGTATTAGATTAGTTACATATTCAATTAACTGCAATGGGGATAGTCAATCTTTAAATTGCCAAGGGAGCCGCAAAGGAGATTAGGAACGTCTAAGGATCAGTGCCTGATTCTTTTTAGGATCTATTTTGTGTGACAGATTTATTCCAGTTTTTAAATGAAATTCATTCTCAAGGTCTGATGCAGGGGCATGTGCTCACTGTAATGGATGTTTCAATATGTACAGTTCTCTGGGAAATATGGAATGAAACTCCAGATGCACAGATTCAAACAGGAATTTTCATGTTTCTTGTGGCATCAGTAGTCACGGATTATCAACCTTCCTGCAGTACAATCTTTGCATTTCAGGAACCATTTTCAGGTTAAGTTGATGATGCCTCAGATTGGAGTCAGTTACCTAGGTTGTGTTTTTCATTCAAATTCACAAACGATGATCTTGTGAGCCCCAAATGAACTAGAAGTGCTATTTAAAAACATAACTGTGCAGGTCTCTGTGTATCTCTTATTGATTTCAAAAATATAACAAAACAAATTCCTGTTGTATTGCTTATCATACAGCAAACTAAGTTTTCAAGCTTCTGAAATATTGATGTTTCATGTCACATCTCCCATATCTGATTTCTGATATTATTTTGTACCAAATATTGTGAAACTTGTTGGGGATTTATTTTTGTACAATTAATTCTGTTCTGAGCTCCCACTTTCATCACTTTCCACCTCACCTCCACACACACTCTCTCACGAGCACACATACACACACCACACACACAAACACACACACACCCAAACATACACACACACCACATATGCACAGCACACACACACACATGCACACACGCTCATTTGCAGAGCACACACACCACACATATGCACACACACACACACACATGCACAGCACACCACACACACGCCACACATATGCACAGCACACACACCATACATATGCACACACACCACACACACATGTACAGCACACAAAACACACACATGCACACACACAGACACACACACACACATGCACAGCAAACAACACACACACCACACATATGCACACACACACACCACACATATGTACAGTGCACAACACACACACCACACATATGCACACACACACACACACATGCACAGCACACAACACACACGCCACACATATGCACAGCACACACACCACACATATGCACACACACCACACACACACATGCACAGCATACACACACATGCACACATGCGCGCGTGTGCGCACACACACACAGACACACACACACACCACACATATGCAAACACACACAAATGCACAGCACACAACACACACGCCACACGTATGCACAGCACACACACACATACCACACATATGTACAGCACACAACACACACACCACACATATGCACAGCACACGCGCGCGCACACACACACATGCACACATGCAGAGCACACACACTACACATATGCACAGCACACACACCACACATATGCACACACACCACACACACATGCACAGCACACAAAACACACACATGCACACACACACACAGACACTCACACACACACACATGCACAGCAAACAACACACACACCATACATATGCACACACACACCACACATATGTACAGTGCACAACACACACACCACACACACACACGCA
>NC_063364.1:23432435-23432691 GCF_021869965.1 Rhincodon typus | reverse complement strand
ACACATGCACAGCACACAACACATACACCACACATATGCACACACACACGCACACATACCACACATATTACAGTGCACAACACACACACCATACATATGCATTGCACACGCACACACACACAGGCACATATGCAGAGCACACAGACCACACATATGCACACACAGCACACACACACACAGCACATACGCACAAACGTCCATGCACAGCACACACACACACACACACATACCACACACATGCACAGCACACAACACC
>NC_063364.1:23426741-23432425 GCF_021869965.1 Rhincodon typus | reverse complement strand
ATGCACACACGCACATATGCAGAGCACACACACCACACATATGCACAGCACACACACCATACACACACACACATATGCACAGCACCCGCACCACCCACACACACACACACGTACACACACACGTACACACACACACACACACACACACACTCCTCTCCCCTGTTCAAGGCTCTTTTTTCATTACGCACTCTGTTTTGGTTGGATATATGCAATGATTTGGACGTTGGGTGTTTAGTTAGGTAATGTTCAGATGATACAAAATTTGGTTGATAAAGGAAAATAAGATCAAAAGACTTCATGAAGGTTACAACCAATGAGACAGCTATGTGTCGAACATTGGCAAATGGAGTTCGATCTGGAGAAGTGTATGGTAAGGTTAACAAGGCAAAGGAATCCACAATCATTCATAAGATACTGACAAGTGTAGAGGAACAAAGAGACCTTGGAGTGCATGTCCACAGATCACAGGGGAATGGAATCCCCCCAGAGAGGATACAAGACACATGTTGCCTGGACTTGAGGACTTTAGTTACGAGAAAGGCTAGGGCGAAATCTTTGAATAGAAGAGGCTGTGGTGAGATTTAATTGAAATGTATAATGCTTTGAGGGCCACAGATAGAATGAGTATGAAGGCCCCCATCACCTTGGTTGATGGGTCCACATAGATGTTGATGTGAAAGTCAACCATCAAATCTCTCCAAAAGCAGTGGTTAACTTATATGTCAAGTGTAAACTGATCCATGAGTGTAAGTGGTCTCCATTTTTGTCATGCACAAGGGTCTGCTCTTTATAGAAACATAGGCATTAGAAGCAGGAGTAGGCCCTTCGAGCCCACTCTGTCATTTAACATGATCATGGCTGATCTTATCCTGGTCTCAACTCCACTCTCCTGCCTGCTCCACATAGCCCTTTCTCCTACTTTTCATCAGAAATGTATCTATTTCTTTCTTGAGGCTGTTAATTGATTTTGCTTTCATTGCACTGTGGGGCAGAGAGTTCCACAGATTCACAACCCTCTGAGAGAAGTAGTTTCTCCTCATCTCAGTTTTGAACCTACCTCCTATTACTCTATATCTATGCCCTCTTGTTTGAGACTGTCCTACAAGGGGGAACCATCTGTTCAATGTCCACCTTATCAATCTCCTTCAGCATTTTATATATCTCAATCAAATCCCTCCTGGACAGTATGTTGACTCTGCCTGATTGTATTGTGATTTTCCAAACAGGAGCATAAGTTTATGCCAAGCAGTAAGAGTTTGGAGGATATGCAAAGGATATGTTTTCAACCAGAGGGTAATTGGTTGGGGTGGGGGGGGGGGCGGCGCGGGGGTGGGGGGGGGGGGGGGGGGGGGTGGGGTGTGGTTTCTGGAATTGACTGTCAGAAAGGTAATACAGACAGAAATGCTGACTGCTCTAAAAAGTACTTGGAAACACACTTATGGTTCTGCAACCTACACCAGATATTCTGATCCTGGGCCAGCTTCTCAGGTTTGTGATGGTTCCAGAAGGGATTACCCAATTTGTTAAGCTCCAGGATGCACAGGCTCCCCTTCCTAATTCACCAAACCCCTTGGTTGGTTGTAACAAGTTTATTTTAAAATGGATCCCTTCCCTTGCAGATACTTTTCTCCCTGACCTGAATGAAGTTACATTTTAAAAGGAAACAATTTAACCATGCTTCCTTGAGTTGATAAAGAACAAGCTCACTAATTACTAAAAGGGAGAAGTATTTGTTTTTATTCACTTGCAGGGCAAGGGTATTGCTGACTAGGCCAGCATTTATTGCCCATCCCTAATTGGCAAGAGGGCAGTTAAAAGTCAAACACATTGCTGTGGGTCTGGAGTCACATGTAGTCCAGACCAGGTAAGGATGGCTGTTTCCTTCCCTAAAGGACATTAGTGAACCAGATGGGTTTTTTCCAACAATCAACAATGGATTATTGGTCACATTGGAGTCTTAATTCCAGATTTTGTTATTGATTGTAAATCTACCATCTGCTATGGCGGGATTTGAACATGGGTCCCCAGAATATTAACTGGAACTCTGCGTTAACAGTCCAGTGGTAACACAACAGACATTCACACAGATTAGAAATAAGACGTGAGTCCAAAAGTTGGAAAAGAAAACTTGGATCAGTCTGCAATTGCTCACAAAGAGCAGTTTGTCAAACCCGATGTGGTTGTTGCTGTGGAAGTTATTAGTAGTGTTGACATTGGTTGTTGAGCAGTTGGCTCTGTGATTCTTAGTTTTACAGATTGTCTGAAATTCTGTGGCTCTGAATACTTTTGATAGTTATTAAATTCCAGTATTCAGGGTGAGAGAACGATCCCTATTTCCTTTCGATTGGCTGCTAGCTAGCTGATACTCAGAGCGAGAGAGAGAGCCATTGCCTGAAACACAGGGATAACTAGGGGATAGATCTTTGGCTGTAATCATCACAGCATGTTAAAACTTGTAACCAGGTTTGTACCCATGTGAGAACACTGAGTCCCACTAGCACATTTCAGTAGAGTTGAAGCTGCCATTTTTAACCCCCGCTCTTGCGTATTCTTCAAAGGGAAAAACATATAACTTGTCTGCAGTTTGAGACGTAATCCACAAGAAGTGACTCGCTTTTCAGTAAGGGATCAGTCGCTCATTGATTTTGTAGCCATAAGAGAGATCATAGTCCAGACTATTTGATTTGCCACTCCCTTTTTGAAGGGCTGTTGTATGAATTTCCGTTTGCGTGTAAAATCCCACAGCTCTTTTTTTCTTCAGACTGCCACTTACATTCACAGCCATTTTCCACAACTTTAGCCTTCTTTTAGAAAGCATATTTTGGAATTACAAGTTAAAAATATCCGCAGTACTTTGGGTTTCTGACTCATCATTGTAACAAGGATTATGGATCATGAACTGAAAAGCAGGATTAGGGTGGATTGGACACATACTGACCAGCTCACAAGTTATCTTCCAAATGGCTTCTAACTCAGCTTTAATGTCTTTGATTTTGTGATGTTCAGCTACTGCCTCTGCTGAAGGAGCTCAGCCACCTTTCCCTGCCCTTCACATTAGGTTAGGCTGTGAGAATATTCACTGAAGGAAGGCTTCAGCGCTAGCTCATGTGGGACAGTAGCTTAGAATTTCCTATATTTGTGTGTCCCATGCACTGAGCCACCCAGTTGGGTGGGGGGAGGGTTGGGATGTGGGCAAGAAGATGTGCAGGCTTCTATTATTTTTTTCTTGATTTGGTGAAATGAAAGTGAAACTCTCACAGGGAAATGGCATCACAAAGGAAAGGTTGACGTATTGAATGATACATGATCTGTACATTCTATTTCTAACAGACTTCTCTGCAGTAGTGATTGACATGTCTGGCTGTGATGTTTATGATTGATGGCACTGCAATGATTTTGACCCCCTCTGACAGGTCCTAAATGAATGTTTCTTCTGGTGAAATCTGAGCCAAAGTGTCCTTAAGTTGCCAAGAAGAAAAGAGATTTATTTGAAGGGATTACTTTACTTCCTGTCAACTGCACCTAAACTGAGGTCAAAATGCAACGTGTCAAAATATGCTGACTGAATACAATGAACAAGATATCTGCACAATCTTACCTCTAGCTCAGTGTCAATTATACCAGTGTTCTATAGTTTAACCATGTAACTGTTGGAATTTTCCAAGGTTAGTTTTACCGCCAATGGGAATCAAGTTCCCTCCAGAATCATGACCCTAAAAACATTTTGGTTGTAGGATCTATTTTCAAGTAGATTAATAATCCTGGCTGTCCTTCCCATCTGTATTAGAATATAATGTAATACATGAAAAACTTGTGCCTTATCACCTATTCTTCAACTTTATACAGTACTTAAATATTTAAGAAGCTCCCTTCTCTTCAACCAAGAAGATTCACCTGGTACCCACCACCTACCCTAGCATCTGCTGGTTTACCTGTTGCTGGCGCTACTTATCATTGAACTCCCTACTTAATAACATGTTGTGACTACCTTCAACATATGCACCACAGCAGTTCAAGTAAGTAGCTCACCAGCACCTTCTCAGTAACCATTTGGGAGTTGGCATTTGGATTGGCAATATAGAGTCATGGAGTCATACAGCACGGAAACAGGCCCTGTGGTCCAACCAGTCTATGCCAACATAATCCCAATTGACTGCTCCTGGCCCATATCCCTCCAAACTTTCCTACTCATGTACTTATCGAAATGTCTTTTAAACATTGTGATTGTACCCACATCCTCAGGAAGTTCATTCCACAAGCGAACCACCCTCTGTGTAAAAGATTTGCCTGTCATGTCTTTTTTAAATCTCTCTCTTCTCACCTTAAAAATGTGCTCCCAACCTTGAAATCCCCCATCCTAGAGAAAAGACAACTACCATGAACTCTCTCCATACTTCTCACTATTTTATAAACTTCCATCAGGTCGCTTCTCAACCTCCTACGCTTTGCTGAAAAACGTACCAGCCTATTCAGCCTTTCTTTATAACTCAAAACTGTATCAATTTGCAAGAGAAAACAACATTTAAAACATGAAATGTGAGTGCAGCAGGAAGGAAAAATGGAGAGAATTCTGAGGTTCTGGGAAAGAAAGAAAGATGAAAAGATGGCAGGAAAATAAGTACAGATTTAACAGCTTGTAGGAGGCAGCCACGAAGAATGTCACAGCATGATTGAGAGGAAGGGCAAGAAGACAGAAGAGCATGCCAAATGCAGGGAGGAAGAGAAATTGTGCAGGTTATGGGAAGGAAATAGACACATTGGTGTCAGCAGCAAGCGCAGAGAAGATACAACGAGTAGATGTTGTTTTTCCAGCAAATAAGGGCTATGGACCACAAGCTGGAAATATATTGATGATAGAAACAAAGAAAATAGGAGAGAGAGTTGGCCACTCAACCCCTTTCATGTGCTCTGGCATTCACACAATCATGGTTAATCATCCAATTCAGTCCCTTGTTCCCCCTTTCTCTCTGTACTCTTTGATCCCTGTAGCCCTAAGATCTATATCTAACTCCTTCTTGAAGGCATTTAATGTTTTGGCCTCAACTGCTTTCTGTTGCAGAGGCTAACCACTCTCTGGGTGAAGAAATTTCTCTTCATCTCAGAAACAATCAACAAAGATGGGATTCAATAATCACGCACACAGAGTACAATGGATTAACACTCAGTTGTCATAAATATTCAGCCACCTTGCCACATGTGATGTAAGGAAGAAAGCAAATATGTTGATTGATGTATTTATGGTTTAGAAGTAAAAAGTAGCTCAGAGGACGACTGATGAAAAACTAACATAAAAATAATTCCACAATCAATTTAAGCTTAGACATGCATGTTCTGCTTTTACAAGTTTGGATCCCTAGGCTGATTGCAGATGTCTTTTGAGGACATGTGCAGAATACTGCACTACTCATGATTTATTTAGTTCTCTGTCACTTAGTGATATGTCTTCCTGTACTAACCAATCCCTCATGCTTTCTGCCACGTTGTTAGACATTTTAAAAACTTTCTTTCAGATGTTTAAAGCTACCTATTGGAGGAGTTCAATTCAAGCAACATGCCACCTTGCTAAATATGGATAAGTTCAAAGTGGTCTTCTTTTCCCATTTTGTTTTGGCATCTTTAAGTTACAATTGAACTGGCGAATAATCTTGTCTACTGGAAAATGTTCTTTGTTCAGAATTGTTTTT
>NC_063364.1:23376703-23426341 GCF_021869965.1 Rhincodon typus | reverse complement strand
TTTTATTGAACTTCATCCTACTACTCTAACTTTGCCATCAAAATATTCTCCCGCTCAGTCCCCAGTGTCCTAGCTCATCCATCAAAGCTAATTCCTGTGGTACTCACTTTCCCATCAAGGCTCATCATGCTAGTACACTAACTTCCCCAATGACCCTCATCTGCCCAGTCTTAAATCTCCCACCATAGTCTCGTCTTATATCCATAGTTCATCCAGGACCCACAATCAAACTCTTTTAAGGCAATAATTATTTATCAAAATGAACCTTTAACAGGTCTAGGTGCGCCAGGTTAAATCAATGTTCACATTCCCATTTTAGTCACATTTTATTTTCTCCCCTTTATTATTAACATTTCATCCGATTTCTCCTTCTTACGCAAAAGGCTCTTTGCACCCCATTTCTACCCTTGCACGTTCTCTATAATGACTTGGTTAAAGTGGCAGCCACCAGCTCAGCCATTGCAATTGCTTGTAATCATGTTCCACGCATCTGTAGTGTAGCTCATGATTGCACTACAATAATAAGTGGTATTTCTGATCCACTTTGTGAATGTAATAAAATCTCCCAAGAAACTGAGGCTAGTCATTGTATTTATATGTTGTTCATTAAAATGGGCAACACAATTAGTTTTTACAGTAGTGTACAGTTCATTATTGCAGCTTCCTGTTTCATGGTTTTCTTCATCCTTAATCTGCAAACCACCTCAACTGGGTATTCACTATGTTAAGGGTGCTATTTAAATGCAAATTGCTGTTGTAATGTATGTAGAAACATTGGAAAAGGAATAGGCCATTCAGTCTTTTGGGAGCTTTCCACCACCCATTGGCATCCCTGATGATCTGCATCTTTCCTTCATCCACATCCTTTCATACCTTTGTCCAACAGAAATCTATCAATCTTTATATAAAATTATTAATTGAACTAACAGTTGGGTGGCACAGTGGCTTAGCAGTTAGCTCTGCTAACTCTCAGCACCAGGGATCCAGGTTCGATTCCACCCTTGGGCGACTGTCTGTGTGGAGCTTGCACATTCTCCCCGTGTCTGTGTGGGTTTTCTCCAGTTTGATCCCACACTCCAAAGATGTGCAGGTTAGGTGGATTGGTCATGCTAAATTGTCTATAGTGTCTAGGGATATGCAGGCTAGGTGGATTAGCTGTGAGACTTGCAGGGTTGTGGGGATATGGTAGGGAGTGGGACTGGCAGGACTGTTCTTCAGAGGGTCAGTGTGTATTGAATGGCCTGGACCTGCACTGTAGGGATCCTATGATCCATTGCTTTTTTTGTGGGTGAGTATTTGACTCTTTTAATGAAAGATGTGTTTCCTCAATGGCCATTTTAATTTTAAAGTTAAGTCTTCCTTTCCTCAACTCTCTAGTCTCCATCTTCTTCTTGATTTAGTGTAATGTCATTCTTTGCTCTTAGCTAATTATTTATTAGGTGATGGTGTGTTGTTGTTCCCTCAAGGATTCTACATTGTTCTGACAACATATATCTTTTACACTGTTATGACCAGACCAGGGTGAGGTTCCCTAATTTATTATGTTCCAGACAGGGATGCCCCAAGTTGTCAAGATGCTAGGTGAAGAAGGATAAACTGCTGTCCTACTTCATACACCCACCTTGTCTAATCGGAACAAGGTTAATTTTAACAAGCTCCTCTTCCTTATGGATGCCTTTGGCTCAAATTTATGTTTTCAAAGGAACCAATTTAGACAGGCTTTGTTGAGTTAACCAAGGAGTGAGATTATTAGTTCCTAAGAATAAGTTGAAATAATAATGTGACCCACATAGTAGCAGATTAGAAAATGAGAACTGAGTCTAAAGAAATGACAGAAGTTAGAGAACATATACAAATTAGTTTGTGAGTTCTATGAAGAGTAGATAGTGGCACATTGAGACTGTTACATTGGGTAATACTGGTAGCATTAATGTTGCTAGGTAATTGATTGATTTTAAGATATTTGACCTTGCAGGTCAGCTGAAAAGCCTTTCTCCCCATTCCTTTTAACTGCAGTTTCACTCGCTTTCTACCTTCTAACAAGGAGAGAGACTTATTTTCTTTTTACCTGCAGTGCAGGAACGATGAAGAATTTTCTCAGCTGTGATCCTCACAGCATACAACTTCACAAAATAGCACAGGCAGACAGGCTTGAGACTAGGTTTTAACCCCTGTTTGTGTGCATTCTTGAAAGAGGAAAGTGCAACACATCTCTCGCCAAGACTGCTCTCTTTTCTCCCATCATGTTCACAATCTGAGATAAATCACAGAAGACTATAGTTCAGCCTGGAGTGCAGTTATCCCTTTGGAGACCCTTTCTCTGAATCTTCCTTGATACCCGTCAGGTATAATATTTCAGGGTCCCCCTTGAGACTTGGGATAATCTGCATAGGCCTTCCAGACAGTTACATTGTCTAGAATTTACATTCTTGGTCATTTCTTGGCTGAAAGCCCTCATTTAAAACAAAATATGTTTAAATTAAAAGTTCAACATGCTTGTAAGGTGACAAACATATTGTAATGGCAATGGTTATGATCTATTGCCATTACAATATGTTTGTTGTGAACTGGAGCTGTGGATTGGTGTGTTTTGTTGTAAAATTCTTTCCATCACAGGTTGGCCAAGAATCAGGCCCACTTTTACTTCCTGTTCTGAGGGTTGGATACTTTTTAAGATTGATACTCATCATTCTGTGTAAAGAACTCACTTTCTTTGGCCATCAGGTCTTGGGGTAAACTTGAATTTGGAGTTTTTGGTTTCGAGACAAGAATGCTACTTGCTACATCACAAGCGCTCCCTAATTAAGGTAGTACTGTGGAGTAATTTATCCCGTTGTATTGAAATGCTCACTATTGGACTTTGTGTCAATTTTCTTTAGCGGCTAAAAGATGCGACGCTGATTTCAAAGCAACAAATCCAGCACAGACTGATCAGTAATCCATTTGTTTATACAAACCAGCTGTTTAAAAACTAATTAGAGAATTCCCTTCTCTTTAATGTGAACTGTTCCCTGTAGGTTCTTTTTGATTCAAACAATATGCACCTGGATGTGATGTTTTACTGATCTCCCAGAACTGAAATAACAGAAATTTAAATCTGTGTCAACATTATTCTTTGGGAGATTATAGGGAGGAATTTGTCAGCTGCAGGAACTGAGGAAGGAACGTGCCTATCGTAAGATGTTTGGTTTTTTCCTCATCTTCTATGTGGGTTTTCAGGTTATGCCCATTGCTTGTTATGTTTGTTGGCCTGAGAGTTTATGATGATGGATTTTCATGTCAGACTTGAAATATTAACTTCTGTTTTTCTCTCTACGGATGCTGCCAGACCTGCATGGTTCTATTTTTGTTTTCCAGCATCCACTTTATTTTACTTTTACTTAGAACTGTATCATTTTTCTTTCACTGTTTCTGGGGCAAATCCTTGGAACTCCCTTACAAACAGTACTGCGGTGCATCTGACCTCCAGGGAGTGCAGTAATTCAAGAAGGCAGCTCACTTACACCTTTTCAAGGGTAATTAGAGTCATAATAATAGACAGTCATAGAATTCCTACAGTGTGGAGGCAGGCCATTTGGCCCATCAAGTCCACAGCGACCCTCCAAAGAGTTTCTCACCCAGAGTCACCACCCTACCACTGTAACCCTGCATTTTCCATGATTAATCCACTTAACCTGCACACTATGGGCAATTTAGAATCCTAGAATCCATAGAATAGCTTGGCCAGTCCACCTAACCTGCACATCTTTGCACTGGGGTAGGAAACCAGAGCATCTGGAGAAAACCCATGCAGACACAATGAGAATGTGCAAACTCCACACAGACAATTGCCTGAGGATGGAATCGAACCTGGGTGCCTGGCGCTGTGAGGCACCAGTGCTAACCACTGAGCAACTGTACTACCCCAATTAGAAAGAGATAATAAAATGCTGGCCCAGCCAGTGACAATCACAACCCATGAATGAAGAAAAGAACAACGTTTTACCGAACAATTAAAAACTGGTGCATTGTATAACAGGCCATCGATTTGTGACAAACTTGTTCCATACTGCTAATTTTGAGACCAATGTCAGTCCCAATTGTCTTAATCAATGGATAAGTCTGCATTATGAAAATCTTCTCTGTATCATTCCAGTTTTTTCATATATGTTCTGAATTATGTGAACTCAAATGTCATCCGAAAAGCATGTAGCCTTCCCGTTTAACTCTAATGTGTTTGTACAGGGCAATAACAACATATGTCAACACAATAAGACAGAACATACAGAGATCTTGAATGATAACCATCCCATAGCACTAATCTCATGCAGCAGGAACAATGTGTCTAATATTCCCTTGAGTAATTCTGCCAGTGCAGATTCTTCCAATTGACCTTCCAACATAAATTGGATGAGACACCTCCTTGTGGTAAAACATTGCTGCATAAATAAAATACTTTCTTGCTGTTTAACACGTAAACCCATCAGTTTGATTTAGACAGCATATAAGCCTTGAAGTTTTCATCAGAGGAAAAAGTGATTTGTGTTGGATGAGCGTGAAGGGTACCCTGTGTTCACAACACAAAGAACAGGTCTGAATCTCCTGCTGTGAGCCATAAGCAGTGCACGCAGTAGTGGGGAAGCATTGACTCAGTGCTAATGTCACTAGATCAATGCTCTGAGGACATTGACTTGAATCCCACTATGGTAGCAGGTGGAATTTGAATTATTGGAACAGGAATAGGCCATTCAGCCCCTCAAGCCTGTTCCACCATTCACTGAGATCATGGCTGATCTGTGGCCTAACTCCATATTCAGCAAAAATTTGGAAATATTAGAAATGAATCGAGTTGAATGGTGACCATGTAACCACTGTTGTAAAAGCTCATCTTGTTCACTAATGCCCTTTAAGCAAGGGCACTTGCTGATCTTACCTGATCTGGCCTATGTAACCCCAGACCCACAATAATATGGCTGAATCTAGATAATTAAGGATGGACAATAAATGCTGGCCTAACCAGTAATGCCCACATCCCATAACAGAATAAACAGAAATGGAAGTCGGCTGGTATGGTTGGGTGTGTGCCAAGAAAAAGGGGAGGGAAAATTGAGCAAAGTAACCAATCCTGATAGACCAGGAGAGAGTTTACTGACTGCCTGGGGCAGACAGAATGCCCCAAGGTCTGAGATCTGCTGGGTTAGAAATTTTTTTCCAATTTGGCACTTATTGCATGGAGGCAAAGTACAGGAAAATTGTGCCTGCAAGGTGTTCTCATTTGGATAAAAATCAGAAAAACTTGAGTCCTGAAGAAGGGTAATACCCAAAACATTGACTGTTCCTTTCCTCCAGATGCTGTGTACTTCCAGTCCTCTGTGTGTGTCTACCTTGGATTCCAGCATCTGCAGTTTTTTGGTCTCTAAATTCAGAACAACATACTGTCCTTCAATCATCTCTCCTCATATGAAGTTTACTTCTCTGTCATCAGTCTTACACATTATTGCCTCCCACATACTCTGTCAGTCCAATTGATCATTTAGTATTTTCTGCCACCTCTTGCCTATCTTTCTCACTCTATGAAACTTGTAACATTGACCTTTTGGCTGACTCCTGTTATCTCTCCATTCTTTTCTTTGATGTCCTTTTACTTCAATTTCT
The DNA here is from genome assembly GCF_021869965.1 of Rhincodon typus. Classification (NCBI taxonomy): domain Eukaryota; kingdom Metazoa; phylum Chordata; class Chondrichthyes; order Orectolobiformes; family Rhincodontidae; genus Rhincodon; species Rhincodon typus. The sequence continues at coordinate 23,420,707 of NC_063364.1, read as the reverse complement.
TTCTTCTTCCTGGTGCAATAAAACTCCTGTTGCTTTGTAGTGTCTAACTTATCCATACAGTACAAAAGGTTGACCTCTCTCTAGTGTGATAAACTGATGTACTGTAAACAGCCAAGTGATTTCAAGACTCCAAAACAACACTGCACACACTAGCCAACCTCTGTTACTGTAAACACATTACAATGGAGTGTACAGATTTACAATGCAGTTGGTTAAGAGAGCAGCAACACAATGTAACAGGAATTGCTCATGTCAACTCATCTCACAAGATGCTGTGGACTTTGGATATTGCTCTTCTGTTGAGGAAGGTTTATTAATGTACAGCACAATCACTTTGGTTTCTAGAACCAAGTAAATATTAACAACTCAGTATGAATTCTAAAGTTAATGTTGCTGGGTTATTGATAGGATGGCAGGAGTACATATCTGTATCAACCTGGTTGTGTTGGTTGTGACACAGTCAATAGCAATTTTATCCTTGATTTACAAGGTACTGTGTTCAACTCCCTGCCAGGACTTCAGTACAAATACCAAGACTGGCACTGCAGTGCTATGTTAAGGCTGCGCTGTTTTTTGGGTGAGACATTAAGTTGAAGCTTTGTTCATCTTTTCAGGTAAATGTTAACATTCTGCACTATTTTGAGGTGGGTTTATTCACAAAGTCTTGGCCAATATTTATCTCTCAAGAAAAGTCTTAACGGATTTTCTGGTCATTATCACATTGCTGCTTGTGGGAGCTTGCTGTGCATAAACTGGCTGCTATGGTTCGTACATTACACTTTAAAAATAAGTGATTCACTGGTTGTAAAGTGTTTTGACATGCTGGATGGTGGTGAAAGGCACTAAATAGATGCAAGTATTTTTATTTAACCTGTGAGTGTTTGAAGGGAGACTGCAGGTAGAGCTTTTCGGTGCAACTGGCGAAGCTGAGAATGCTGGATGTGGAAGATTAGAGAAAGCTTTGCTCTTCATCATCATGCTCTGCCTCAATGGGAATTTTTTTATAAATTTGAATTCTATTTGGATCTATGAAAATAGCACTTCCAGGTACGCTCATCTCATTATGACTTTCCCTACTTTTCTCCGCTGAAGTTTTTGACTCCTTTCTGGGATATGTGCTTTGGATGTAGCTCGATTGAAATGCATGGGTGGGCTATTCGTCTGCAGTAGGCAGTGCTGCTGACCTCTGTCCTCACCTATTCGTGAAAATCCAATCATGGGTCTTTGAATAGTAATAGGGAGTAGGAAGGCCAATGAAAGTACCATCTCCCTTGAGATCAATGAATTGAGCACAGTTCAAGAAGGAAAGAAATTGAAGGCAAAATTGAGATTTTGAACATTTGAATCTTGAAACTCTAACATTCTAGCTTTCTAACAAGAATCTATTACATGAGGCTGTATAATTTAAATAGGTCTCCTTTTGGTCCAACGAAGTTGATTGGCTTATATTAGCAATTGCCACCTGGTTAAGAGGACATTTATGCCTTTAAAGTATCAAAGCTAATTTTCTGCTGCAAGCTTCATTTCAGGATTTTAACATGTGAGTTCATTAAGCTCTTAAAAATTGTCTGTCTGTGTGTGTGTGTGTGTGTGTGTGTGTGTGTGTGTGTGGAGCCGGGGGGGCGGGGGGGGCGGTGGTGGGGGATGTGGTTGAGGAGAAGCAGCTATTTTTGTAAGGCAAACAGCAAGACAACGCAACTCAGTCAGTAACTTAAACAAAAACAGAAATTGCTGGAAAAGCTCAGCAGGTCTGGCAACAGTTGTGGAGAGAAATCAGAGTTAACGTTTTCGGTCCAGTGACCCTTCTTCAGAACTGCACGGAGCCTTCAGAAGGAGGGTCATTGGGCTCAAACATTAACTCTGATTTCTCTCCACAGATGCTGCCAGACCTGCTGAGTTTTACCAGCAATTTCTGTTTTCGTTTTTGTTTCTGATTTCCAGCAACTGCAGTTCTATCAGTTTTCAGTTAGTAACTTGTGGTGCTTCATAATTGCAGGAATATCCCTGGGTCATTTGCATATTCATAACGGCAAGTGCTATTAAACTTGCTTGTTTTATTTGAAAGCAAATTACAGACTGCTGTTCTGTTTCCATTTCCCATACATATGCCTCTTTACGACTGTTCCTTCAGGAGCCTCTAACCAGGCTGCCATCAGTGATTCCTCCAACAATAAATATTAACACTAAGACTTTGTGATACAACAAAACTAACATCCCCCGAGGATAGAGACCAATTGAAAAATATTGAAATGTTTGGTTTCTGCGTTAATAGATATGACCTGAATCTGGATGTGGTCACTGAACTTTGCGCTTTTTTTATTCATAGAGCTCCCTCAGCAGGGACATTTGTGAAGAAAAAACACCACTCAGCTATTTCATGACATCTCTCTCTGCTCAGTTACCAAGTACAGGCCTTTCTGGGTCACTTGAAAAGTGTGCAAAATGTAGCATAAGACAGTTGGGCCCGGAAAGGATTAACTGGCATCATAAGTAAGGCTCACCCTCTTCAGGATATAAAGGACTGTTTTCAAGAACAGCTAACCAATCTTCAATTCTGCTTCTGTGCTTCTTACCAATGCTGCAATATGATGTTTTAATGCTTTAATGTGAACTTTGGAGCTGAGCTCATTGTCATAGAGTCATGGAGTCAAATAGCAGCATTTTCTGAAGAAGAGTCTAGGCCCGAAACGTCAGCCTTCCTGCTCCTCTGATGCTGCTTGGCCTGCTGTGTTCATCCAACTCTACACCTTGTTATCTCTAGCATGGAAACAGACCTTTTAGTCTAACCAGTCCACCCTGACCATAATCCCAAACTAAACTACTCCCACTTGCCTGCCCTTGGTCCATATCCCTCCAAACCTTTCCTACTCATGAACTTATCCAAATGTCTTTTAAACGTTGTAACTGTACCTGTATCCATTATTTTCTCTGGCAGTTCATTCCCCACAAGAACCACTGTCTGTGAGCATATGAAAGCCTTGACTGTTGCTCTTGTATGGCTCTGGAGACGACACCCGTACTCACTTACACAACTTAAGTAACTATTGTTTATGTGTGAAAAGTGAAGGTAAGAAGATAAGTGTCAAACGGACACCATTACAGTGACTCTGATTTTATCGGCACTCCATTCAAACTCTCCAGAATGAGCCACTGGATTGATGAAGGACAGGTAGGTAATCTTTATCCTCTCTCCATAGTTGGAAACAACTGTGCCCTTGTTGTCAATCTCGTGGACATCAATTAATTTTGTGCAGGCCGTGACCAAACATTAAAAGATACAGTTAATTTGATCAGTTAAGACGGTGGGAGAGAAAGAGCTATTTTGAAATATATGTTAAAATTGAAACCATATGTGTGTTGTATTAATATATGGCCACATTAGATCCTTGACTAAAATAACACAGTGCGGAGTTGGAGGAAATATTTCTGAAGAAGGGTCCCAACCTGAAACGTCAGCTTTCCTGCTCCTCTGATGCTGCCTGGCCTGAAACGTCAGCTTTCCTGCTCCTCTGATGCTGCCTGGCCTGCTGTGTTCCTCCAGCTCCGCACGGTGTTATTTTAGTCAAGGATCTAATGTGGCCATATATTAATACAACACACATATGGTTTCAATTTTAACATATATTTCAAAATAGCTCTTTCTCAGCAGGTCAGACAGCATCAGAGGAGCAGGAAAGCTGACGTTTCAGGTCAGGACCCTTCTTCAGAAATATTTCCTCCAGCTCCGCACTGTGTTATCTCATACTCCAGCATTGGCAGTTCTTACTATCTCTGAGATCCTTGAATAACTTGCTTTACAAAGATATTGATACAAAGTGGAGAACCCGCAATGTTTACTTATGTTAAAGTGAGGTCCTCTCGATTGGTACTAGGATTTTTAAAGATCACATTCACTACTAAGAAAGGGATGTCCATTCCCTGTTCAAAGGAATCAAAAAATTGAACAGCGCATGTGGGAATTTTGAAGAGAGACCTGAAAATGTTAGAATTGTTCTACACGGATTTGGGAAGAGTAAGAGAATTGATAAAGGTGTTCCAAATCATGAAGGGTTTTGACAATGAAGGAAGGAGAAGCTGTCTCCACTGGCAGCAAAGTTAGTAACCAGAAGACTCGCGTTTAAGGTAAATTGACAAAAGAACCAGAGGTGACATGAAGAAAAATGTTTTTCCACAGCAATTTGTTACGATCTGGAAATCACTGCCTGAAAGACAGGTAAAAACAGATTAAATAATAACTTTGAAAAGTGAATTGTATAAATATTTGAAGAGTAAAACATCTTCAGGGCAAGAGAAGTGGGTCTAATTGGATAACGCAGACATAATGAGCCAACAGAGATAACAAGGTGCAGGGCTGGATGAACACAGCAGGCCAAGCAGCATCAGAGGAGCAGGAAAGCTGACGTTTTGGGTCTAGACCCTTCTTTAGAGCCAGGTATCTTTCGACACTGTCTCCCTCAATGATTGCACTTGAGGGACAAAATGGTCTTCTGGTGTTTTCATCAACATTGTCAGGTCAATCATTGTCACTAATTACCAGGTGACATTGCTGTTTGTGTAACACTGAAGGCACAAAATGGGCACTATTTTGGTCTATAGTCAATGCAGATCAGAGTACTTCATTACTTGTAAAGCATTTTGATGCATTGCCTAAATAATGACATGAATTCATTCAACTCTTTAGCCTCGATATTTACTGAGAAGGGTTTTCTCAATGGAAGAACATAAGAACTATAACCGGAAGTTAGCAAATCAGCCTCTCAAGCCTGCTCTGCCATTTAATAAGAAGGAGTTCTGGTCAGAAAAGTTAGAATCTGAATTTCCTCAAACACTGTCGAAACTTAAATCTGTGCTGTGCATGTATTATTTTTAGCATTTTTTTGCCTGTAAGCCTGCCTGATGTACAGGTTTTGCTCCCTGTCAGGTAGAGAATGCTACAGTGGCAGCTGGAACCCAGGGGCAGGTAACCCTGTAGCAGAGATCATGTTGGATGCCTACTGTGTGGTTTGGTGGGTCAGAGGTGTTTGTGGCCAAGTAGATAAAGAATGGAGGTGGAGATTTGGCTATAGTTATAGATGGGTCTGGAAAGTACTGGAGGCAGAGATGAAGGGTTAGGTGTCATTGTGGGTGGTGGAGAGAGCGACTGGGGAGATTTTGACTGTTCCTGATTGCTGGGGAGGCTGACAAGTGTACATTGTGGTCTTGGGACAGATGTTTGGAAAGAAAAACTTCTGTTTTACTTAACTCACAAGCAGTGCTGGAAAGAAACATTAACCTGCTCAACGGAGCAGTCCTCATTTTCTCTTAGCGTCTGGATATCCTGAGGCCCAGAAAGCTGCAACAGCTGATGTTAAACTTAGAAGAAGGATTCAATTTTAGGCATGCGCCTCACAAGATATTTCAAAAATTCTACTTCTTAGAAACTGTTAGGCTGTTCAATCCCTCCCTGACTCACACCAGCGCCACCTTTGTTAAATCCCCAAATGGACAAGTTCCAGGCCGACTGTGTTTAGGTTTAAAACTTGTGACATTATTACTGCACATTTTTATGATTTAAGTTTCCTCTTTATTTATCTGTGCAGGTCTTGCCAGAGCAATGCTGTGCCACAATCTATTCAAACTCACATCCATCACTTAGTGTGAAAAGACATGTTGGAATATATGTTAATTTATTTTTTTAACGACTCAAAATATTTTTTATGCTGCACCTCAATCATTCATAATTTAAAACAAAGGTATTTTCCAGGGACACCAAACTAATTTGGAACAGTCAATATGCACAGCAATCCTTCAAACATCCATAAAAGGATTTGATTCTTTTTTTAAAAATGATAGTGAGTGCAAGTTCCTCCACACTGATAATGTGATAGTTGACTCTTTGTATATCTGACACATTTGTCTCCTTGACCTTCCGCACAGAAATGCAGGATTAACCCCATTGGACCTGGTGGCATTTTACCGCTTTAAATATTTATTGGTTCATGACCATTTATGCCACCGTACTACAACTTTGCAAAGTAATGTATTGCCAAAGGACGGTGTCATGTGTAGTCACTGATATATAGGAATATCACCTCTGCAGGTCCCTGACAGACCCTGTGTTTTGTGAGATAAGTCGACTTCACTCGTCATCAGCCACATGTAACAAATAGGTATTTGGTAATACGGCCCGTCACACTGGCAGGTTTGTGCGGCTGTGAAATGGTTTCTCTGCACACTGAACAAAATATTTTCCGGCAATTTGACTGAAGTTGGAATATGCGCTGAATGTCGTGGGTGGTTTTGAATGTGATACGAGAGAGGCAGTTCCGTGATTGTTTCCAGTTAAGGAGTTTGCTTTTTGCTCCTGATTTTCTGTTATTTTCAATCTCCAAGAGCATCGTCTACAACGTAACTACCTGCTTAATCTCGTATGCGACACAGCTAAATTGAGCATTCATTCGTAGAAAGGTTCCCTTGATCACGTTCTCTTGCGCTGTCATACCAGGATACTTTATGAGAAGGTAGCAATCTCACAGGTTGGATTCGGGCAAGGGAAGCATGGTGTAGGATTGCTACCTTCACGAGAGTGCGGAGTGTTCCGGGGGCAGGAGGATTAATGCAATATGAACACCTTGTAGATATTTTCTAATCAACCTGTATAGGGATGTTATGATACCTCTGGAGCAGGTGGGACTACCATCTGGGTCTCATAGCTCATAGGTACACGACCTCTGCATTATAAGAGCCTTGAAGAATTAAGAAGGTATTTTAATTCAACATGCTCAGATATGCTATGTGTGTGTGTTGTGTATGCTATGAGCAAGTTGGACTTGAACCAGTCTCCTGGCTCAGAGGAAGGAACATTACCATTGTGACACAAAAAGCACTTCCAAGCATATCACGACATATTTTTGGGACGGTGGCACTTGAACTCAGGCCACCTAGGTCAGGGATAGCAATACTATCACACTCCTGAAAACTTTGTAATTAGGAAAAGTTAGTTTTCATCCGGACAAATACCACTCCAACAGTCTACTCTCAGTCAATAGTAAAATGGTGGAAGGTGTCATCAAAAGTGCCATCAAGCAGCACCTGCTCAGCAATAACCTGCTCAGTGACGCCCAGTTTGGGTTCTGCCAGGGCCACTCAGCGCCTGACCTCATTACAGCCTTGGTTCAAACATGGACAAAAAAGCTGAATTCCAGAGGGGAGGTGAGAGTGACAGCCCTTGACATCAAAGCGCATTTGAATGAGTGAGGCATCAAGGATCCCCAGTAAAACTGGAATCATTGGGAATCGGGGTGAAAACTCTCCACTGGTTGGAGTCAAACCTGGCAAATAGGAAGATGATTGTGGTTATTGGAGGTCAATCATCTCAGCTCCAGGACATCTCTGCAGGAGTTCCTCAGGGTAGTGTCCTATGTCCAACCATTTTCAGCTGCTTCATCAATGATCTTCCCTCCATCAAAAGGTCAGAAGTGGGGATGCTGGCTGATGATTGCACCATTCACAACTCTTCAGATACTGAAGCAGTCCATGTTCAAATGCAACAAGATCTGAACAATATCCAGGTGTGGGCTGAAAAGTGGCAAGTAACATTTGCATCACACAAATGCCAGGCAATAACCATTTCCAATAAGAGACAATCTAACCACCACCCCTTGACATTTAATTGTGTTAGCATCACTCAATCCACCACTATCAACATCCTTGGAGTTACAGTTGACCTGAAACTCAACTGGACTCAACGTATAAACATAGTGGCTACAAGAGCAAGTCGGAGGCTATGAACACTGCAGTGAATAACTCACTTCGTGACTCTCCAAAGCCTGTCCACCATCCATAAGGTACAAGTCAGGACTGTGATGGAATACTTCCCACTTGCCTGGATGAGTGTAGCCCCAGCAACATTCAAGAAGCTTGACACAATCCAGGACTAAGCAGACCACTTGTTTGGCACCATATCCAAAAGCATCCATTTCCTCCACCAGCAATATGTCTGATCCACAAAATGTCCTGCAGAAATTCATCAAAGATGCTTAGACAGAACATTCCAGATGCATGATCATTAGCACCTAGAAGGACAGGGGCAGTAGATATATTGAAACACTACAACCTGTACCTTATCCTCCAAGCCACTCATCATCCTGACTTGGGAATATATTGCTGTTCCTCCACTGTCATGGGCTCAAAAATCTAGGAATTCCCCTCCTAACAGCATTGTGATTCAACCTACAGCACATGGACTGCAATGGTTCAAGAAGGCAGCTCACCAGCACCTTCCCAAGGCAATTAGGGATGGGTAATAAATGCTGGCCAGCCAACAGTGCCTGGGTCCCACGAGCAAATTAAAAAAAAAACACCTGGGAAAGCTTTAGTTACAAGTACTGAGACTTTAAAAAAGAAAAGCAATATACCTATTCATTGTGCCTAGTGGGGACCTGCCATCTATTTGTGCTTTTAATCATAGATAGTTATGTGCAGAATGTTGGTGTGTGATGGTTAATGAATTGAGCAGCTGCCTCTCAGAACATAACAGCCCCCTTCCAATCTCAAGGAAGGGGCTCATTCCAGTGATTGGTTTGAGCAGACCTGCTTGTCCGCCCATGTCAGGAAATGACCTGACAGTTTCAGAATCTCAATGGAAGACACTTTCTCCCCAGTTAATTCTTCATTTGTTGCATTAATGCCTGTACCATGTGTAGTGTATTCACTGTTTCCATCTGCTTCGGGTGAGCTTAATTCTGGGTGGATTCCCGTCTCTCCTTACAGTAATGTTGTTGGATGTTTTCTTGTAACGTTCCAGTTTTATAGAAACTGCCTGACCAGGGGGAGTCAGTGAACTGCAAACATATTTAAATATTTCAATAAATTGCATTGGTTTTATTCAACGTTACAGTGATCAAGTGGGACATGGTTAGATTGTGTAGGATAGCAATTGTATTTTGGGGTCATTTAATCTTTCCTGATTCCTGTATTGCAAGTTTTATCAAGTTTTTGAAGAGAATCTTAATATCTTCAATTTAATTGTTCTGGGCCAGTGTTACATACAATTATTTTGTTAAGGATCCTTATCAACATCCTTATCAAAACTGAGAGACATCTTCTGTCACTTTACAGCATGGAGGGAAAAGATAAGGTCTGTGCTAATAGTTAGCACATGGAATAATGGATTGTGATCCCAGACTGGTGATTTCTCCAAGAAGGGACAGAATGTGGATCTATAATGGAGCATGGATTTGGGCTCAGGATTCCTGGGTTGAGTGATGGGATGCAAAACAACATCCATAATTTATCCCACTCAAGGCTGGGACATAACTAACAGCTTGTAGTTTGTCATAAAGTGGTATTGTGCCAGCCATGGCTCCGTAATGGGATGTGGTTCTGTACTTGGAACTTGCCCCACAGAATGATGGGCTTTTGATCTGCACCACATGTATTTTTTTAAATTCATTTACAGGATGAGGGCATCGCTGGCTAGGCCAGCATTTATTGCCTAGACCGGATAAAGATGGCAGTTTCCTTCCCTAAAGGACATTAGTGAACTAGGTGGGTTTTTAAACTCTTAGCAAAGATCTGTAGCTTGGGTTGTGGGTGAGGTTGTTAACTTGCTCGCTGAGCTGGCTTGTTCTTATTCAGATGTTTCATCACCATGCTAGGTGACATCATCAGTGAGACCTCCGATGAAGCGATGTTGTTCTACTCCGCTTGGAATTTAACTGGGACAAGGTAACCATAGTAGCCGAAGCCAAACATAGAATTGCACGGGAGTTCCTAGAGGCATGGTTCTCCACCCATAATACAGTCAATGGACATATAGAACCCATATACAAACCCTTACAGTTCAAAACTTGAAATGACACTACTCACCATAATGGACTGGACAGTATAAATTCCAAGTGGAGTAGAACAACATCGCTTCATCGGAGGCCTCAGTGATGATGTTACCTAGCATGGTGACAAAATGTCTGAACAAAAACAAGCCAGGTAGATTTTTCCCTGACAATCGGCAACATTTTATGGTTATCACTAGACTCTTAATTCCAGAATTTTTATGGAATTCATTTTCCATCATCTGGCGTGGAAGGATTCAAACTTGTGTCCCGAAAGCATTATCTGGGCCTCTGGATCTGTGATAATACCACAAGGCCATATGTCTCCCCATTGTGAGCTGTTCACTTCCACAGAGTCTTTGTAGAGAATTACCATGTAGAAGCTGTGTCCAGGCAGTGAAATCATGTTATTTCATTGCAGCTTTTCACTAAATGAATGAAAGATGAGATGATGGATAGGAGTTTTCAAGGGAGGTGAGGAAATTTATTTTTCAGCCAGAGGGTGCTGGGAATCTGGAACTTGTGGCCTGTACGGGTGTTAAAGGCAGAAACCCTCATTACATTGAAGAGATATTTATATGTGCACATGTGATGTCAAAGCATACAAGGTCAAGGTTTGGAAAATGGGATTAGAATAGTTTGGTGCTTGTTTTTGTCTGGTGGAGACTCAATGGGCCGAAGGGCCTTGTTTTGCTCTGTAGACCTCTACAACTCTATGACTGTGACTATGAAAATCCTATCATTGAAAAGCATCAAATGCTCTGTTGCTGAAGAGTAAATGATGGAAGAAACTGCTCTGATTTTCAGCTCTATCAATGCACCCCAGCAAATCAGTTAATGTATAGGGACCTGGAGCCAAGTGGAACAACAAGCATGTTTACAACCCGGGCAAGAGAAAAATAAACTGCAAATGCAGAAAATCAGAAACAAAAATGGGAAAATTCTGTAAATATTCATCAGGTAATGAAGCATCTATGGATGAGAGCCCAGTTAACAAGTAGATGTTTTGAGGGTTGCCTGGAGCTTTTAAAAGGAATGGAATTGGGCGGGCAGTGAAAGTTAAATTTCAGGATAATGGGCTAAGTTTTTAGAACCTTTCAAGTGAATTTCCATTAATAGCCCAGTCCACTGGAATTCTCGTAGAATCCCTACGTTACAGGAAGAAGCCATTTGGCCCATTGAGTCTACACTGACCTTCTGAAGATCATCCTGCCCAGATCTGGCCCCCCAACCCTATCCCCATTTCCTATGGCTAACCCACCTAGCCTGCACATCCCTGGACACTGTGGGCAATGTAGCATGGCCAATCCACCTAACCTTTGGACTGTGGGAGAAAAGCAGAGCATCCAGTGGGAACCCACACAGACACAGGGAGAAAGTACAAACTCCACACAGACCAGTCGTCTGAAGTTGGAATTGAACTCTGATCCTGGGTGTTGTGAGGCAGCAGTGCTAATCATTGAGCCACCGTGCTACCCGAAAAAGAAATCTGGTTTGCCAAAAATATGGAACGTGTGTGTTTAGAAATCTGACTATAAATATCTAAATGAAACATATACTTCACAGGTAGACTTCATCCTTCAAACTCCAGTGATTACCAACTTCTTCAGTTAACTATTTCTTTTATAACCAAGATAGTTCTTTGAACAAATGTTTACTGTATTAGCTACAAAGCCTCTCCATATTGATCAGTTCATGAGAGGTATCTATCATATGTAGTCTGGTTTGTTATTGTTAAGTGCTTACAATGTTAAGGGTAAAGCCTGACTGGGCTCACAAACTGCCCAAATGAGGAAGCTACACTAAAATAAAACAAGGAACTGCCGATGCTGGATATCCGAAACAAAAACAAAAATTGCTGGAGAAACTTGTCAGGTCTGGCATAGCAGTAGAGAAAAAGCAGAGTTATGCTTGCGAGTCCAGTGACCCTTCTTCAGAACTATTAATAACAAGGAAGAGGTGGCATAGACAGTGAAGTCAAGTTTAGGGCGGGATGTGAGCAGAAAAAGTGAGTGGATCGGTGAAGATGGAGCCTAGAGACAGAGAAAGACAGTTAGGCAGACAGAGAGATGGATGGTGGTATGCTGGGGAGACAGAAAATCAGCTAATGGGGACCATTGATGGGTGACACTAATTGACAGTGCTGAAAGCAGCCCATATCATGATAGGATCTGGGAGTGGGGTGAGTAAAGGGCATAGAAGAAAGTGTTCGGACTCTAACAAAAAAAAATTGATATTTGATCCTAAAGGTAGCAGGGTCCCCAGGTAGAAAATGAGATGCCGTTCTTCCAGCTTGCGTTGATGCAACAGCTTGATACCAGCAAACCTAACTGGGCCAGGCGAGTAGAGTTTAACTTAGAAGGGTGGGGGAGGGGGCTCAACTCAAAGACAGTCAACTTCAGCAATTGTGCCCTGGTCCCAGGCAACACTTCGTTGCACAGTCATCAAATGTGTATGCTCTCCCAGTTCTGATTAAAAGTTAATGACCTGATGGTGCATGAGTATTGCATCTCCTTTTGTTTTAAGTGTAAACCCTGACAGAGTTATAAGACGTAGTAACACCATCATTCCAAGTGTTACATTGGCAGCTGCAGTGAATGACAAACATTAGCTCCAAATGAGGCTTCTGTGTGACAGTCCTCTGCAGTTATAACTTTACAACGTTGACACACAGTCAGAGGAGCATGAAGCTTGAGTGGTTAGGGGTACTTAACCTGCTGAGTACAGCAGATAACGTATCCTGTTGTGGTACTGGAGCCAACGCCAACCACCTCTGTCCACGTTGTCTTCACCAGTCAGGCTGGCTTTTTTGTTTCCATTGTAAGGAAAGAAACTTCCTTTCTCTCCTGGGCAGCCTTTAGGAGAACCTCCTCCAGCAGGATTCAGAACTTCCTACATGTTCTTCAAATTTGGTACTTGTATCTGTAATGTGATGAATAAATATAATTCTGAAAGAAAATATGACCCACCTCTGCGCTGAAGTCCCTTTTCCATTATTAGATACACCTCTACATTCAATCTCAATAAAAAGAAATTTTAACTCAAGTTTTCATATCAACTGCCTTTCATCAGAACTTTTTCTGATGAATATTTTGCTTTTGTATTATGTTTACTTCACTGTCACTTCTCTTACAAGAACGTTCACCTTGAAGAAGTTCTCCTCTTCTCTCCAACGGGATTTCTCTTGTCTCTTTTACCTTGTTCACCTGTATTGCTTCCACTTTCTCATCTTGAATTTGAAGAGGCAACAGGATGCAAGTAATAATAGCTGTCCATCGGGACATCAACTGGAGCAACAGGTAGGAATTGCTGTGAGATGGGGGAAGCTTCAAGATCAAGAATTCCATCAGTATGAACAGCAGGAACCATCTATTTGAAGCGTTAGATGGATTTACAGCCCAAAACAGTCAGGGGAGAATCAGGAAACATACGGAACCAGAAATAGCCTGGAAAATAATGACACATTAATGGCCGTTGCCAGTAAGTTTGTGAAGAAAAGCAGCAATCAGTGCTGACAAAGACCAGTACTATGAGTTCCAATCCTTCACAGATTGACATGAGCCTAAAAAAAGAATTTAAAAAATTACCTTTTCCCCATGAGGCTTCCCAATGAAGTTTATTCTCAAAATTGTTGAATTGGCTACATTAATGTGAATGAAGCTCTGTGACTCTAATTATAGAGGGATGGAAATTCATGCACTTTACCACAATGATGTTGTCGAAGGATGCAGCATTACCATTGTTTCAAGACTCACTGTGCTCTAGTTTGTAATCTCAACAGGTATTAATGTAACTCCTTTCCAAAACCCCTTCAAACAATTAAATTATCTGTACCAGGAATTGTACATTGGGAAAAAAAAAACTTCATTGATATTAATACAAAAGATGCTTTCCACTTTGTTTGGCAGGATTTCAAGAAAGGAACAGTCTTATTACAACACAGCTGTGTAAGGAAGAATGGTTTCAACAAATGTTGGCAACCTCAAACACCGTCATGTTTTAACCACTGTTACACAATGCCTGAGTGAGGTGAAAAGAAAGTTTCTGGACAGTTATGTGAAAACTCTACTAAGTTCCTCCTCAGCTCTCTGAGCCAATGTAATGAGCCTCAGGATACCTTTGAATGACTGTAGAATGGGAGAATTATTGAATAGTTACTTTGCCTCAGTTTTTGCAGCAAGACTAACAAGATGTACATGATGCTACAGGAAAAGAACAAAAAGGACATCATGACATTTAGAGGAGAAAGGAAGAAGACAGCTGATAAATTGGCCAACCTTAGAGAGTTTAAGATTCTCTGCTTAGATGATTACATTTCATAATTGACAAGGGAACAATGGCAGAAAGACAGGCAGACCACTAATATTATTTTGATGTATAAACAGAATATAGAATCAATACAGGGAATTATGGATTAGTCAGCTTGAAAGTGATAAGAAAGACATTGGAAACTTTACTCCGAGATGTAATAGAGAACCTTCTAGGATCTGAAAATATAATAAGTTATAGTCAGCACACATTTTAAAAGGGAACACCATGTTTGGCCCAATTTCTTTTCTTTCTGTTGTTTCTTCATAGGATTTAATAAATGTACTGCAAAGGATGCACTATGTATGGACTTTCAAAAGACACTCAATAAGATACATCAAAGCAGAGAGTCATGTGGATGCAGAGGACCACTAGCATCATGGATAGAAAACTGGATCCAAAATAGACAACAGGCATTGATTAAAGGTAGTAACTCAGGCTGACATGGTGCAAAGTAGTGCTGAGAACGCTGTTATTCACCATTTACATGAATGATTTAAGTTTGGGAATTGAAAATACAATATTGTAAGTTGAGGATAACATCAAGTGGTAGGGTATAATTAATGCTATGGATGAATGAGACCAAATGCAAGAATGAGACCAAGTGAAAGAAGATATTAACAAACTTACACACTTTGTGTGCAAATGACAGATTAATCTCAATACATATACACCTGCTCAAATTTTAGATTTTACTGAATTTCAGACCAGGCTGGAAGTTGAACAATGGGCAGCTTGCACATTTTGCACCTTGGGATGGGTCAAAGGCTACTTGGAACACAGTAATAGACTGGCTCACAAGCAGTAAAACAGAAAGCATGTCCAAAACAATGCAACATGCAGTCAAATTGATCAGGTATGTTAATTTTAATTGAGTCAAGTTATTTTAAAAACCGCACTGCACATTCTAAAAATGTCCAATTCTCATCAGCACTGTTTTTTAAGAGATAATGTAGTGTATTTCAGATCATTGGTGAGCTGATGAATTTTGCTAGAAATAAGGGAACCACAAATCTTTGGAAAATAAAACTGAATGGCCCAGAAGACAAAAGGATTCCGAAGTACAGGTAACATGAGTCATTGCAGGAAACCAGAGAGGTTAACAAAGTTCTATTATACAAACAGCAAGCAAACTGGAGTACATTTCAAGAACATTATTATTCAAAAGCAAGGGTTATGTCAAATCCACATACAGCAATATTTAGATTGCTGTTTACAATTCTGGTCTTCATACCTCCACACTTTAAATTTGAATTCTATGTTATAACATGGTCATGCATCAGTAAAAACACAATATTAATTTTGACAAATTCACAAAACCCTCCACACTCAGAACATCTCCACTTTAATGTCCTTGTCATGAGCCATGTACTCAATAACTCTAACGAAAAGTCAGAAAAGTCATTGCCTTGCTAGCAAGGAAAATTTGGGTCAGCAAACACAGCAGACACAGATTTAAGCAGTTTTTTGGATGGTATAGTGGTTGGCACTGCTGCCTCACAGCACCAAGGACTTGGGTTCAATTCCACACTCGGGTGACTGTGTGGAGTTTTCACATTCTCCCTGTGTTTGTGTGGGTTTCCTTCGGGTGCTCCAGTTTTCTCCCACTGTCCAAAGATGTGCACCCTACGTCATGCTAAATTGCCCACAGTGGCTAGGCATGTGCAGGCTAGTGAGTTAGCCATGGAAATGGTACGGTTGGAGTGTGGGTCTAGGTGGCGTGCTCTTTGGAGAGTTGGTATGGACTTGATGGTTTGAATGTCCTGATTCCAAACTGTAGGGATTCTATGAAACACAGATTCTGTGTGAAACAGTGTGGGAAAATTGATGGAAGAAACAATAGAAGATGACGTCTGAGGATACAGATAACATTGAATCTGTCAGTGTGTTCTCCTGTTGAAATACTTTTGTCAGTAAGAGTTGGAGTCTTGAAAAGTTATTAATGATTGTTAGAGACAAATGAGACTTTTAGGAATTAAGGTTAATCAGAATAAGTAATGGAGAGTCCTGGAAGATGACACCAGAGAAGTAGCTGGCAACAGGAAGGAAAATGAGGATAAGAAGGAAACAGGAGCCTATAGAACTCAGCATGAAGGCCCTGAGGGAGGGATTAACAGAAGAAGTAACTAAAGTGGAACATTCCATATTCCACATGGGCAGAGGGAATAAGATGACTGAAGCAGCTTTTTGTTTACCAGAAACTAAAGGGCATCACAAATCAGCTTATGTTGAAGGCAGATGTTGTGGTAATGTCTACAAAGGGGTTGGGGATGGAACCAGAATCAGAACCAGGTCAACGGACCCAAAACGTTAACTCTGTTTTCTCCTTCACAGATGCTGCCAGACCTGCTGAGCTTTTCCAGCAACTTTGTTTTTGTTCCTGATTTACAGCATCCGCAGTTCTTTTGGTTTTTATTAAGTTTCAGAGATTGTTTGGGGAATTTCCCACAGGGATTAATGAGGCCTCAGGCAATCTCCCCAATTTGACTCAGTTTGACTGAGCGGTCAATCCAAGTGCGGATTGATTCTGGCTGAGGCTTACAGTAGAATCCATGCTCAAGGAGTTGGAAAAGAGATACAACAATGATTGTAGCTGTCATGTGATCAGATATTATGGGATTAAACCTCCAACAATACCTACAACCAGCATTGGCACCTGTGTGCCCAGATACTGCTGCACCATCCTGGTCCTCTGATGGGACAGGAACTGTGTGCTTGCAGAAGGAATTCATCTGCTTTAACTATGTCAAGAACTCACCCCTTGTTATTTAAATAGAATCAAAGTTCTTACGAGTTGGACTTGACCACAGCTCAGCAATGGAACACAACAATTTGAATTTGGTTCTTTGTAAGAAAACAAAATTAACTTTTAAAAACCAACAGCGAAGTGATTCGTTAGGTAGCTGAAAGGGAAATGCTAATCGGACAAGGTTGGGGAGAGAGGGCTGGGGAAGGAACAAGATGCATAAGCATATGACACACTCAATATCAAAGAATTAGGCTGAAAAATATCTTTGCTGCAGATATTGTTGAGTAAGCAGGCAAGCATTAAGCTGAGGACTGTAAAGGATGACAAAATGGCAGATTTTGGGACCTTGCTGAATGTACAGTATATTAACAGCCAACCAAATTAGTGGCTGCTGGGGAGATATGCATCTCATTTGTTAGAAAAGTGAAGGCTAAGGGACTTAACAGACATGAAAGCAGATTAGTGAAATATTCATGAATTGAGTCCAGATGGAAATCACTGGAGAGCACTAAAGTAAAACCAGGAATAGGAGGTGCAACAGCGGAAGCTCTGCAAAGCTCATTAGGAGCTACTGGAAGACGAGAAAAAAATTACTAATGTGATTCCAGTCAGAGAAAAAAAATCCCAAAGCACTGCCCTGGGAATTATTGTTAGTGCGACACATATTGTCAAAAATCCCTGAAATTAAAGGAAGTGACTCCAAAACATATTTGCAATATGACTAGGGCAATGTTCATGAAAGGTGGGGAACATGTCAAGTACTGTCCAAATACAATGGAGTTAATGAATGAGCATTGATACTCTCTTGACCGCGATATATATGGAGAGCATGATAAAGTATGTCATAAAACACTTGTGGGTAAATTGAATGCTCTTCCAGATGTTTGATTCTGCATCAAGAAGAAGACTAAACAATTAACTGGCCATTCATGGGCACTTACCAGATAGGAACAGACTATACAAGAGTCAAAAATGTCTCTCAGCAATCTATTCATGCAATCATTATCAGCAGTAACTTGCAGGGCAAGTGCAACAGTTTGATAAATTTGTTTTTAAGGATCAAAAACAGTATAACAACTCAGAAACAGAATAACGTAGAGTGACAATCATTGTTAGAAAAATAGGAAGGAATTTGAAGGGCCCTTTTTGCACAGAGGGTTGTTAGAATATGGAATACTTCAGTAAATAAATGAAGCAGGAACTAAAGTATAATTTAAAAGAGAATTGGGTGTATATTATCCAAAGAATATTTCCAGGGAAGGAACAACAAAATAACATTAGGACAGATAACAGCAGTTGAGCAACCAGTAATCCCCATCCTTCAGTCTTTGTAACTTTGATGATTTCGAAGGAGGTGGAATATTTGGAAATTTGTCACGATGTCAAAAATAGCAAGGACGACTGAACAGTGAGTGAAATGTCTAAAACAGTAGGTGGTTTCAGGAAAGATTTGGTGGAATGTTTTGATTGTTTTCAAAGGTGCCATGCATTTCCTAGCACTGTAGTGAATAGAGTGTGTGGGCTGGATTTTCAAGGAACTGGAGAGGCTCTGTGGAGGTGTTTAATGGTAGCGGGGTCCAGATTCTGGAAAGCCTGACCCAATTCCCAGGGTTTCAAAGTTTTGCTCATGTCATGTCAGGGTCAAGACCAGATTGGAACATGGATATGCACCTGGCACTCCCAATTTGACCATCTCCATGTCGGAACTGGCATGTCCTCCTTGTCTGCCATTTTCATGGAGTCAGGCCAAATTGTCAGGGACTCATGGTTCACAGCACTTCAGAGTTGTTGTGAACCATTACCTGAATAAGGGAACCTTTTAAAAGTTAAGTTCAAAACGTCTACCCATGCCCCTCAATTAAAATCCCATCTTTCACAGAATCCCTACAGTGTGGGAGTAGGCCATTCAGCCCATAAAGTCCACACTGCCCCTACAAAAAACATCCCTCTCCGATCCACCCCATACCCGATCCCTGTAACCCTGCATTTCCCATGGTCAATCCACCTAACCTGCACATCATTGGACTGCGGGAGGAAACCAGAGCACCCAAAGGAAAGCCACAGAGACACGGGGAGAATGTGCAAACTCCACACAGTCACCTGAAGGGTGGAATTGAACCCAGGTGTCAAATTTCCCAAGTCCTAAAGATGAAAAGCCAGCCCTTTTTGTATTGCTCGGGAATGAGTCCACGGCAATGAAACCAGGAACTCACTGAGTGATGAATGGTACAGAAACACTGGAGATAATTGTAAAGCAGAAATTCCTGGTGTCTGTCCCTATGATCACTGGATTGTTCCAGACTGAGTGACTGAATTCCAGGAATGATAAAGAAATACACTTGGAAATTTTAAATCTACAATAAAATTAACAAAGTGAATTTACAGAAATATTCTTGTCTGAAAGTGAATGGGAATTGCCCAATTAACTTTCTAATAATGTGAATGTGAGCCTACCTTTGAGGAAAACTACTTTTAATTCAGAATTGATAGGCTGAAGATAATTAGACTGTACATTTTGTGATTCTACACCATTAGTCTTTCATTCATGTTTTTCTACACTGGATTTAAGATGTTTAAAAAAATGTCTTGCTGACTTTCTTTCCCATGAATACCAGACAATATTAGGAGTCATATGTACTACAAGTGGCTAGTTAAGGAGCAGAGTTATGGTGCGAATATTATGAGATGAATAATTCAGGGTCCCAAACTGATGCTACAGAGATATGAAATAACAAGGTGTAGAGCTGGATGAACACAGCAGGCCAAGCAGCGTCAGAGGAGCAGGAAGGCTGACGTTTTGGGCCTAGACCCTCTACAGAGATATGAGTTTGAATTTCAACACCTCTGGGGGGAATAAATTCAACGCATCAACAAATATCAAATAAAATGTCATTCTTATCAGGAATGATTAAGAAACTACTTGGATATAATAAAAGCCCATGTTGTTCATCATGCACCATTCAGACAAGGAAGTCTGTCTTCTTTACCTGGCCTGGCTGACATCTGGCTCTAGACCCACAGCGAGGTGTTTGACTCCTGACTGTCCTCTGAGTAAGTCATTCAGCCAATGTATCGAAGCATGACTAAGAAAAGCATTGTGTGCATACTGACACCACTTTGATTTGCAAGGAGGCAGCTCACCACCAATTTCTCAAGGGCGGTTTGGATGGACAACAAAGGCCAGAGGCTTGACAGCAATGTTTAAATCCCAAAAGCAAGAAAAAAATTCAGCATTTTTTTTATCAGTTCATTCATGGAATGTGGGCATTGCTGGCTGGGCCAGCATTTATTTCCCATCCCTAGTCGCCCTCGAGAACGTGATGTTGAGCTGCCTTCTTGAATCGCTGCAGTGACATAGTATAAGTTCACCCACAATGCCCTTCGGCAGGGAATTTCAGGATTTTGAACCAGCCACAGTGAAGGAATGGCAAAGTATTTCCAAGTCCGGATGGTGAGTGGCTTGGAGGGGGAATTTCAGATTGTAGTGTTCCCATGTATCTGCTGCCCTTGTCCTTATAGATGGAAATGGCTATGGGTTTGGAACATGCTGCTTAACGATCTTTGGTGAATTTCTGCAGTGCATCTTTGAGATGGTACACACTACATGCTACTGAGTGGTGGAGGGAGAGGATGCTTATGGATGTGATACCAATTAAGCAGGCT
The DNA here is from genome assembly GCF_021869965.1 of Rhincodon typus. Classification (NCBI taxonomy): domain Eukaryota; kingdom Metazoa; phylum Chordata; class Chondrichthyes; order Orectolobiformes; family Rhincodontidae; genus Rhincodon; species Rhincodon typus. The sequence continues at coordinate 23,400,175 of NC_063364.1, read as the reverse complement.
GCTTCGTCCTAGAAGGTGTCAAGCTTCTGAGTGTTGGGGCAGCACTTCTCCTGGCAAGTGGTGAGTATTCCATCACAATTCCCACTTGTGCCCTGTAGATGGTGGACAGGATTTGGAGAGTCAGGAGGTGATTTACTCACTACAGTATTCCTGGCCTTTGACATGTTCTTGTTGCCACTGCACCTATGTGGCAAGTCCAGTTGAGCTGATGTTGATAATGGAGCATTCAGAGATGGTAACACCATTGAATGTAAAGGGGTGCAATTAGATCATCTCCTTTTGGAGATGGTCATTGCTTGGCATTTGTGTGGCATGAATGTTACTTTCCACCTGAAACTGGATATTGTTCAGGTCCTGTTGCATTTGGACATGGACTGCTTCAGTAACTGAGGAGTCACGCCTCATGCTGAACATTGTGCAATCATCGGCAAACATCCCCACTTCTGACCTGCTGATGGAGGGAAGGTCATCGATGAAGCAGCTGAAAATGGTTGGGCTTATTACACTACCCTGAGGAACTCCGGCAGAGATATCCTGGAGCTGAGATGACTGACATCCAACAACCACAAACATCTTCTTATGTGCCAGGTATGACTCCAACTAATCCCTTTATTCCAGTTTTGCTAGGGCTCCTTAATGCCGCCTTGGTCGAATGCTGACTTGATGCTAAGGGTTGGCGCTCTCTCCTCACCTCTGTAATTCAGCTCTTTTGTCTAGGTTTGAATGAAATCTGTAATGAGGTCTGTAGCTGAGTGGCCCTGGCAGACAAAAACTGGACATCACTGAGCAGGTTATTGCGGAGCTGGTGCTGTTTGATAGCACTGCTGTGAGAGGTAAACAAAGCTCGCCCTACTGGAGTGAAGCCAATCTACAGATCAAATGGGACCCTGTTCATCCTCTGTTGTGTGCAGATCAATTCCAAGGTTATCTCATCCTTTGTCCTTCAACTCCAATATGTACATGATTCTTAAATTGCCCACATTTGGAGCTTGAGCTCCAAGCTACCGTCAAATCCTTGACTGAGGCATACAAGAGCATCTGCCTTATACTGAACTTTCATAAGACAAAGGCCTTCTGCCAACTTGCACTTGCTACAATCCCCATGGTTATCATAATCCACATTAAGCATTGGATAATGTGGATAACCTTCCATACCTTTTCAGCTTGCTGCTGACAGGGTAGACATTGACAATGAGGTTCAACATCACCAGAGACACTTTGGTCACTGAAGCAAGAGAGCATTTGAAGACAAGGACCTCAAAATTGGCATCAAGCTCATAAACTACAGAATGGTTATGATTCCTACTCTTCCTTATGGCTCACAGAGCTGTATTATGTACACAGGCACCTCAAAACCCTGAAGAGGTACCTTCAGTGCTTCCTCTGCAATATCTTTGCAAATCCATTGGCAGGATATGTGTTCTCCCTCAAGCCAACATCTCCAGCATTGGTGAATTGACCTTGTTTAATTAGTTCCACTGGGTGGGCCACCACAACTGCAAACTTGACATAATCAGGCACGACCTTTTGCCACTGGGCCTACCTCACCGATGTTGACCCTGCCGAAGCAGCAGCTGCCAATTTCAGGTCCTGTGCTTGCTCTGAGGTCTGTGCCCTGGACTCTCGCTGCTGGCAATGCCGTCCAAGCTCAGGACAAGGTAAGTAAACAAAAAGAGAGAAAAATTAAAGAAAAAGAGAAAGAAAAGTAGTCAAAGTGGATGAATTCTGGCACAGGAGCCCTTCTCCACAGCCACCTTGGGCCGGAAGTCGAAATGGTAATCCCAGGCTGCTGATCGCATGGAATTTCATTTCCATAGTAGTAATGCTTTTGAAAAACAAGGAATAATAGTTTGATTGTCCCTTTCTGGAAATGGTCATTGTCTGGCACTTGTATGGTACAGATATTACTTACCCTTATCAGCTTAATCCTAGCTATTGTCCTGGTTTGCTGCGTATGGGCATGGACTGCTTCAGTATATGAGGAGTTGAGAATGATGCTTGACATTGTGCAATCATCAGCAATTATCACCACTTCTGACCTTACGATGGAGGGGAGGTCAATGATGGAGCAGCTGAAGGAAGCTAATCTGAGGAACTCTGCAGTGATATCCTTGGACGAAGGTGATTGACCACCAGCAACTATAACCTTTTGTGGCAGGTAGGACTCCAACCAGTGGAGAGCTTTCCCTTGGTTCATATTGATTCCAGTTTTGTTAAGAATTGTTAATGTCATATTCAGTTAACTGCTGCCCTGATGTCAAGAGCAGTCACTTTCGCTTAACCTCAGCAGGTTCAGCTCTTTTTCCAAGCTTGGATCAGGAATGTAAAGAGGTTGGATGCTGAGTGGCCCTAGCAAAACCCAAGTTGTCAGTCAGCAGTTATTACTGAGCAAGTGGCACTTGATAGCACTGTAAACGACCTCTTCGGTCACCTTGCTCTTGATTGAGAGTAGACTGAAAGGGCAGTAATTGGCACAATTGGACTTTTCCCGTTTTATTTTTTGCGTTAGGACTTACCTGAACAATGTTTCATTTTACTGAGCAGATGACAGTGTCATAGCGGTACTGGAGCTTGGCTTAGCTCCACAAAATGCAGCTAATTCTGGAACAGAAGTCTTCGGTACTATAACAAAGTTTTTATTAACCAGTGCCTAATGGGACCAGGAAAGTGCCCGTGGGTTAATTATTCCAGATAATCAAGTGGTACACATAACCTCAGTAAACCTTAAGCAAGCGAAGCTTCAAGACATCAACATCCTTCAAAATATCTACATAAAAACATTAACACGCCTTCTAAAATCAATGTAAAAACACACAGTAACTAATAGAAATGTAATGCAGGGGGTATAGACATCACTGTTATACATTATTTATAATATAAATACTCAGTAGATTGCAGTATTTGAGGTATATAATTTTTGCTTTATCAAGAGTGATGGTTGATAAGGTGCTAGTTAAAATAAAGTTTGCCGTATTGCTGGGGTGCTGTTGGGGCCCATAGCCCTTGCAGCATCCACTGCTTTCAGCTATTTGTCAATTAGTATCTGTGATGTTTGGAATCTCAGGAGACAATTGACTACAAGTGAAAAGTGGTCATAGGTTTTCAAGTGTCTGTCACTTCCACCAGAAAACCTCAGAAACTGTTTTCATGTGAGCAACACAGACTGTGGGAACAGCTTCCTTATCTCATCTCAAAGATCTTGCCCTCGCTGTGTTTTGTGTTTACACTCATACCTTCCTGCAAATTCCAACCAGATTTACTATTCATATCTTAGGCACAAGTGCAGAAGAAACACATCATTTTCAGTTTACTTTTCAAAATTGGATTTCCACGAGAAAAAATGAAAATATTAAATTACGGAAAGGTGCTGAGTCACAAACACCACATAAAATCTGTGTGTCCTGAGTACAAAAGTAAAGCTGCCATAGTCCTATCAGACCATAAGGTTGCTGTCTCATTCGAGAGAGCTGATTGTTAATGGTTTAACCTAAAGATCACCATGCCTCAGGCGAGGGCACAGTCCTACATGGTAACCTCAGCTAGTGCAGGAATTGAACTCATGCTTTTGGCATCACTTTGTATTGTAAGCAGACACCCTGTTAACTGGTCCCTTTTTTTGTGAACAATGGTCTTAAGACTCAAAGAGAGTACATCACATATTGTAATGTGGTGCCACGGTGGCTCAGTTGCTAGCACTGCTGCCTCACAACACCAGGGAGCTAGGTTCAATTCTACCCTCAGGTGACTGTCTGTGTGGAGTTTACACATTCTGCCTGTGACTGTGTGGGTTTGCTCCTGTTTCCTCTCACAGTCCCAAGATGTGCAGGCTAGATGGATTAGTCATGGGAAATGCAGGGTTATAGGAACAGGGGGGAGGGTGTGCATGGGATAGTCTTCAGAGGGTCAGTGTGGATTCAATTGGCTGAATGGCCTACTTCCACACTGTAGGAATTCTGTGATTGTCTAACATTGGATTCAGTGTTTAATCCACCTCCAAGTATTTTGTATCAATACTTGATATACTTTATAAGCTTTAGCTTTAAGAATCTAACTGTTGTTTCAAGAAAGCAGATTGAGGGCCCTTTCATGTTCTGGGCAGCACAGGGGCTCTAGGGCTATAGTGTTAGACAAAACCTTTTGGTTGCAGAACTTAATCCCAGCCATGCACAAAAGGCTCCTAAGTCCTGTGCCTGCCATTATGATTTAACCATTTGGAAATTCTTCAACAGAACATAACCATGGATTTAGATGAAGCAGCTTATTGAAGCACTACAGAAAGGAAAAATATGAGAAATGAGCAAGACAAAGCCTGCCTTTTAACGGTGGAGTAGTGGGTAATATTCACACTACACAAGTGCTGGTCTTGGCCATTACAAACAGAAAGAGCCTTCGCAATCCCATTCCACAAGCATCACCAAGTAATCAACATCTTGAGGGGAGATCAGGTCAGCAACGATCAACAACTGATCTGGGCCTGACATGATAATCTCTGTGCTTCAACGGCAGGGCAGTTGTTGGATATGTGCAAATGTAGCTCATCACCTGACTCCTCAAAGGCTGAATTAAATCATAAGTCAATATTCTCTACCTGCCCAATGTACATGAAGATACAACAAAATCTGACATTCAGCCTCTGCTACTTAACTTCCACTCCCCGATCTGTACTATACTGTGGCTGTGCTATGCATGATCAATGGGGCGCTCTGGGCTTCTTGCTAGAGATCCATCTTCTCTGTGACCTCTACCACAATATTCTTGGAAGTACATTCACTGCCCAGATCCCCTCAGAATCCCCACCATCCTGACTGGAAAATATATCTATGGCTCTAGTTCTGAGTCTTGTAATTCCTTAACTAACTTCATTAGGGGTATATGCTCTCTGTGAGGATGACAATGTTTCAGGAGAAAAGCTGTGTATCACTTCTTTGGGTAACTAAAGAAAGACAGTAAAGAATAAGACAGACAGTGTTGAGCGTATATCGAAGAAAAATGTTTTGTCCTTCTGGCAATGATGGAAAGTGTCAGTGGTCAGGAAGAAATTATCAGTTTCAACATTAACAGCTCAAAACTCAGGATAGAATGGATGCAAAAAGTTATTCAGCTACGAAATCTATTTAATTCATTGTACATGTACAATCTCCCTATCATAGATTCAACTTCATACAGTTAATTTATTTATATATGTTATCCTGTGCAATCTAACATTTTGTTCACTTTAACTTATCCATCTACCTTCATTCCGAATATCTTAGACAATTTATTCTGTCAAGTTAGTCTCCTGATTCATTTAAACATCTTTAGCCAGCAATTTACTCTATCACAGATTCTAATCCATCCATTCATTCCAACTCCAAAATCCATGTATAATCTGCCCTGATATAATCTGTATTCTATCCATTCAATCTTCTTCGACAATGCATTTAAATGTATTCCCTACCAAGATATTTAACCTCCTTTCACTATTTATGTACAAGTTTCCCTATCATGGGTTTTACCCCTATTTAATCAACCCATTCAAATACATGAATTCTTCCCTATAGCGGACTGTATCTGTCAGACTTAATCTTCCACACAAATACTACCTAAAGATTACAGAGCAAAAATGAAGAAATAGGAAGGAAGCATGTTATTAAGTGTGGTAGAAGATTAAAGAATTAGAAAGTGAATTAATACATCAAGACATAAACAATTGAACATGACAGTCTCTGGCAATCGCTTTGCTGTGTGCATTTGATCAGCAAGACTTTCAATTGAACGTTTATTTGGCCATCCCTTTTTACTTTTCTTTCTCATCCAGTGGCATTACCTCAATTAGCAGTGGAACATTTGGGGTGCATAGATGTCAGAAGGTTGCTGGCAGTACTTTACGTTCATGTAAGTTTAATACTCACTAATGTTGCTTTTCTGCATTTTATTCCTTGGTGACAATGCAGTGGTTTCTTTAAATGCATTTCTCTCACTTCTGGGTTACTAATGAGGTCACTCTAAACACACATTGCAGCCTGAATTATTCAGATATTTTATGCTTTGTGCTCTGGTTTCTGACATTTAATCCACTAACGATATCCTGATGTTGCTTTGCTGTCAGGTCTGAAGTATTACCTGAAGTGAGATTTATACATGTAAGTCAGTGAGTCAGTTGGAAAAGTGAAACTCCAGCCCGATGACCACGCGTGACTCAATATGCTCAGGGTTCTGGGAGGAGAGAAAGCAGTGAATTTCACCTCGATGTCTACGCTCCTTCTCTGAACAAGTCATGTTTTAGATTAAAATCAACACTTAAAATAACTTTCCTTTTCTCAATCGTCTGAATGCTGCAGATTGCAATTTTTTATTTCTCAAGTTCTTGATAAGGGTAAATATTTACTTAACTGGAAACATAAAATTGCCTTCAAAACACAGCACAGGTCAATCAACCCAAATCAACATTTCTGCAGGTTGGAGGCCTCCTTCTGATAATCTCAATCCATCAGCAAATCCTTCTATTCCTTTATCCCTGATTCAGCTCTCCCTTAAAAGTAACGTCCATATTTATCTAAATACTTCATCTGATAACGTGTTCCACATTCTAACCACTTTCTTCTGAATTCCTTATTGGATTGGCATTGAAAGTAGAATCAAGAGTAGGCCATTCGATCTTCAATGAGCTTTGTCATTCAATATGATCACGGCTGATCCTCTATTCCAACACCTTATCCCCACTATCTCTCCATATGCCTTGATGGTTTTAAAATCCCAAAATTTATCAATCTCTTTCTTCAGTACACTCAGTGACCTGGCCTTCTGGTAGTGAATTCCACAGTTTGATCACCCACTGAGTGAAGAAATGTTTCTCTGTCTAGTTTATGAGTCACTCTATATATAGCATTGGGTGTATAGTAATATAGGTTTTAAAATATTCAGATATTCTCACTTGTGTGATGTCTAAATAAGAAAACACACCCATTACTGTGCAAGAAGAAAATACTTGACAATACTGCATGGATTGGGAAATTGTTTTTGTTTCATTTAAATTTAAGGAGGTGGTAATTATGGTCATGTCAACAAACTAATAATCTAAGAATCTCAAACGCTATGAGCTCAAACTCCACTTCAGCAGTTGCAGAAATTGCAATTCAATTAAATCTGGATGTAATTCGAACTTAATGATAACCAGGAAACTGTCGATTGCTGTTAAAAACCCATCTTGTTCATTCATGTCCCTTAACAAAGGAAACTGCCATCCTTACCTGGTCTGGCCTACATTTAACTCCAGACCTGCAGCAATGTGGTTAATTCTTAACTGCTCTCAGAGCAATTAGAGATAGGCAATAAATGCTGGCTTAGCCTAAAATGCCTACATGCCATCGACAAATAAAAAAAAATTCTCTGGCTGACTGCAATTTCTCTTGGACTGTGGCTGCAGAGTGAGAAAATTCCTTGTCAAGGACCTGCGTTTTTGTTAATGTTCCAAAGTGATATTGTTTTACTGTTAATCATGTACCAGATAGCATCACTGACACTTTCAGCTTATATAAAGGTCAATTCAGTATTTTGTTGTAGCAGACGCTGTACGTACCAGTAGTGAAATATAATGCAATATGATCCAATATAGTAATGCTTCTGGAATGTCATTTGTCAAACCCGAGAATAGCACAGAGGCTACAAGTTATCACTATTAATTCCAAAGCTGACATGCGATTCATACCTCACAAGTGTTCTTGCTTCCCACAAACCTTGAGCTTTGCATTTCCTTAGCAGTGGAGGCTTATCGGTGTGAGAATCTACCTATTGCTCTTTAACAGCCGGATCAAGGACAGCAAGGCAGAAATGTCTAACCAGCTCATTTCTGTGGGAGATATGTGGGATTTAGGGCAGGGGTTATACCTGTAATTATACAGCAACTATTGATGTCACATGAGGATGAAATGTATAAATGTGAAATGTGCAGTGCTATCTGTTATTATTGTATTACACAGACTCTAATCCTAGAACCCTTTGCTTTTTGGCGGAATTTAGTGCTCAAAGTTGCAGAAGAACGGAATACTTTCTTATTCCAAAAGCTCAATGCTACCAGCAGGTAGTCCCACATCAGGGTCAGAAGTGATTACTTGCAATGTAAAGGTCTTGGAGACGGCAAGGACTGTAGTTGCTGGAAGCCAGAGTCAGTAGATGTGAACAAAAAAAAGGTTTCTGGAAAAGCTCAGCAGGTCTGGCAGCATCTGTGAAGGAGAAAACAGAGTTAATGTTTTGGGTCTGGTGACTCTTCCTCAGCTGGAAAAGCCTGAAATGTTGATTTTCGTGCTCCTTGGATGCTGTCTGACCTGCTGTGCTTTTCCAGCTTCACATCGATTGGCAGTGTGCTTTTCCAGCTTCACATACATTGACAATGTAATGGTCTCTCTGTATTGTCCCACAGACCCCTCTTTAGATAAAGCAAAGAAGCTGTGATACTTTGCACAGGGGCCATTCTATCACTTCACAGAGCTAGTGGGCCAGTTCAATGCTGAACTAGGGATGGCTTTTGTTGCTTTTTCCTTCCCGCAGGAACTGCTATGAGACTGTCCAAACTCACTTTATATTGCACTCTCCATGAGAAAGCAAGAACATTAGAGCTAAGGGCAAGAGATGGCCATTTGGCTCCTTCAAGCCAGCTCCAGCAACTAATAAGATCATCACTGATTTGATGTGGAATTAACTTCACATTTTTACCTGTCACCTTGATTCTGTTATTGATTAAAATTTAGTCTAACACAGTCTTACACATGTTCAAACACATGCCTCCCCTGCCCATTAGGGGAGACTATTCTAAATACTAATGATACTCTGAGAGAATATATTCCTTCTTGTATATCAAGATGCTTGATTTTGAAACTGCCTCCGTGCCAGAATACCCCAAAAGAAAACCTACAGAGAAATGTATTTCATTCCATATTTTACTTCCAACTTGAAAGCCACCAACAAGAATTTTTATATAAATGAGCAATTTTTACATCCCCAGTGACTGTCAAGACACCATATTAATGGCCAATGTGAGAAAGATCTTCATTGACTTTAACAGTTTGGCCTTTTTGCTTGTATCTCATAGTTATCCATTAGCACCTCTGTGCAGTGTAAAACATTGTAATGAGAATGGATCCTCCAGTGGTTCTTATTTTTATTGCAACCTATCAATTTTACAGTGCTGTAGTAATAAAAAAATTATAAAATGCCATAAATCAATCTTCCTATTGTGTGCAATGTGGGTATTATGGTTGCTTAAACTGTAGATGAGCTGATCCAGATTTTTCCTATCTTGTATTTCATTCACTCTTGTTCGCTGCTCTGTTTAAATACTGTAACAATTAAGATGCTGCATTTTACAAAGAATCACATTGCATGTACAGCACAGAATCAGGCCATTCAGCCTAAATGGTCAACTCAAGTATTTATGCTGTACACATGACTCCAGCCAAAATACCTTATTTAACCCTATCAGCATTGTCTTGCATTGCTTTTTCCATTAGGTTTTTATCTAGTTTCCCCTAAGTGCATCTATGACACTTATCTCAATAACTTTAGTGAGTTCCACATTATAGCTACTATTTGCCTTTATGAAGTTTCACTTGATTTACCTATTGGAATTATAAATGACTACCTGGGGACCAGTAGCTGTTTCGGCTACCTCGCTAATGCATGGTATCAAATAACACCCACTAGTGTAGGTTCATTTCCCATTTTGGCTGTAGTAGAATTGAGACCCATATCTTTGTCCTCTCCTTGACGGTGGAAGTCAACAGCAAAAGCCTTCACTGGCAAGTAAATAGCTGAGGATCAACAGACAATAAGCCAAGGACCTGTATCTTATATTGATGACTGCTAATTTTGGAAACATTACCTATTCTCTTTTGTTTATTTCTGTGCCAATGAATGAGATGCATCACACCAATGCATTGCTAATTTTCATACAGGGCATTTTGTCACCATTCACCACAAGTCACATTTCTTCCAAGGCTGAAGGCACTGTCTCCTGGTTGGGGTGTGCTTCCTTGGCTGCACGTGTCGTAGCCCATCCAAACAATCAGATGAGGCCTGATTTTAACTCTGCACAAGTGAATGGGTTTCTGTTGGAGCTCATTCACTAGGCATTCCCCTCGAGAATTGCATACACTATTGATCCTGATTTCCATTCAATGCCACATGAGGTTCAAACTGGAATCATTGGATGATATTTAGACACATTTGCTGTCTGCCCCAACCTCATACCTGAAGTGAACTACCACCTACGCCAGCAACGTTCTACAAAGTCAACAGAAACAGTAATGGGATATAGGACTTTCCTGGTCTGTATTGATCAACCAATATATTGACTAAAATCATCAAGGCCAATTTTAATTTTGAATGAGAGTGAAAAACAAATAGAATTAATTGTTCAGCCACCCATTGTTCTACCTCTCTCAATTTTCATTTCCACAAGAGAAGTCAGTCTATTATCATCCTCCTTACATTGTCTTCTAAAGACAAATTTGTTTTTACTGGGGGTTCAGGGGTTCAGCCAGACTCTATATCCTGTATGTCTTGTTCTCATTTCTGCAACGGATTCTGTTTGACTGTTGCCAGAATTTGGTTTCACATATAATCTTTGCTGCAAATCTCCAACATATGTTAACACAGGCGAGGGAGGTTTCAGGCAGCTTACAGAATGATATTAACTGGCACTCTTTCGGGAAAGCATAAAGAAAGGATTATATCCTGTGGAAACATGACAATCTAAAGCTTAATACACTGAAATCAGAGCTAGGGCTTGCAATCCAAATATTAAAGAAAATAATTAGAAGATGAAAGAAGTTTGGAGCAAGAGATTGTGCCGTTGCCAGGCTGGGGCTCTCTTAAATTTCCCTGTATGAATTAAAGGATAAAATCAGCTAATTCTTTCGATTTTTGAGTTTAGACAATTTGCTGCATATTTCTAACAAGCTGCAGTTTTATATTGCCGTTTCATAAGAACGTAAGAATGAGGAATAGAAGTAGGCTATTCAGCCCCTTGAATCAACTCCACCATTTTATACTATCATGGCTGATCTCATCTCAGCCTCTATTCCACTTTCCTGCCTGCTCTCTATCATCCTTCTTCAATCCATTACTACCCATCAAGTCAATAGACCTGTTTTAATATCTCCTTATGTGGTTTATGATTGTATTTTGCTATATTGAAATCATTACTTCAATGCAAGTCATCATTAATGATAAGGTATTCCCATCATGGTGAGATATACATACAATTCTTAGTCTTCATGATGAGTCATATTGTTCTAACATTGATTGGAGTGTTTTTTCCGAGCAGGGACAAAGTTTCAGATGCGTGCAGTGAAGGCATCTGTTGTATAAGTCATTTAGTTCCTGAAAGGGTTAGCTGACACCATAAGATAAATTTCACTCATTGAGGTATGAAGGATTGTTCCTCGAAGAAGCCAAGTGACTATGCAGTTGTCTCTAAGTTGTGTTCCTGAATATATCAGTAACAGTAATATGTACTTATTCTTAAGTATATTCTGAGGCCTAAACAAAGGACTCTCAGATGCAATGTAACTAGCTACTTAGTACACAATGTAACCCTAAACCTAACTGTAACCCTAACCCTAACCCCGTTCTGTTTATCGATACTGAGTCTATCTTCTGCTGAGGATTTCATGTGAGCATCCTTCCCCACTTGGTATTAGTGGCTTAAATTACTACAAATAAGAAGCAGTGAAGCTACCCAAGGTACCGCAGATGGTTCTACCAGAGACTACCAAACATAAAGCAGAGTTTTCTTTGAACCAGAATCATTGCACAGCAGTCTGGCTTAATGACTGATTATGTGTTTAACAATGCAGAGCAGGCACAGATAAAGGAGTGAATTCTGCAGCTGCCGTTTTGAGTGTATGGGTAGGGATGAGTTATGGTATAAACCCAACCAGAGTGGGTGTCTTAGGACAGAGTGTGGGTCCAATGTCAGGTGTATCTGTTGAAGGGGGGGAAGGGTGAATCATTGAAGGCAGGGAAATGGGTAGGTTAGAATTCTGGAAGGAAAAAGCCCTACTCCTCTTGATCCACAAGCAGTGCTGCAAAGGCCCGATAACCTTGTCCATAAAGCTTTCCTCACCTCTCTTGAATTGGTAGGTTTCCTGATCCTCAGGAAACCTGGTTGTTCAGGGTTAAAACTGCAAAAGAAAAGGTTGCTTGTTTCATCATAATACTTAAATGGACAACCTCATTGATCGACACCCCATCCACCATCTTCAACATTCATTCCTTCACCACCATCTCTCAGTGACAGCAGTGTGTACACTCTACAAGATGCATTGCAACAACTCACCAAAGTTCCTTCAACAGCATTTTCTAAGCCCTAGACCTTTACTACCCAGAGGACAAGGGCAGCAGATACATGGGAACACTGAGCACCTGCAAGCTCCCCTCCAAGTCATACCCTGGCCTGACCTCGAAATATATCACCATTTCTTGACTTTCACTGGGTTAAAGTTCTGGAATTCACTCTGCAATATCACTGTGTGTGTCACTATGCCAAAAAACTGCACCAGTTCAAGAATGTGGCTCACCATCTCTTCCTAAGTGAGACGAGGGGTGGACAATTAATGCTGGCCATTCTAGTGACATGAGTATCTCATTAGTCAATGAAAAATAGAGCCCCTTTGCCTAGCCTCTATTAAAACCGGAAGTGGGTGATTTGAAGATGGGCTGAAGTTGGCATTGAGATATTTAACACTTTTACCTTCCACCTTACCTCCAAATTCTCATTTTCAGGGCTTAAAACAACTTGTCTCCGCATGATAAATATTAAAAACAATATTGTGCTTATGCATCGCACAGAAAACAAGACTGCAGAAACTGAAGCTATTTCTTAACTTGTGCAAGGTCATCATAACTGTATTGGATTTCAATAATCACATTCCATCCCACTGATCCTGAAAGGCTGATATCTCTCCCAGTTGTGCAGAATACTTCAGCAGCTCCAGATATGAAGTCTGGATGATTTGCAAATTGTTTGTTACACTGCTAGACACTAATGGTAATTTTGCTTTATAGACCAAACATGTGATGAGATGGGGTGATCAATAAGTACATAAAAAACAGGATTTCTCAAGTCTTGTAAAGATTCCTGTGCTTTTGAAATACCCCATGGGTTAAGGAAGGCACCAGACATAACACCATGGTTCATATTATATTTCTATTTTGCTGTATGAGAAGGTAAATAATAAAGAAACGCCTTGAGGCACCCTTATAGAACACAAACTAGGAAATGGAAAGAGAAAGTAAACTTGAAACTGCAGTTTCAAAACCCCAGGCCAATAGAGTACAAGACAGTTTTTTTCAAACTAATTATCCCCTTTAGCAAGGGTAGATATTAGGGGAAATGGCCTTTTCATTTTAAAGTAGTTGACATGAGAAAAAGGCTGAAATAGCTGAAAGTGCAGATCCAGAAATTTGTCAAATTAAATGAGGGTGTGGATTACACTTAGACAAGGACATTGCAATCAGCCTATCCAATTATAACCTTGAAGGCACTGGAAAATTAATCAGCTGACTGAAGGCAGTTTGAGATGAAGAAGGCTCACCAGTCTCTGATCTCTTGCTTGTGGAAATACTAACTTTATGGGTCTTCATTTTACTCTACCAAACTGTTTCTCAAAATAATCCTGTCTGTGATCAAAACATTTTTTCAAAACTACTTCAACTGTTGATTACTCGGTGTAAAGAAATGTTGGCTGGACAATTGGTTTAGCGAGTGATACCACCAGAGTGGGTTTAATTCCTACAGTAGTTGAAGTCGCCATGAAGACCTTTGCCTGAGGTGACCCTCAAGTTAAACTCACCAATATCTGTCTCTCCAACAAAAGAGAAGACTATGGTCCTCTGGAGCTGCTGTGATTTTTTATTTTAAAGGAATTGCACTTTGTGACAGTCATGAATTTACAGTTCATGACAATGTCCTGTTAACCTGCTATCCTGGGGTATCTGAAAATACTGTTTCACATTTACTTCAAAAGGGCACTTGAAAATAAATTATCTTTGTAATTTTCCAAAATAAGTGCATTTTTAAATAAAATTCTTATCTCAGACGTGGGTGTCACTGGCAAAACTGACATTCATTGCCTAATTGCCCTAATTGCCCTTGAACTAAATGACTCTCCAGGCCATTTCAGAAGGCAGCTCAGAGTCTACTTAGAGTCTATTAAGGGTCTACATTGCAATGGGTCTACAGTCACATGTAGGCCAGACCAGTTATAATGTCCCTACAAAACAAAGAACAAAGAAAATTACAGCACAGGAACAGGCCCTTCGGCCCTCCAAGCCTGCGCCGATCCAGATACTCTATCTAAACCTGTCGCCTATTTTCCAAAGATCTGTATCCCTCTGCTCCCTGCCCATTCCTGTATCTGTCTAGATACATCTTAAATGACGCTATCGTGCCCGCCTCTACCACTTCCGCTGGCAACGCATTCCAGGCACCCACCACCCTCTGCGTAAAGAACTTTCCACGCCTATCTCCCTTAAACTTTTCCCCTCTCACCTTGAAATCGTGACCCCTAATAATTGAGTCCTCCATTCTGGGAAAATGTCCCCTGAAGGGCATTAGCGAAACAAGATGGGTTTTTACAACAAACAACAATGACTATATGACAATAGACTAACATTGTCTTAACTCCCCAGATTTTATTGAATTTAAATTTCCCCATCTGCCATGGTGGGCATTGAACTGATGTCCTCAGAACTTTAACTTGGGTATCTGGACTACCACTTCAGTGACTATTATGTTGTTGATAAACAAAGATGATTTTAACCTCATGCGCCAGTGTTGATAAACTACAGAAGTGAGTGGAAAGCAAATTTTATATTCTGTTTAATATCTGAAATTGGAGCTAAGTCAAACCAGCATTCTGCCCAGCTCCCATCCATTTCTTGACAGGAAGGTTGGAATGTTAGATGAGCAGAGTATTTAAAAAGCTTGGAATGGTTTGAGTACTTGAGAAATTCTGAATTGTATCAGTTTTATTGTCACATGTACTCACAGGAGGACGGTGAAAAGTTTTCATGCTGCTACTTACAGCGCCATCTTAGGTACAAAGTGCCGAGGTACAAATTCTTGAGTACAAATTCTTAGTAAATAAAAAGAGAAAAATAAAGAAATAAAAAGTCCAGCATTACAGTGCTTCAAAAGTACAAAATCACAGTAATAAATTTTTAAAAATTAAGAAATAAAAAGTTCAGAATAACAGTCCTTCCGTGATAATATAATAAAGAAAAAGAAATTTAAAAAAAACAGAATTTAAGACAAAGTCCATTCAGTCAATTTCATGGCTCTGGGCTCAAGGATCTGAACTTTTTAAATCTACTTATTGGTCACCCTATCCTTCAAAACATTTTTTGCTGTATGAAACATGTTCTGTCTCCCTATTTAACCCAACTATTCACAGTGTATCCAGACTTCATATCAAAAACCATTGAAGCACTGTGGCACAATTGTGACTTGGCCTTTCACAGTGAGTGAGATGGAATATGAATATTGAATTCCAAAACAGTTATGGCAATCTTTGGTAAGCTGCAAATTCACTCAGTTTTGGCCGAGTATTGCTACAATACTTGACATTCCTCAATTGCTTTATTTCCCCATGCCTTGCAGGGTCTCTCAAGTTTATTTAAGAGCTCATAAATGCAAAATGCCAATAATTCACAGCAGCTGTAGTCCTGACTTCTGACCCACACAGCCAGTAAAAGATGGGTCCCCACAGTCCTGCTGTCTCACTGGAGAGGGATGACTGGTGATGGGTTAACCTGAGGGTCATCATGCCGCAGGCAAGGGGCAAGGTTGAGAAGGCAGGACCATTATGGGAGCCACTGCCAGAGTGGGAACTGAACCAGTACTTTTGGCATCACAAATCAGCCAAATGAACTAACTGGCCCCCTTATAACCTAATGCCACCTTCCCTTGAAGTGTTTCTGAACAGATTGATTAAAAATACCTTTCTTTAGTCAACCAATATCATCAAAACCTGAAAAACCAACCATTCATTTCACTGTCCTGTGTGGGATTTTGCTCTGTACAAGATGGCTGCTGTATTTTCCTTATTAACAGATGCTGCACATAAATGCCATACATCGTACGCAAAATGCTTTGGGAGTGACGTGCTGTATAAACTAACCTCCTTATTTTCTCTCAGGCGTTAGTTAGCCAGCTATTTAGAGACAGTAAATTCTCAAAGCTTAGACTTCAGGTTACGTTTCCAACCCTCATGGCATGCCATCACTCTTTCATGATTATATTGTACTGCATCAGAGTCATTGGCAGGGCTGGGGTTGTTAGTAGCTCATAAATAAATATAGCTCAACCCTGAATGAAACACAAATAAAAACAGCTCAATGGGATAACTTATGTCTGGATTCTATCTGATATTTTCTTTCATTCCTTCAAATATGTGATTGACACTGGCTGGGCCAGTAATTATTACCCATCCTTAATTACTCTTGAGAAAGTGATGATGAGCTGCCTCCTTCAACCGCTACCATCCATGTAGTGCAGATACACCCATGTTGCTGTTAAGGAGGGAGTTCCAGGATTTGCATTCTGTGGCAGAGAAGGTGCCTTGATATAGTTACAAATCAAGCTGGTGATTGACATAAAGAGGAATTTGCATTGAGTGCATCTGCTGCCTTTATATTCTTGGATGCATGTTTGAAAGGTGCTCTTGATGCAGCCTGAGTGCGTTGCAGTAATGCATCCTGTGGATAGCACACCCTGTTGTCGCTATATGTTAATAGTGGTGGGAGTGAATGTTGAAGGTGGTGGAAGGGATGCCCATTAATTGGAGTGCTTTGGATGGCGTTGGAGCTGCACTCATCCAAGCAGATGGAGAATATTCCATTGTACTGCTTACTTGCATCCTACAGGTATGACAATGAATTATTTTGTCCCAGAAAATTTAAACATTAGATTGTGGATATTGATCTCTTTGTGAAATTCATAGAGTACAGAAATATGCTCTTTGATCTGTAGTCTGATAGTTATGGCTTGGCTTCTTCTGCATGAAGAAAAGATTTGAAATTGTAGTTTAGCTAAAATACATATATTAAAAAGCTAATAATTATTGACGGGTAATAATTACTGATTTTCTGAAGAAGAGTCCAGACCCGAAACGTCAGCTTTCCTGCTCCTCTGATGCTGCTTGGCCTGCTGTGTTCATCCAGCTCTACACCTTGTTATCTCAGATTCTGCAGCATCGGCAGTTCCTACTATCTCTATATTAAAAGGCTAAACTGTTTGGGTTTGCAGATGAACCTGATGAACAGATGACCTCATGTAATGAGTGTGTAGGGTTCTTCACTTTTCCCAGTTGGTTAATCCAATTTAATTATCTTGGGCTGTATTTTCCAAGGAGTGGAGATTTCGCACAGATTGTCAGTCTGCTCCTTTTTTGGGAAACAAAAGAGCTCCACATTTCTGATAGGAGATTCCAGTTAGAACTTATTCAGAAGTGTGGAGCCAAACTTTAATTCTGAAAGGAGCCTCACATCCCTCAAAGAAAGCTATGCCTCCTTTCACAGCAGTTAGTTGCAGTACACTGAAATTTGGAGGTCCAACATAACAGGAAACCAGCTGTGAAATAGTAAGCACATAAGATAAGTATGACGTTTTTCTTTATTATTCATTTGTAGATTGTGGGTGTCACTGGTTGGCCAACTTTTATTGTCTGTTTCTAATTGCCCTTCAGAAGGTGGTGATGAGCTGCCGTCTTGAACCATTGCAGTCAGTGTGCTATAGATAGACCCACAATGCCCTTAGGGAGGGAATTCCAGGATTTTGACCCAGTGACAGTGAAGAAACGGCATTATATTCCCAAGTCAGGATGGTGAGTAGCTTGGAGAGAAACTTGCCACTGGTGGTGTTCCTATGTATCTGCTGCCCTTGACTTTCTAGATAGATGTGGTCATGGATTTGGAAGAGGGTTAGGATGCCAGGAGGATAGGGTGACAATTGGTAGGAGGTAGTCTTTCAGGTAAGTAGGATGTAAGGTGGTTTGTGTGCCAAGAGGATGAGGAGCAGGATGCCAAGTGAAAGGGTGTTGGCGGGGGGTGGGGAGATAGGATGTGAAAGCACAGGTGGTGAGAGGGGCAGTTAAGTGATGGATTGCTTAGGGTAGGTCAGGGTGGGTAGGATGTATCAGGGTAGGGTCCAGAGAGGTGGGGGATGTGTGATGTTAAACAGACTCTGCAGCAGAGTGATCATGTCTGGGAACGTGGGATTGTTGGCTCCGGCAGTGGGGGAATGGGGCTTGGGTATGGAGTGGAAGAAGTGAGTTTGGGTCCAGAGTGACGAATGGAGGTGTCAGGTCCATTGGCACATGACAGAGGTGTCGGTCCTGGGCATAATGAGGGGAATGTCAACTCTGATGGTGTGGGAGAGTCAAGTCCCTGGTGGAAAGGACAGATATCAGGTTAGCATCTGTGGGTGCTAGGAGTCTGGGGAGCTCAGTGGAGGGTGTGTGAGGTAGGTTGAACAGCTACTTAGGAGTTAGACTAGATTTTAGTTAGTCTAACTTTACCAGGTAACGATTTCCCTGACTTCAGCAGTACCTTCTGACTTAGGAACACAGGAGCAGGGGTAGGCCATTCAGCCCCTCAAGTATGTTCCGCTATTCAATGAGATCATGGCTCATCTGTGGCCTAACTCCATATACCTGTCTTTATCCCATATCCCTGAAAACTTTTGTTTAAGAAAAATTTATATATCTCAGATTTAAAATTAACAACTGATCCAGCATCCACTGCCATTTGTGTAAGAAAATGTCAAACGTCCATCACCCTCTGTGTGTAAAAGTGCTTCCTCACATCTCTCCTGATTGTTCTGAGCTGAATTCTCAGACTATGCCTCCCAGTTCTGGAACCCCCAACCAATGGAAATATTTTATCATTGGGAGGAGGGATCCAGAGGCCAGTGTTCCATACATTTTGAGAACAAGTTGGGGTCATTGTTGTCAAGAATAGCAAGATGCCAAGAACTTTCTGGAAAATTTGGATACCATAGATGTTAAACATGCAGCAAATAACTGAGCCAGAGAAAGGATTGTCATTTTTATTATTCACCTTATCGGAAACCAGAAAACCAAGTCAGCTCTTCCTATTAATACAAATTTGTGGCTGAGTCGGTTAGTCACAATTTCAGATACAATTGTGCATGAGAAGAAGAAATATTTATATTTATATAGCACCATTAACAACCAGAAGACATTCCAAAGTTCTTTACAATCAGCTCTTTACAGTCTTACATTTTGCTGTAGAAATGCAGTACAGAGTTTGTGCACAGCAAGCAATGTGATAATGATTAGATAATTTGCTTTCAGATGTTGATTGAGTGATAAATATGAGTCAGGACACTGTGGATAACTCCTCTGCTTTCCTTCAAATTATTTTACAAGAGCAAATAGGGACTTGATTTAAGGTCTCATCTATAAAAATAATACTTCTCCTCTGTACCACACTGGTGTCCAGTTTTCTGCTCAACTCTGAAGTGGGAATTCAACATGCAACTTTTTTATCTCTTAGGTGAGATTGCTAGCAGAGCTACAGCTGGCAAATCTATAATGTATTGATCGAAACTATAGAATTTATCATTACTATCTGCAGTGACTGAGCTCCTTGTTACTGGGTGCATTTCACCTTCTGTATGACTTGGATGGAATTTCTGACCCAGATTTTCTCCAGCACAGGAGTAGCATGTTGGGACCCTGCGGAATCTCAGAGACAGCTGACTCCATGGGAATTACGCAGAAAATTGAAGATTCCAAGAGGAAATTTACCTGCATCTGGAACCCTCCAAGTAAATCCCTAAACATCAGAGAATTCAAAGGGTTTTTCTTCCATTAAGTAAGTGGTTAACGAAATGATTAAAACGCTAGTCTAATTCCTGCATAACTATAAAGATAAACCCCCATCCAACTTTCATCACACATCCCTAACTATGCCTCCCCAGACATATTATGTCCCCAGGCCCCTAAATGTGGCCCCCAACTCAAGACAGTTCCACCCTCCTGGGACTTGACAACCTGATCATCTCGCTCGTGATCCCCTGACCTCCTGGTCCGACAGCCTTCCAGCTGCGAGCCGTGCTCTTCGCCTCCCACCCCCCCACCAAAGCTCCCTTCCATCACCTCCACCCCAGCTCCAAACACTCCTCTCACTGTTGGGCCTGACAGCTCTCCAACCCTTGCCAGTCCAGATGCCTCCCTCCCTCACTCCCAGGGTCAACGTAGCTGCCACACTAACCTACCAAGTAGTCCATCATTTATCTGATACTCTCCTCACCTGGTAGCCTACTTCTCTGGCACATTATTTGACGTTACCCACTTAGCACCCTATTTACCTGGCTAACTTGACCCTACTCACCTAGCACTCTGGCACCCTACCCACTAGGCATCCTTAAGCAAATGCCACCTTAACTCTACACTCTAGTGACAAACACACCTTTTAGCAGTGGCTGTCAAAGTGTCTGGCTGTGCCTCTGGTTATTTAAATGTTAAAACATGGCACACAACTGCAAAAAGGAACATGGTTTGAGTTTCCCCAACTCTCCTGCATTACAGGGGAAATATGTTGATTTCAGCTGCACTGTCCATTTCTGAAGTAGCTGGGATAAGAACTCCTGGCTGGAAATGCAGAGCTCAGTACTAATATAAAGATAACAATTGGAGTGACAATCTGACTGTGATTGTCATTCCTCGCAATATCTTTTTTTCATAGAATCCCTACTGTGTGGAAACAGGCCCTTCAGCCCAACAAGTCCACACTGATACAAAGAGCATCCCACCCAGACCTATCCCCCTAACCTACACATCCCTGAACACCACGGGCAATTTAACATGGCCAATCCACCAATCCACCAATCTTTGGACTGTGGGAGGAAAGTGGAGCATCCGGAGGATGGGAAGACATGGGGAGAATGTGCAAACTCCACACAGACAGTCGCCCGAGGGTGGAATCAAACCCGGGTCCCTGGCGCTGTGAGGCAGCAGTGCTAACCACTGATCCACTGTGCCGCCTATCTGAGCCAATATTTTGAAACGTTGACGGTACAATCAAAGAATAGTTAGCAGCCACCTTCAGGCATTCACAAAATGTTGCCACTGCAAAACCATCTAATAGATGCATGCATTTCTTGTTTTAAGGAGTTTCACTTTACTTTCCATCCCAATCCCTACACCCCACTCTATCCATTCTGACAGCCCTGGCCCTGGTCCTGTTTCTAGTGCTGACCATGACACTGACACAGCTTCTGCTGCTGGTCCTAGTTTTGATGTTCACCTTGGCTTTGGCACTTGTGACCCAACACAAACCTCACCATCGTGCTGAGCCTGACTCTGGTGCTGACCTTAGTGCTGACTGTGGTGTGGGCGCTGACCTTGGTGCTGACCTTTCACTGCCCTGTGCTTTTGTACTGACTTGCCACTGTACAGAATCAGCAGATCCCTGTCATATCGATCACCAAGATCCTTTCAGGTGTAACTATTAACAACAGATGTCGGCATATATTGCATGCAACATTGATCCTGACCTCAGTCGACATCAACACACTCACACATTCCAGCAGGGGCATTGGGAAACATTTAGATGAGAGAATGAGCTTCCCCTCTCTAGCACCAGAATCTCCTTTGAATTAAATCAAAAACTCACTGCAGACTGGAAATAGAACTTGACAATTTCTGATCAGAGTGTCTTAGTGCTTCAGAATGTAGTGTCTCTGTTGAGGACCAATGGGATTGCAACGTTTATCTAAATTAAGTTCAATCTAATGAAAATCCAATTTATTTTACTTCACACAGCAAATGAAAGGAGAATGCCAAGCCTGAAGCTGGAATACATGTGCACCCAATGTTACTGCAGATGATCTAGCTAAGTTACGAACCTGGGTAAGCGAACAGAGGTAAAACCTAATGCTTTAAACAGTGTCATGATAGGAGTAGCCCATCAGCCACTAGCTGTGTTTACTTGTTTTTGACATTGAAAGGGCCAAAGATTGTAGAGAAATAACCAACTACAACTGGAGATCCAGCCTTTCAATTGTCAGGCAGCTGCTGAAATGAGCTGAAGCAATGTGGACAAGAGAGAGAGCTGTGAAGTGAATGCATTGGAGGTGAGTGAAGTGATTGAAAGAATGAGTGAAATAAATTTAATAAACTGAAGGAGAGATTATATGAATGGAGCCAGGCAAGTTAATTAGTAGAGAAGGAAGTGCTGTTCCACAGTCTGATGTAGCCTGAGATCATTTCTTTCCCAGTTAAAAAAAAATAGGATTTTTACCTTACAAGTATTTGAAGAAGATCTTTATCTTCTGATTAATAAAGACCGGGAGGCAGAAAAGTGCTTGGGTTGTCTTATTAAGTTTTTTCTGTATTTATATATGTTTTCACATTTAATACAGATGTTTAATAAACCCACTGTGCAAATGCAATCTTGTAATTTTGAAGAAAAATGCTCATTTCTGATGACTATCTAAAGGCCCTGAACAGAAGGAGCGAGTGTGTATTGGACATTGGATAAGGGCAGTATCAGGCTCAGTTAATGTGATCAGCTTAATTCATATTCATTATCTGGGCTGCTTGGACAAATGCAACATTATCCTAGTGTGAGTCATGATTTCCCAGGGAGAAGAAAAGGGAGTACAATTAAGAACAATGTTACTTGAAGATCATCGCTCAAGTTCCATTCTTTCTCACATTGTCTAAATGTCTGCATTGGGAAGCCTGTGAGGTTCCTATCTCCTGTCCCCCAGCCAGAACATTTCTTGGCCATTGTGATGACACTAATTGCCTGTCTTTTGAAATTTAAACTCTTCAGCTCATTGTTGCACACTTGGTTTTGAGACTGGGATTTTGCTGTGGGGGAGTCAACTTCCATCAATGACTAGCCCAATGGTAAAAGAAGCACCATCTCCTCAGCAAGTGGCAAAATATTAGAGTGGATAAAAATGGATGCAATTGGGTGAACTGATATTTGAGGCTCTAAATCAATGACTCACTGTTTCCAGTTTGACTGCAAGTGATTAATGCATCTGTATATGTCCTCCAATCTAGGTGTACCAATGAATGTTATCAAATCATAATTGACAATGATGGACTTTGACTGGGTCTTTGGCTTGGCTGACTGGATTTGATTACGGATAAAAGTTTAATGTCAAGATTAAGAAGCAGGAGACAGAACATTCATTTAACAATATGAATAGTGAGAGGTTGGGTGGGGGGATGGGTGGTACTTCCTTTATGCTCTCCATCTAACTAAATCATAAATCTGGATAATCAATTTTCCATTTTTGTGCCATAGTTTGAGATACTTTTGTTTGCAAAGGGCAAACTGAATCCTCTCTGTACAGCAGTGTCTGGGGCCAAAGCATTGAATGGGAGGCTGCATAACATTCAAGGACAAAAACAGAAGTTGCTGAAAGAGCTCAGCAGGTCTGGCAGCATC
>NC_063364.1:23341115-23371703 GCF_021869965.1 Rhincodon typus | reverse complement strand
GTGTCGGGTGGTGCACACATGTATAGTTATTCAGGAGATTCTGGTTATGTGTAACACAGGCCTAAGCAATTTATTAACTCGGCAGCACTGCAAGTTGCATTAAAGTTTGCAGCTCTCACATTTCCAAGCCTTAAATGTGATTATTTCTTACCAGTGGAAGCCAGAAGACATAACACGGAGAGAGTTAGGGGAGTGAATTTCCCAAGAGCTTGGGAGAAATAGCTGAAGGCTTCGTTTTAGTGGTGGGGAGAATGAACTGCACAGCAATCCAGATTCAGGTGGACGGTGTGCCAGCTCTTTATTGACAGTCTTGAATTGAATGTAGTGATATGACTGGAAAAGGACAAGGAAACGTTTTTAAATAATAATGAGGATTTTGAAATCCATGTATTTGGTGGATGGACAGCCTGTAAAGCTAGGGAATAAATAGCATGATAAGAGATCAAGACTTCCTACAAGATTGGATATGAGTAGACAGTGTTTTAGAGAGGCAGCATGCACGTATGCATGTGAGACACAGCGTGTGGAAAAGAGAGACAGACACACAGTGTGTGTGCAATTGAGAACGAGACATGGAGCAGATTATGGATCGGATTTATCAGCCATCTCAAATCCCATAGAACCAGAATGGAAGCAAGTCCCAAGAAGAGTCACAAGTCATTCTACATCCCGGTGGGGCTGGGGGCTAAAAAGCGGAAGAATACACAGGAAGAGCCAAACAAAGTGTGTGAGAGAGTCAGCACAAACTGAATGTAGGTGACACATAGAAAAATGACATGCATGTATATGTTGCTCAGTAATACTCTTTCCCTATTGTACTTTTCTGGATGATTTCAAAAGACAGTGTTGTCTATTGGCATTAGAGTACATTTGACATCTGAGTATGAAATATAATCGGGGTGGTATTTCCACACTTACACATCTTTGAGGATTGGATCTCTCCACTTGAGCTTCTTGCCCCAAATTGTATTTGGCAAGACAGTGCAGGAGCAAGAAACTGCAGCTGAGAAAGTTCCAACATCAGAACTGAAATACTCAGCAAGCCTGACTTCCTGAATTTTCCCGGTCATTTCTGGGATTTGTGTATCATGGAGTATTGTGATCAAGAACAACATGAGCCTAGGAAAGGGTTCTGACTATTGTAGCTGCAGTATCCATATCTTGTCAACTAAACACTTAATCATTACGTTTACAGAAACTCATCATTGATTAAAGGATGTTTGTGCAGACTTCAACTCCTCATCAGTCTGGTTTTGCTTATGACTGAATATTAATATCTTGAACCAATGGCCTTCCCTTCATCATCGGCTCAGAAATGGGGATGTTCACCAATGATTGCACAATTTTCAACATCATTCACGATTCCTGGGATACTGAAGAAGTCCATGTTCAAATGCAACAAGACCTGGATAATATCCAGGCTTTGACTGAAAAGTGGCAAATAACATTTATGCCACACAAATGCCAGGCATCAACCATCTCCAATAACCAACGATCTCCAATAACAAACAATCTCAACACCGTACCTTTACAAATTATGGCATTATCATCACTAAAGCCTGCATTATCAACATTGTGAGGGTTACCATTGACCAGAAACTCAACTGGCCCAACCAAATAAGTACAGTGGCCAATGGAGTAGGTCAGAGGCTAGGAATCCTGCAGCTGGTAACATCCCTGGAAGCGCAATGCCATATGACTTCACCGAATTCCCTGCTATAAACATCGTGGGGTTTTACCATTGGCCGAAAACAAAATACAGTGAACAAAGAGCAGATCAGAGGATTGGAATTCTATGGTGAGTAATTTATTTCCAGACTTCCCAAAGCCTGTCCACCATCTATAAGTCACATGTCAGAAGTGTAATGGAATATTCTCTGGATAAGTGCAGCTCCAACTAGACTCAAGAAGCTTGATGCCAACCAGGACAATGGATTTCAGTTGATTGGCACCACTTTCACTTCCTTCAACACTGATGCTCAGTCACTGCAGTGTGTACTCTCTACTAAGATGGGCTGCAGAAATTTACCCAGTCACCTCAGACAGTCATAGATAGTCAGAACTGCAGATGCTGGAGTCAGAGACAACACAGTGTGGAGCTGGAGAAATACAGCAGGCCAAGCAGCATCAGACGAGCAGGAAAGTTGACATTT
Source organism: Rhincodon typus (assembly GCF_021869965.1). NCBI lineage: Eukaryota > Metazoa > Chordata > Chondrichthyes > Orectolobiformes > Rhincodontidae > Rhincodon > Rhincodon typus. The sequence goes on along the minus strand of NC_063364.1, from coordinate 23,369,550 downwards.
CGGGATGGGACCCTTCTTCCAAACCCACAACTACTTCCACCCAGAAGGACAAGGGCAACAGATACATGGGAACACCACGACTTTCAAATCCCCTCCAAGCCACTCATCAGCCTGACTTGGAAATATATTGACATTCCTTTAGTATCACTGGGTCAAAATCCTGGAATTTCCTCCCTAATGATATTGTGTGTCTACACTACAGCACGTAGACTGCAGCAGTTCAAGAAGGCAGCTCATTTCCACTTCAAGGACAACTAAGGACGAGTTAAATGTTGGCCCAGCCAGCAATGCCCTCGGCCCACAAGTAAATAGAAAAATGCTTTGTAATCCCTTCCAGTCACTGTCTGAATTATCCAATAGCGAAGTTTTCCTCAATGAAGTAATTAAATGCATTTAGATTTCAAATTAAATAAGTGTGGAAAACAAACTATGCCTTCAGATAACAGGAGACAACATAAATACAGATTATCAGATAGATAAATGGAAAGAGGTTTAGGAGGTCTGAGCGTTGACAGAGACAGATAGAAAAAGTGAGGAACAAGACAGCAGACTGAATGATGTTTCAACAGACATCTGGTCAAGAACAATTTGATTTCATTCAATGTATTTCTCTTTGATGAAGCATTGGATTTGATCAAATGTAAATGATTCTTTGAAAGACATAGAATGTAATATGCGTGCGGTCTAACATTGCTATGACACTCAGTCACTTCTGGGTTGATATCCTTAAAATAGGACACCATGATATTAATGCACACGCACGCAGTTGAGGTATTATTACTTAACTTAGTTCAGAACCCACAGTGGAAAGTAAATCATCTGTCAATCCAGCCCCACCAAATTTCACTGTCTTTGTCATGTGATAGGTTTATTTTCAACCAATTAACTCATTTCCTTAGAGAATAATTTTCTTTTTACTGAGTGTAGACATTGGGACATCATGTTGATGTTGTACAAGATGTTGGTGAGGCTACTTTTGGAGTAGCATGTGCAATTCTGGTTGCCCTGCCAAAAGAAGGATTTCATTCAGTTGGAGAGGGTTCAGAAAAGATTTACCAGGATGTTGCCAGGATTGGAGGGCTTGTGTTATAAGGAGAGGCTGGGTAGGCTGGGACATTTTTAACAGAAGCGTAGGAGGTTGAGGGGTGACCTTACAGAGGTTTATAAAATCAAGAGGGACCTGGATAAAGTGAATAATAAAGATCTTTTCCCTCGGGTGGATGAGTTCAAAAGTAGGGGCATATTTTTAAGGTAAGAGGAGAAAAATTTTAAAGCAGCCCGAGGGGCAACTTTTTCACCCAGGGGATGGGTCATGTGCAGAATGAACTGCCAGATGAAGTGGTAGATACAGGTACAGTTACAACATTTAAAAGACATTTGATTAGGTACATGAATAGAAAAGGTTTAGAGGGATATGAGCCAAATGCAGGGAGGTGGGACTAGTTTAGTTTGGAAAATTTGGTTGGTGTGGACGAGTTGGACAAAACTGTCTGTTTCCATGCTGTATCAGGTTGTTCTGAAGATGTTAATAGAACCAGTATAACAACGCACAAGAAAGGGAGTCACAAGTACTCAATAAGTTATGCAAAGAATAAATCAAAATCATGACATATGGTAATGTCACTGGAATAGGAATCCAGAAATCCAGACTCATTCTCTGTGGACAATGGTTTGAATCCGGCCATGGGAGTTTGTGAATTTAAATTTGATTAGTAAATCTGGAATATAAACCTGTAAATGGTGACCTTGATTGTTGGTTCACTGAGAAAGGAATTCATTACCAAGTCTAGCCTCTACATGACTCCAGGCTATCTCATGTGGTCAATACTTAACTGTCCTCTGTAAACGCCTACCAAGCCATTCAGTTCAAAGGCAATTTGGGATAGGCAAGAACCATTGGCAGAGAAGTCCATGAAAGAATAAATTGAAAAACTAGGCAAGCTGAAAGCTGGTCATACAGAAATACACAGTCCAACTGGCAGATCATTCAGAGTGGGGCTCCACCTGTGTGAAATATTCTGGTTAATGTTTTGGATTTGCAGTTCCCAATAGTAGAGTTTCTACTATGATGTCAACTTACATGATTGTGATATCAACATGGATGACTGAGATTATAGAAATGGATCTATTGTCCAGACAGATTTGGTGAGTTCAAACCCCACCATAGCAAGATGTAAATTTGAATTTAAAAAATGATGATGATGATATATTTTGACTAGCTTCAGGAAAAATAATTCTGTTTTGTTTTGTGAAAATCAAACTGATTCTAATTTCTAGCCCCTTCCTGGTCTGCCTTATGTCTGACATTAAACTATACATGTGACTTTATTGCCCTTAAGAACAGATAGCAGGACTAAACCACAAGGCCCTCAAGGCTTTTTGGCTAATCAACATGATCATGGTTAGCCTTCAGTTTCAGTTCCACTCACCTATTCATGTCCTCGTATATTTTGATTCCCTGAGAGACCCAAACTCTCCGCCCCAGACTTAAATGTATTTAGCAATGAAACATCCTCCAATCCTCTTGTGCAATGATTTCCCAAGTTTCAAAACTGTTAAGTGAAATAATTTCTCCTTGTCTCAGTCCGAAGTGATCAGCTCCTTATCCTGAGACTGTGGCCCATGTTTTACAAAGTCCGATCAGTAGAATCTATCCTATCAAATCCTCTTTCATGGTGTGATTTTTTGGGTTCAGGACAGACTGGTTGAGGAGAAGGCAAAGTCAAGAATTGTCTTCTTACTTAGAATTCATAGTATCACTTTATTTTATGCTAATATTGAGGAGGTAATGACCTAGTGGTAATTTCAGTTGAGTATTAATCCAGAGATCTAGTTAATGTGCTGGGACCCAAATTCAAATTCCTGGTAGAATTTGAATGGAATAAAAATCTGGAATTAAGAGTCCATTGATAACCATGAAACTGTTGCTGGATTTCAGGAAAACAAAACATCTAGTTTACCGATGTCCTTTAGAGAAGGAAATCTGCCATCCTTACCTTGTCTGAAATACATGTCACTCCAAACCGTTGCTAATATTGTTAACTCTTACTGCCATCTGGGTAAATTCGGGATGCTCACCAGAGATGCCCACTCTTGTGAATGAATAAAAAAAACTGCTACACATGATAGTCATGAATATACTAAGCCCCGATCTTGTGACTACATTAAATAAGGACTAATCGATCTTCTTTATGTATTCATGCCCATGTGCTCTGAAGACTCTCCCTGCTGGTACAGTACAGTGTACTGTCTAGCATAGTGTACTCTAGTCTGTTCTAATTCCACCCAAATTATGCTATTTATTCTCAGTAATGCGCAACTCTGTGACCTTGTTGCTAGTTGCTCGAGGGCCCTGAAGCCCTGAAACAACATGCCCCTCAGAATCTTGCATGTGTTGATGAGATTGTCTCTCATTCTAAATTCAAAACAATATTGACTCAATTTCATTTTTCTCATCATAGAACAACCCTCTCATCTGAGACCATTCTCACTCTATTGCTTTCAACGACATTATACCCCCTGCCCATCCTTTTTAATATGTAGAACAAACGCTGCACACAGTATTCCAGATGTGGTCCCATCAATACCTTTTGCTGTTGAACTTAACCTATTTTTTTATTCCTGAGTCCGATACTTTTACAATAAAGTTGAAATCCACTTGCAATAAAGTGTTGTAATTTCTGAAAGAAATAGAGAAACAGAGAAGATCGAAGCAGGAGGAGGCCATTCAGCCCTTCAGGCCTGCTCCGCCATTCTTCACGATCATGACTGGTCGTCCAACTCAATAGCCTAATCCCGCTTTCTCCCCATAACCTTTGATCCCAATCGCCTCAAGTGCTACATCTAGCCACGTCTTGAATACATTCAATGTTTTGGAATCAACTACTTCCTGTGGTAATGAATTCCACAGGCTCACCACTCTTTGGGTGAACAAATGTCTCCTTATCTCCATTCTAAATGGTATGCCCTGAATCCTCAGACTGTGACCCGTGGTTCTGGACACATCCACCATTGGGAACATCCTCCCTGCATCTACGCTGTCTAATCCTGTTAGAATTTTATAAGTCTCTATGAGATCCTCCCTCTTTCGTATGAACTCCAGTGAAAACAGTCCTAACCTTGTCAATTTCACCTCATACGTCAGTCCCGCCATCCCTGGAATCAGCCTGATAAACCTTCGCTGCGCTCCCTCGAGAGCAAGAACATCCTTCCTCGGGAAAGGAGACCAAAACAGCACATGATATTCCAGGTGTGGCCTCAGCAAGGCCCTGTATAACTGCTCCTGTACTCGAAACCTCTCGCAATGAAGGCCACCATCCCATCTGCCTTCTTTACCCCCTGCTGCACCTGCATGCTTACCTTCAGCAACTGGTGCAAAAGGACACCCAGGTCCCGCTGCATACACCCGTCTCCCAATTTACAGCCATTCGGGTAGTAATCTGCTTTCTTGTTTTTGCTTCTGAAGTGAATAACCTCACATTTATCCAAATTATGCTGCATCTGCCATTGATTTGCCCACTCACCCAAACTGTCAAGATCATACTGCAGGATTTCTGCATCCTCGTCACAGTTCACCCTCCCACCCAACTTGGTTTCATCTGCAAACTTTGGGATATTACATTTTGTTCCCTCATCCAAACTGTCTCACACTGTTCAGTTTTGTTATCCAAGCTGCTAACCATTTTAATATAATTAAAGAATAACTGGAAATAAGTAAGGATTCGTGTTGATTCAATGCAGGATTTCCTTTCCCAGATTAACATTGCACTTTTCTCTCTCTCCAATCTAACACTCACTCAATTGCACTCTTAATTTGCACCATCTTCCCATATATTTCACCCTGGATGACTGTGGATTTTAGTTTAATTCAGAGTCTAATGATCATACATAATTTAAGCTATTAGTCATGCTGAAATTCCTGTCTAATCTTTCAGACTTTTGCCATAAGATGTGGGTTAATGTATTTGCTGGTTGGTAAAACAACACTCTATTACGAATGGACAGGAGGAAATTGGGAAGATTTGCAGTCCACACACTGACTACCTATTTAAACTTCCATTAAGACAGCACTAACTGTGTGTGAAAGGAATTTTCTTGTATTCCCTTCTTGGCTTTCTATCACTATGCTCAGTGGAGAATTGAAATAACTATTAGTCTGAAATGCACAACAATCTAGCAAGCAGCCCGATGGTTTCTTGTTATCTGTTTTGAAGATGGTGCAAATTTGTCATTCAACCTCAGAACAGAGTGCAGAGTAACATTATCCTGACTGTTGTACTGGAAATTGGTTCAACCGAAGGCCCAGACAAACACTCAGCAGTGACTATGTAATTTCACGAACCTTTTGCCTTTGACATCTTAGGTTATGTGATTTTTGTCTCCCGGAGGATATTTTACCTGATGTGGCAATGTTTATGTAATCATTAGTAACAGAAGAGAGTAGACACAGATAACATGGTATTGAAGAATTCAACGGATGTATAATATAGCTGGCTACAGCATACAAACACTACATTTTCCAAGCACAGCAGGGTCTGTGCTAACATGAAGCCAATAAGTTACACAGACTGGCAGCAGTAATGTGCCATGCTTCAAGTATATGCCATGATACAATGTTAACATCATGAGCATGTCTCATAAATGTATACTGGCATACTGACTGTGAGACATCATATAACTGAACTGTCTCTTTCCAAGAATGGTGAATGAAAGTCTCTTCACTTCTGTATCAGAAATGCGTCAGCTCAAATTCTCTAAATTTGAGCTATTTTGACAATAGGGTACCATACAGTTATAAGCTTGAATAGCCTTTGCAGAGTCTGCAAGGTCACTTTGAACTGTATTCATTAGAAAAGTGCTTTTCTATGATTGACAGTAAAAATGCTTTGAGATATCCAATGGTCTTGAAAAGTGCTATTTAAATGCAAGTCTGTTTTTTTAATTAGTGTCCTTATGGGACTTTGTATTGTATTTTATTGTGTATCATCTTGAAATGCAGGGAAAGTGCAGAGAGAGTTTTATTTTAAACCTAACTCTAACTAAGAATGACGTATGGTGAGCAGCTGGGACGGACCTAATCGGAAACCAAAGTCTTCCTTCTCTAGATAATGGAGTCATTCTTGGGCAAGTCACCAAGTAATTTTTTCCATTTATGGAACTGGTTCATTAACATCTTATGGTGAAATCTCTGTTATAGATGGTAAATCAGACCAGCAACAGCCAGTCTGAGAGCACAGAACATATGGATTGGTTTACAACTTTCCAACTTGTTAAGGCTTGTGGAGAGAAAAGAGCTTATACAGATGGTTCTTCTATAACGCGATAGTTTTGTTCTTGTGTGACCTCACACTATAGAAAATCACGCTTTAGAAAATCACGTTCTAGGGAAATCACTATAGAAAATACTATACCTGTACAGCAGAAAGTTCACATTATCCAAACAGCATCCACTATTCATCAATTGCGTTACAGCCAATTCGCTTTAACAAAATACGCGTTATATCAGAACTACCTTTAGTAATTGAATAACAGTTTCAAAAAGATCCAGAAAAAAGGGGTTTATTTATTTGCATCATTCATATAGAATAACTTGGCAGCTTGAAGGAAGAGTTGGGTGAAGTCAACAGGACGAATTACCTCTTGTGATTGCGCTGACTCAACAAATGACTCATCATTATTTACCAGTATTAATTTAGAGGTAGTGGTTGCTTGGAACTGGACTTCCTAACTCCTATCTTGATTGACATACACATTATTTATTTTACCTTTGAAATGTTCTTTGATAGATATTTTATCACATGTACTAACTCTGAAAATTCAGCTGCCTCATAACTAGTGTTACTATTATACACTATCTCTGAAAACAAGAAAATGGATAATTTTCTTTACCCTCCTCAGATGGTTGCCAGGCTATAGCTCACCTCCTTCATTTCCAGATGGGACCCTAGATAACGAGTGTTAACATTAAACATGAGACCATCACAGACAGGCAGAAACTTTGGGTGAGATATACTCCTTTCCCCCAGACCCAGCTTGCTAATGCTGCTGGGGAACACATTGTCACCATTCATTTCAGGAAGATTCTAAAAAATAATTTTTAGTAATATTTGGGCCAATTTGATTACACTTTTTCATTAAACTTGGGCAATTATCAAGTGGTTACTCTTTGCTTGCAAGCTGTCTTGTCTTGCCTGGATTATATTTTGACTTCAGGCCCATGATAATATTGTAGACCCTAGCAAACCACTCAGTTCAAAGGCAGATAGGGATAAGTAATAAATTCCAGCCTTGCCAACACTGCCTGCCTCTCATGAATGAATTTTTAAAAAAAATTCTCATCTCCACAAATGGAATTTCTGATCTTCATGTGACTTTGGTCTCCTGGACCAAATTTGATTCTTCTCTTTAATCTTTCCTGAGATGTGGGTTGTTGCTAGCAGGTCAAACATTTGATTGCCGTGAAACCGATTGGCTTGCTGTTAAGTGTCAACCATGTTGCTGTAGGTCTGGAGTCACGTGTAGGCCAGACCAGGTAAGGGTGGCAGATTTTCTTCCCTAAAAGGAGTCAGATAGATTTTTACAACAATTAACAATGGTTTCATGGGATATACTCTGTAGATGGGTGTGGCTAAAAAAAAATCTGCTTCTGGTTTCTACCAAATAAGGGACAGTACTGTAAACTTGTCAAGCTGCAAAATCATAGAATCCCTACGCAGTGTAGGCTGGCCATTCAGCCCTTTGAGTTCACACTGATCCTCCTAAGAGCATTCCATCCAGACCCACCCCCTTACCTGATTGCTGCATTTTCCATAGCTAACCCACCTAGACTACACATCCCTGGACACTATGGGAAATTTAGCATGGCCAATCTACCTAACTTACACATCATTGGACTGTGAGAGGAAACCCATGTAGATACAAGGAGAATCAGCAAACTCCACACAGACAGTCACCCAAGGGTGGAATTGAACCTAGATCCCTGGAGCTGTGAGGCAGCAGCACTAACCACTGAGCCACTGCGCTGCCCTCACTCATCAGCTAAAGATTAAACCAACAAATGGTGCAATTTATGTGTCAGCTTGATTAGTAGTTGAAGAGAGAGATGAGTTGTTTTTCACTGGAGAAACTCTCTAATGTTGAAATGGACTTGACACAAGATTAAGCAGGTAACATTTAGTTATCATTCTCCCCTGAATATAATAGATCAAACTGAACCTTTATATGGAGTCTTCAAAGACAAGTGTTGCCTCTATGTGGGAAAACCCTGATCTGTGTCACAGATTGTGGGACATTTAAAAGAACAGAAAGATAGCAAAGGTATCAGAGCAAAATACCAGCTGAACATAGCTGATTTTTCCATGACCCTCAGTCTCTCTTTCCAGTTATATTTTGAGCCATCCTAATGTTTTTGCCATCACCGTCAGCCTGTCAGACTTTTCCCACACAACCATTTATCAATCTTTGAGTAGAAAAGCTCTCCCTGATACTTGTTTTAAGCCCAAGTGGAACTGGTCCCATCACTCAGTGACATGTTGTGTTGTGTCTGGAAGTATGCGTAACACTGCTCCAACCTTTTATTCTGTCGATTGGTGAATGACAGATAATTTTTCTCGGGAGCTTTCAAGATCAGGCAAGGGTGAAATGGTGAGAGTCAGAAAGAAGCAGTCTAATGCCGCTCTCAGCTTCTGTTCCTGGTGACAGACTTAAGTCATACGGAAAGATTGAGAGAAAGTCCTGTCCTTAACTAACAGCTGGGGATTGTAGGTGCAACATTGATGACAACAAATCTCTGTACATTACTGTACTCAGGAAATAAAGCTCCTTTATGCTCAATCCTGATGAAAATTGTGTATCTTCTCATTGCCAATTTTCTTCCCACTCTCCTGAAGAAATTGACTGATGCTGGAGTATGGGTTATGCAGGTCTTATCTTCCAGCACAACATCAAACTGATCAAACTTAGTTTGTACACTAAGTAATAAAGGATTATACAACCACTGGCATCATCATAGCTGAATCTGATCTTGTTTTCTTTCACATTCCCACATGCTTCTGTTCTAACAGAAGTATAGGATAATGAGCAAAAGTAAGAATTGATACCCTCTCCCAGTTACCTTATTGTCTCCAATTTCCCTCTCCCCATCACCTTCAAATTCAAAGATCATCTGGAGGCACCTCCTCCTTTGCCCCAGAGACTTTAGAGTTGTTGACAATTACTGCCACCAGAATGTTCATTTGTCATATGGGGTGCATTTGTATCTCACCCTCCTTCAGGATGGGACAAGGCCATTTTTATGCCCCTTATTCATTCTCAGGATAAGGGTGTGACTGGCTAGGTCAGCATTATTGCCCCGAGCAGTCAACCATATTGCTGTGGGTCTGGAGTCACAATGTAGGCCAGACCAGGTAAGGACAGCAGTTTCCTTCTCTAAGCCAGATGGGTTTTTCCAACTATCGACAATAGGTTCAAAGTCATCATTAGACTCTTAATTCCAGATTTAAAAAAAAATTGAATACATCTACACTGGTGGGAGTGGATACCGGGTCTCCAGAACATTAGCTGGGTCTCTGGATTAGCAGTCCAGCACTAATACCACTAGGCCACTGCCTCCGTTCAGGAAGCCAGGATCTCCTCATTGGAAACCAAAGAGGGACCTGCCAAATTCACCATAGTGAAAGAGCTGAGATGGAAAGGTGAGTACCTTGTGATTATAATTACAAATATCACAAGTAACTTACAAGCAGAACTTTGGGCATTCCACTTGTTTTTTTTTGTGGGCATTTGCTATGTGTAAATTGACTGCCACATTTTCCTACACACAGAAGTGACTATCTCAAAAGTACTTTGATGGTTATGAAACACTTGGGACATCACTCTTTTTCTTCGAGCAGAGAAAGTTTAGAGAAGATTGACAAATGCTCAAAACTGTGGAAGGTTTTGACAGGGGTAAACTGCTCTCACTTGGTTGGGTCACCAGAATACACGGTGTTAAAGCCATTGGCAAAGGAGGAAACAATGACATAAGGGTAAGACTGTTTTACCTACTGTATTGTTATTTCTACCAAGACCATTTGAAAGGGTTATGGAAAACAACATAAGGGAATTCAATAATTATTTGAAGGAGAAAGATTGTAGGATTAAAGGGAAGGAATAAACATGTGGCATTAATAGAATAGCCCTTCCACAGCAATGATAGGATAAGTAGACTCCTTCTTTGCTGTATCATTCTATAATTCTATGATGCTATGTTCCTGAGGTAATCAAAAATGTAAGTACTTACTTTAAACATTTGTATAGCTTATTAATATCAGAAGCATGAGGATTGTACAGCTTTGAAGTTGGATTGATAAACCAGCAACCGCTGCTTGGAAGTGAAATTAAAATATAGATATTTCAATCTCCTGTAATCTATTCCTCATAACCTATTCCAAACACTGTGCTTGTGGTTTGAGTATTACACCATGCCTTTTGAAGGGAGAATTAGAAAATACATTTTCAGTCTCGCAAAACACCACAAACTCGCTTCTTCAAGTCTCCTCATGCGAGTCTGTGGATGATATAAAATCTAGGACATAGTTTAAAAATGTCACAAATGACTTGGGAATCAAGTCTGCAGCCTACAAGTGCTGAGTGACCTCTACAGCTTTCAAAAGACAAATGATTTCTATTTTGAGTGAGGGGAACACAAATTTCAAATGTTGCATTTTTGTTCAAGACAAGCTTGTAAATTTACCAAAGGAGCATTAAAATGTGGCAGTCGCAAATCAGCTATCTAGAGAATAATTGGTTTAAGCCACGTATAATTAAATTTGTATACTAATAAAGCATATAGAAACCTATCTCTGCACTTAGACTGTGGTTAAAAACAAAATTATTATTGTGTCCTAATTTATTTAAAACTCAGCTCTCTGACTGTGCAGTTCCAAATACAAATGCTTTTGTTATGATCCAAGCTGCCAGAGGGAGATCTGGCTTGGTGGGTAATAAACTTTATTTTTCACTTTTGGTTACTGTGATTGTCCATTACTGAATATATTCATAAGAGGCAGCCAATGTACTTTTTAAAAAAACATAAAAATTTAGGACACAAAAGGGAAACATGAACTATGTTACACTATACAAGAACAATTTCAATACAAACATCAGAAAGAGATTCAGTTCTTTTAATCCAACAACAACCTTATAGGCATTCAACTCTCAGTGAGGTGTCACTACTATCTCAATGCTAAAGCTTTTTGTTCAGTTGGCATAGTGCTGGTTAGTTTCTTAGATCATAGAATCCCTACAGTGTGGAAATACTGTAGCCCAACAATCCCACACTGACCCTCAGAACATCCCACCATAACCAAACTAATCTACACATCCCTGGACACTATGGCCAATCTATCTACCCTGCACATCTTTAAACTGTGAGAGGAAACTGGAGCACACCCACGCAGTTACAGGGAGAATGTGCAAATGCCGCACAGACAGTTGCCTGAGGGTGGAATTGAACCTGGGTTCCTGGCACTGTGAGGCAGCAGTGCTAACCACTGAGCCACTGAGCCACCATGCCACCCTAAATCTTCTTGACAGGTTTCTAATCTGCTAATAGCCTATGTTAATTTCTTAGGTTAATATCTCTTCCCAAGACTCTTAAACAGCTCACTTATTACTGGACATGGTTCCTTAAACTCCTATTTTCAACACCCTTGTGTGATGCTTCCCTCTCCACACCTCTGCAGCTACCTGTTTCTGGCTTTCCTTCTAACCAAGCAGGACTTCTCCCCTTCTGACCTGATTGTTTTGGGAACTGTTAAACTAACAGCACCTCCGCTGTTAAAGTCCTTCTCTTTCTCAATGAACCTGCTAATATCTGACTTCTTTTGGATTGTTCTGACTTTATTATTTTAATCCTATCGGCAGGCAACAACAGCTTTTTTTTCTCTCTTCTACCTTTTTAATAATGCACTAAACTCTAAACATCAAGGGTTTAAAAACTTTATTTAAAATGCATGTAAACACTTCTCTGGAAATCTCATCAACACTGACAGAAATCTACAATGAAACTAGATCTAGATAGTCCCTCCTCTTAATACAATGTAGAACTGCAATTTCAATGTAAAGCTATACATTGTTCATCCACTTTAGAACCCAAACTCTAAAACAATAGTAATTTATCACAAGCCTTCAGCACACTTTTCTTTTGTAATATTCCTTTTCTCTGTCCCCTATCCCATGTACTGGTTCCCTAGCTTCAACCACCTACATGGTTATTCTTTCTCTTAAGCCAACAGACTTTTAAATAATTGTTCATTTCAGTTAAACTCAAGACCGACGTTGTAATGTTTCCATGCAAGTACATGTTCCAGGCCATGTCAACAGACAGTGAGCAGAAACATCAATCCAGTCTAAGAATACAGAGCAGAAACAGAGCTTCTCTGTCTGGGCAGCTCAGTGTTCCATTGGGGTATTGCTTTTTGGGTGAGAAATTAAACTAAGACCATGAGACCACAAGACATAGGAGCATACATTAGGCCATTCGGTCCATCGAGTCTGCTCTGCCATTCAATCATGGCTGATAAGTTTCTCAACCCCATTCTCCCGCTTTCTCCCTGTAACCTTTGATCCCCCTAACAATCAAGAACCTATCTGTCTCTGTCTTAAATATAATTCAATGACCTGGCCTCCACAGCATTCTGTGGCAATAAATTCCATAGATTCGCCACTTTCTGGCTGAAGAAGTTTCTCCTCATCTCTGCTCTAAAGGGTCTTTCCTTACTCTGAAGCTATACCCTCTAGTGCTAGTCTCTCCTACCATTCCAAGCATTTTCCCATCGTTCACTCTATCCAGACCTTTCAGTATTCTGTAAGTTTCAATTAGATCCCCCCTCATCCTTCTAAACTCCATTAAATCTCGACCCAGGGTTTTCAAACTTTCCTCATATATGAAGCTTTTCATTCCTGGAACCATTCTCATGAACCTCCTCTGGACCCATCCAGGTCCAATACATCCTTCCTTAGGTATGGAGCCCAAAATTATTCTAAATGTGGTCTGACCTGAGTCTTATAAAGCCTCAGAAGTACATCCCTGCTTTTACATTCTAGTTGTCTCAAAATAAATACTAACATTGTAATTGCCTTTCTAACCACCTACTCAACCTGCAAATTAACCTTAAGAGAATCCTGGACTAGAATTCCCAAGTCCCTTTGCACTTCACATTTTTTAATTTTCTCGCCATTTAGAAAATAGTCTATTCCTCTATTCTTCTTACCAAAGTGCATGACCTCACACTTTCCCACGTTGTATTCCATCTGCCACTTCTTTGCCCACTCTTGCAATCTGTCTAAATCCTTCTGCAGCCTCCCCGCCTCCTCAATACTACCTGTCCCTCCACCTATCTTTGTATGATCTGCAAACTTAGGCAGAATGCCCTTGATTCCCTCATCTAGATCATTAGTGTATAAAATGAAAAGTTGTGGTCCCAAAACTGACCCTTGGAGAACACCACTAGTTACTGGCTGCCATCCTGAAAAGGACCCTTTTATCCCCACTCTCTGTTTTCTGCCAGACAGCCAATCTTCTATCCATGCTAGTACCTTGCCTCTAACACCGTGGGCCCTTATCTTACTCAACAGCCTCCTGTGTGGCACCTTGTCAAAGGCCTTCTGGAAGTCCCAGTAGATAACATCCATTGGCTCTCCTTGGTCTAAACTGCTCGTTACCTCCTCAAAGAATTCTAACATGACCTCCCCTTGATAAAACCATATTCAGAAATTTCATCCTTTACAATGAACTCCAAAATCTTACCAAGGACAGGCTAATTGGCTTGTAATTTCCCATCTTTTGCCTTACTCCCTTCTTAAACAGGGGGTTACATTAGCGATTTTCCATTCCTCTGGGACCCTCTCTGACTCCAGTGATTCCTGAAAGATCATCACTAATGTCTCCACTGTCTCTCCAGCTATCTCCTTCAGAACTCTGGGATATAGTCCATCTGGCCCAGGTGATTTATCTACCTTCAGCCCTTTCAGTTTTTCTTGCACCTTCTCCTTAGTATTGGCCACCATATTCACCCTTGCCCCCTGAGTCTCTGGAATTTTTGGGATGTCATTCATGCCTTCCACCATGAAGACTGACACAAAGTACTTTTCAATTCCTCTGCTATTTCTTTGTTCCCTATTTCTACTTCTCCAGCCTCAATTTCTAGCAGCCCAATGTCCACATTTGCCTCTTTTTTGCCCTTTATATATCTAAATAAATTTTTGCAATCTTCTTTTACATTACTGGCTAGCTTGCCCTCATTATTTAATCTCCTCCTGCCTTATTTCCTTTTCAGTTGTTGTCCGTTGGTCTTTATAGGCTTCCCAATCCTCTGGTTTCCCACTGCCATTCGCTGCATTACATGCTTTCTCTTTTGCTTTTATGCTGTCCCTGACTTCCCTTGTCAGCCATGGTTGCCTCCTCCTCTCTTTAGTATGTTTCTTTCTCCTAGAGATGAATTTTTGCTGTGTCTCCTGAATTACTTCTAGAAACCCCTGCCATTGCTGTTCCACTGTCCTTCCTGCTAGGCTCCACTTCCAGTCAGTTCTGGCCAGCTCCTCCCTCAAGCCTCTGTAGTTGCCTTTATTACACTGTAATAGCGTTACATCTGATTCCAGCTTCGCCCTCTCAAATTGCAGAGTAAATTCTATCATATTATGGTCACTGCCTCCTAAGGGCTCCTTCATGTTAGCTCCCTTAACAAGTCTGCCTCATTACACATTCAGAATTGCCTGTTCCCTTGTGGGCTCCACCACAGGTTGCTCCAAAAATCCATCTCGTAGACATTCCACAAATTCCTTTCCTTGCGATCCACTACCCACCTGATTTTCCCAGTCCACCTGCATATTGAAATCCCCCATGATCATTGTAACTTTGTCTTTCTTACATGCCTTTTCTATCTCCTGGTGTATCTTTTGCCCCAAATCCTGAGTACTGTTTGGAAGTCTGTACATAACTCCCATTATGGTTTTTTTTTACCATTGCGTTCCTCAACTCTACCCACACATATTCTATATCAACTGACCCTACGTCATTTCTTGCTATCAATTTAAGTTCATTTTTTATTAATAAGGCAACCCCTCTGCCAACTATATGTCTTTTTGATAGAATGTATATCCTTGGATATTCAGTTCCTAGTCCATATCTCCATAAAGCACACCACATCATATCTGGCAAATTCAATTTGCACCACAAGCTCATTTACCTTATTTTGTACACTGCATGCATTTAGATACAACACCATCAGTACTGTATTTACTATCCCTCTTCTCCTTGTCATCCCTTTATCTGTTCTGAAATCCATCTAAGGTCCTAAATGCCTTTCCATGTACATGTAAGAGATGCCCTGGTATTATTTGGAACAAGAATAATGACATTCTCTCCAGTGCCTTGATCAATACTTTTTCTTGAACCAGCATCATTCAAGAAAGCAAATGATTTGGCCAAAATCACAGTGCTATTTGTCAGACCTTGCTGTGTGCAAAACTGCCTGTTGCATTTCCCACATTGTATGTGAACACTACCACCTGTAGGTTCTTCTCCAAGTCATGCACAATCCTGACTTGGAACTAGGTCACAATCCTTCAGTGACATTGGGTCAAAATCTTGGAATTCACACCCACACAGTGCTGTTAGGATGCATCAGCATCCCCCAACACCCTTCCCCCCACAACTCCATGGGAAATGCAATAGTTCAAGAAAGCAGCTCACCACCATCCTCTTGAGAGTGATTAAGAACCGGTCTGAGCTGGTGACACAAACAGCCCATTGACAAATAGAAGAATAAAGTGACTACACTTTGAAAAGTGCTTCATCGATTGTGAAGTGTAATATAAATGCGAGCTTTTTTTCTTACAGTGAGCCACCCGTATTAACTGATATCTTTCACATTGTTTCTAGAGTTGCCATACATAAAATATTTCAGTTAATTGTCTTCTCCTGACTATCTGAAACTTCATGCACCCTTAGATTCATTTCCATTTCGGATTTATGGGTTCGCTCCTATTAAATCCTTTCTATTGATGTTGAGTATGGGTTGGACAGGTGGCATTCTGTATTCCTGCAGTTTGATGTACTGTCCAAGAGATGGTGCTGTTAGTGAGTTGCCCTGTGCCCAATTTAACTCCTAAAGCAGCAATACAGACTAACTTCATAGGTTAAAGTATAATTTTAATTTTCTAACTTGTTCATCAAAAGAATAGATCACAACTCACTAGCAGCATACTTTGAGCTAGAGAAAGACCATTCTTTATTCAAAGAAAGAAAACAAATGCATCTAAAAAACATTTGGAAAAAGGGTCACTAAATTTTTAATGACCAATATTATGAAGTGGAATCAGGGATAGTTTGAACCGCAGAGCTCTCTAATTCTACAGTGAAAGCCGCACATAGCAATTTGGTGATATTTGTTGCTCTGCCATTAATGGGTTCAAACCAAAAGCTAAAAGCTTCTTTCTGTGGGAGACGAGAGAAAAAAACCTGGATATTATTCCTGATCATTTCTCAACTTCACCATCCATCCTGTGGCTTTTCTGACTCAGATTGCTTGGTGACAGTTAGTGCCAATTAGTGTCAGATTATGGGGTACTTTATGAGGCAGACAATATCCTGTCAGCATCAGATTTTGGACTCTACATCATGGCCCTTCAGTTTTCATCAGTGAGCCATGCCCTGTCATTTTGGTCATGTTTGAAGGCAGAAATAAAAAGGCAATGGTTTAAAAAGACATGGGCATTTTCTGATCCTTAAATATCTTTTAAACATCTTGCCATTTTGTTTGCTCCCTTTCACTTTAACTGTCTCTCAGTATCTCTCATTTTCTCTTTTATACTTTTCTGTTCTTGCTTCTGTCAAGACCTATTTTTACCTTTCTCTCACTCTTTCACTTCTGCATCACTTTCATTGCTTTCTGCCTCTCAGTAACGCCCATCTGCACCTCCCTCTCATTGTATTTCTTATGCCTTTGTTTTGCTCTCCAACTCGCAAGCACTGTTTCTTACTAGTTCTCTCTGCTCTTTCTTGCTTCCTCTGTACACTTACAAACTGCTTCAACCTGATGTTGTAGATGATATTCATGATGAGATGACATTGCTGCATCTGCTGGTAGAGGTTTATATTTTGCTCTTGCTGTTAAACACATTGGGATAGATTCTGATTTTGTGCAACTGTGTAAAATGAGTGATGGTGAATGGGCAGCTCATTTTATGTCTGTCCTGAAAGCTAAAATTGGGATTCAAAATGAATTTTTCATTGTTCTGCAAAGTTAGCACTCACATCTCTTGAAGGAAGCTGTAGCAGCACAAATTCTTTTACATTCCAGTATTCAGCACAGGGCTTTGAAAGCCCAGTGCTCGGAATTGGAACAAATTCTGTCAGGTTCCAGCACCAATCAGTTTAATAGAGGACCCCAGCATTGGCCTAACTTCAGTCATAATGCCTGAGTTAAAATGAGATCTCTTTCGGAAGCAGTACTGACATCGCAATGACTAGGTACCATCCTGAAGCCCAAACTTTCAGTGTCATCTGTTCCTGTAATCCCTGCTGAGCTCAGAAACACAGAGAGATGGCTAACTGCTGCTACAGAGCTTCCCTGCACTCGTCCTGCAGTCAGTTGGCTCTCATCTGCATGGAGTCAGCACTTTCCTTCTGCAATAACCCAGAGATGATTGTTTTCCAGCATCGTTGAGCAGTGTGAATGTACTGTTACATTGCTGAGCCCTTACATGAGAACTGAAGTCTTTCCCAGTAAATGTATAAGAGGCCGAACAGTATGCTTGAGGTTCATGCCTGTAGTGATGACATCTCTATTGTGTTCTTCAGCCCTACAACCCTCAGTCTTCCTTCAATTCTGTTTTATTGTGCATGCCTGATTTCCTTTGTCCCAGTACTGGTAACCATCTCTACAGCCATTTAAACCCAGTTCTTGTGGTGTATACATACCACAATGCTAGTAAGCATGAGAATTTCACATTTTTGACCCAATGACACTGAAGGAACAGTAACATACTGCCAAGGCAGAATGGTATGTGACTTGGAGGGGAACTTACAGGCAGCAGTGTTCCCAGGTTACCCTTGTCCTTCTAGGTGATACAGGGCACAGGTTTGGAAGGGTTCTGTTGAAGGA
Organism: Rhincodon typus; assembly: GCF_021869965.1. NCBI lineage: Eukaryota > Metazoa > Chordata > Chondrichthyes > Orectolobiformes > Rhincodontidae > Rhincodon > Rhincodon typus. The sequence continues at coordinate 23,351,404 of NC_063364.1, read as the reverse complement.
AAATAATCCTCCTTGCCTTCATTGGTCAGAGCATTGAGTATAAAACTTGGTAAGTCATGTTGCAACTGTATAAAACCCTAGTTAAGCCACATTTGGAGTATTGTGTGCAGCTCTGGTCACTGTACTAAAGGAAGAATATGGATGCTTTGGAGAGGGTGCAGAAGAGGTTTAACAAGATGTTGCCTGGATTGGAATGTATTAGCTATAAGAAAAGGTTGGACAAACTTGGATTGTTTTCACTAGAGCATCAGAGAATGAGGGGCAGCATGGATTGAGTGGACAGTTGGAGTCTCTTTCCCAGGATGGAAATGTCAATTACCAGGGGACATAGGTTTAAAGTGAGAGGGAGAAAGTTTAAAGGAGATGTGCGAGGCATGTTTTTTACACGGAAGATGGTAGGTGCCTGCAACACACCACTAGGAAAAGTGATATAAGCAGATATGATAGCAATATTTAAGAAGTACTTAGACAGACACAGGTACAGGCAGGGAATAGAGGGATACATACCACGTGCAGGCAAATTGGATTAATTCAGGATAGCATCATGGTTGGCACAGATATGGTAGGCCGAAGGGCCTGTTCCTGTGCTGTACTGTTGTATGTTTTATGTTTTATAAAGCTCAATGACCCTCTTCCTCTCCACTTTAAGATACTTTTTAAGATGTCCATCCATTTGTTCTAATATCCTCCTTAAATTAGAAAAAACTTGCTTGGACTAATAGTTGGGCAGTCGGCATCTCGAGAATGAAACAGAGCACTGTCACCTCCTGCATCAAATGTTGTCGGATATAATTCCCATGGAGCATCTGGGGTTGTTTCACAGTGTTAAAGGTGCTGCACAAATAGGAGCAGCAGTTTATTTTAATGGCAACTTTGTAACAGTCTAGTGATGGATTCTTCATGTTACCAGTGATACCAGGCCTCTTTTCAAATGGAGGTTGTGCCTCCTATAATAACTGTCACCAACCACATGGTTGCTAGTAGGACTCATCACCATATGTCTCCCACTGTATCTAAACATTCCAGAAGCCACTGTATAAAGCTTGTGCAGGCCATCTCTTGGCAACTGATCCTCCATCCATGCTTTTGTCACTTGATTGAACAGTGGAGCATCTCAATGGGTTGAATGGCCTATTTCTGCTCCTATGTCTTATGGTCTATGGATTATTACAGACCACTTCTGATCAGACTTGCATTCTCTACACCCCTGTAAGCTTCAGCTCTTTCAAAACTCTGTTGCTGATGTGAACATCTGGGTTGCTTTTACCTGCATATTGCAGTCCAGAGCTATCGATAGTGATGGCAGAGACTCCAACTTCATTCGAAACATGGCTAGTCAGGGTTCTCTCCTGCAACTGACATGGGTGAGAAGGATTTACAAGCTGTTTGCACACAGGCTGCTCATCAAATCCTGGGATGGGACTTGAACTGGAAGCTTCAGACTCGAAGGTTGGAACACAACCCACTGCACTACAAAACCTTCTGAAATCTGCCCTATCCATGTTTTAAGCCATACCAATGCCTCTCTTTAAAATTATTACCTCGGTCTATAAATTGCTTCATGACCTATGCTGCCAGAGGAAGTGGTGGAGGTGGCCACAATTACAACATTTAAAGGGCATCTGGATGGATATATGCATATGAAGGGTTTAGAGGGATATGGGCCAAAAGCTGGTAAATGGGACTAGATTAGTTTAGGATATCTGGTCAGCATGGAAGAGTTGGACTGAAGGGTCTGTTTCCATGCTGCATAACTCTGTTACTCTGTGACATCTCTCCTTCCTAACTCTGCAGCCGCTTCCAGCCTTACAACATGACTCACTGCCCTTCAAATTCTCAATTCCTCTTCTTTGACCTTTTACTCACTCTCATGTCCCTCTCCCCATCATTTACAGCCATGCCATCAGCTGCTTAGGACCCACAGTCCTAGACTGATTTTCCCCTCCACCTCTCTCTACTCCAGTAAGACCCTCCTTAATCCAAGCCCAATAAGGGCCTTGTATCACTGCAAGTTGTTGTTAAATTGATTCATCTTATCACGATTGATTTCAACACAGGTTTTAGAATAGAATCTTCAACAGGACGTTGCGTTAATGTCAAAACAGTGTTTGTTCATTTTCTTTTCTGCACAGAGAGAAAAATCAGAAAAATGCAGATAGTTTCCTCAGCCTTTTTGAACATGGGGCAAGTGGGACTAGAACCTGGACCTTTTGGCCCAGAGGCAGGGGTATTACTGTTGCACCACAAGGTACCCAAAGAACAATGGAAAGGGGTGATCATTTGGTGCATTGTGGCAATGATCCACTAACTAAACCCTAATTTCTGATAACCTGCTCAACCATATTACAAGCATATCCAAGATGTACTGGGCTGGGACTTGGCTCCAGAGCTTCTAGCCCATGGGCAGGGACGCTACCACAGTGTCACAAGAACTCCCAGAAAGATGTAACCTGCCCTCACACATCCCCTCATGATGCCTTTAAATGTAATTTAGCTGTACTAAAAAAAGTTTCCTCAAACAACTGGACTCCGAACTGAGTCTGGGATGCAGGCCTAATGTTATAGACAGTTTGTCTTCTCACGGTAATCCAGTCACCCCACACTATCAAGTACAGTGAGTCTGCTAAACCACTCCCCGACTCTGTTTTTATCAGAATGCCCTCTAATTTCCAGAAATGGATTAAAGTCAAACATATTGGCTAAATGGCCATAAAACTGATTACAAATGCTGATTCAATGCTCTTTGTTCTAACTCTTTTTAAGATACAGCAGAAAAACACTTTGCAAACCAAAATTAATCTCTAGGATCATGGATGGAGTCCCACATCAAGGCTCCAAACCCTACACAAACAGCCTGGCTTGTGAAACTGAACTTCTGCTCCAACACTAGATTATATCGCAACCTTGGATTTACTGCCAGTCTTTGGCCCCCTGTCTCATTCTTCCTTTCATGTCCCAGGCCAAACCCTGTGCCACTCTGAGCCCACTTCAACTTTAAGGCTCACTTGCATCCCAATGTTGCACGCTGCACTCCATATTCAGATTCTGCTCCAGATTTGGGCATTGTTCCAGCTCTGGATTTAGTCGCTCACTTCACTTAATCTTAGTTTTCAAATTACCAAAGGCAGATTAATTGATTTAATGAAAAAAATTCAAAGATTTAATCACAATTGATGTCATTAAGGAGAAAGTACATAATTTAAAATCATACGCATGGTTTGTTAAATGATTAAACATGATTTTGCTCCAGTGACATATTTCAAAGCAACAGTAAGAATCAGGAGAGTGATAGAGTTACCAATAAGGTGATCAGAAAAGTAAAGACACTTGTACAAAAGCAAATGATAACATCACACATTATTTTCAATAAGTTGTCAAATATGTGAATATTTGCATGGAAAACCAATCAAATGGAAAGTTTGATCTTAACTATTTACTGTTGAGACACTTGATATTTGAGCTGGGGAATGGAATTTTTTTTTGATCTCTATCCCATTTCAAGCAGACCACGGTTTAAAGCGTTGATTAAGCCTTCCCCTGTTCAATATTTGTTTGAGGATGATCCTTTCCCCATTTCTAATGGCAGATGAAAGCTGGGGCAGCTTGGTGGCTCAGTAGTTAGCACTGCTGTCTCACAGCACCAGAGACCCAGGTTTGATTCCAGCCTTGGTTAACTGACTGTGTGGAGTTTGTATGTTCTCCCTGTGTCTGTGTGGGTTTCCTCCCTCAGTCCAAAGAACTGCAGGCTAGGTGGATAGGCCAAACTAAACTGCCCACATTGTTCAGGGATGTGCAGGCTAGGTGGGTTAGCCATGGGAAATGCAGGGTCATTGGGACAGGTCTAGTTGGGATATTCTTCAGAGGGTTGATATGGGCTGAATGGCCTGCTTCCACACTGTAGAGATTCTATGATTGACCTGAAATGATAAATCTATCTTCTCTCTCTCAACAGATGCTGTCTGAACTGTAATGTATTTAATCATTTTCTTTTATTGCTATCAATCAAAGGTTTATTTAATTGTAATTCACTGAAGCTTTGAGAAGGAGATTAGTGTTCTTTGAAGTCATTGTTCAAAATGCAGTGTGTGAAACAAAGTTCAGGATAAAATAATTCAATGTGGATGGTGGATGGAGGAGGACTGGTGCAATGAACAGAGTTTTTTCGTTTTGGGTTCTCTTAAGTTCTCTAACTTATCCCCGTGACATGCTTCAACCTAAAACTCTTTACTGGCCAGGCATAGCACTTCATCATTCCTACTCCAGGCACCTATTAGCTTGTTGTTGTCGAACAGTGTCACATGCAACATCTTGTAATTTAGCCGAATAAGCCCATTCTATCTTGCAACGCCAGTCACCACACAATCTTATAGTTAGCTGACAACGATTTTCATCCCATTAGTCATGAACCTGGATCTCTCGTTGACCTGGAAAGTAGCTCACTATACCATCCATTTTCCTCAACCGACCCCAACCACTCTGTGGCCTCTTAACCCATGCTGCCAATGGTCACTTCAATTTGTCTTGCATGCCTGGTGTGCTATATGGCTTTTTTGGTATAATTCACCCACTTTGCTCTGAATATTTATTTTTCCTTTTCTGATTTGCCTTTTATCTCTGTGTTTCATCTGTTTCTCACTGGTACAAGTTATTGTTTTTTTCATAAATTATTCTGATGTAACATTCATTGTAGGCTTTCTTTTAACTTTACTGATTTAAGGGGCCAATTGGAATCAATTAATTGAACATGACAATACCATTGGTGAAACATTTGCCTCTGCCTTATGGATTATTCATCAGTCTTTACACAAGGGATGGTCAGCTCCAGGCTGACATGAGGGACACAGTAGCAGAGATAGTGCAGTGCCATTTTGGATGAATGCTTCCTTTCTTTGCAACCTACTGTGCCCTGTGTGAAATACGTTTCAGGCAATCTCTGTTTGAGGCAAACTGTTGGTAAGGCTGAATAGTTTTTGGTTTGTGTCTTAGAGATGGATTTGCCAGGTCAGCCATACACAGACTTGCCCTTCCCTGTGTTACTCAGATTAGCCTGGCATTCCTATCCCTTTATCTCTAGTTCAAGCTGACAAGCATCATTCCTGACCTTTCCATATGCCCAAAACTGCATCCATTTTCCTTCACAGCACAGGAAAATGCCTCCTTCAGCCTTCTTACTTAATACTTAACTGTACTGTCTAGTCTCAAAGAAACATTCCCAGTTTCTGACCCACTCTACTTCCCTTCATTGTTACGCAGTTCTCTATCTCCTTCATTGCCGCATACCACCCTCTTCCACTGGCCTCCTTCCCCCTCTCTTTTCCACAGTGAACTCGGGCAGAATCACTGAAAACAGTACATCCCTCCCCGATGAGCATTCTATGCTCATTTTGAACAGAAGGCCAACAGTCTCGGGTACACCTGTACCACAGTCACTGCTGCAGATGTCAGGTCGGCCTTGTTGAGAGTGAACCCACGGAAAGTGACTGGCCCGGATGGAGTCCCTAGCCGTGCGCTCAGACCCTGCATGGACCAGCTGGCAGAAGTATTTGCAGACATCTTCAACTCTCCTTACTCTGATCTGAGGTTTCCACCTGCTTCAAGAAGATCGCTATCATCACAGTGCCAAAGAAAAATCAGGCAACATGCTTTAACGATTAGCGCCCAGGACTCTGAACATCCATCATTATGAAGTGCCTTAGGAGGTTAGTAATGGCAGACATCAACTCCAGCGTCCCAGATTGTCTTGATCTGCTACTATTCACCCATTGTCACAATAGGTCCACAGCAGATGCTATCTCCCTGGCCCCACACTCATCCCTGGAACATCTGAATAGCAAGGTCATCTACATCAGAATCCTATTTATTGACTTTATTTTCACATTCAAGACCATATTTCCAACCAAATTCATCTCCAAACTCCACGACCTAGGACTCTGCTCCCCACTCTGCAACTCTATCCTAGACTTCCTGACCCGGAGACAGCAATCAGTAAGGATAGATGACAACAACTCCTTCCCAATAATCCTCAACGCCAGTGCCCCGCAAAGCTGTGTACTCAGCCCCTTACTATACTCCGTCATGACTATGTGATCAAATTCAGCTTTAACTCCATTTACAAATTTGCTGATGGCATCACTATAGTGGGTCAGATCTCAAACAAGGATGAGACAGAGTACAAGAAGGAGTTAGAGAGCTTAGTGGCATGGGGGTAAAGACAACAAGCTCTCTCTCTAAGTCAGCAAAATGAAAGAGCTGGACATCGACTTCAGGAGGTGGAGTGGAGGACATGCCCCTGTATCAGTGTATCAGTGATGCTGCAGTGGAGGTGGTTAAGAGCTTCAAGTTCCTAGGAATAAATATCACTAACTAGCCTGCCCTGGTCCATCCACGTCGACACTATAGTCAAGAAAGTACACCAACGCCTTCACTTGCTCAGAAAGTTAAGGAAATTCAACATGTCCGCAATCATTCTTACCATTTTTGATGGATGCACCATAGAAAGCATCCTATCTGGATGCATCACAACTTAGTGTGGCTACTGTTTGACCCAATACCACAAGAAATTACAGAGAGAGGTGACCGCAACCCAACCCATCAGCCTCCTTTCCATTGACTCCATCTACACTCCCCCCTGCCTCCGGGAAAGCAACCAACATAATCAAAAACTCCTCACACCCTGGTTATACACTCTTGCACAATCTTCCATCGGGCACGAAACACAAAAGTTTGAAAGCACGTACCGACAGATTCAAGAACAGCTTCTTCCCTGCTGTTATCAGACTTATGAACAGACCTTTCATATATTAGAGTTGGTCTTTCTCTGCACCTTCTCTGTAGCTGTAATACTATATTCTGCATCCTGTTTTATTACCCTGATGTACTTTGTAAAGTACGATTTGTCTGCTTAGCACGCAAAACAATGCTTTTCAATGTATCTCGGTACACATGACAATAATAAATCAAATCAAATCAAATCAACCCACTACCATCCTTTGCTGCCTTTATTTCCATTTTTTTTCTGCCTACTGATGTCCATTGCCAAATTATTGTCACCCATTTCCACTTTGTTTATACCTGACTGCTTCTCAATTCTAGTAATGGCAGTGATCCTGTTAGTTGTACCCTGTAGGAAGCAGTTCATGCCCTCATGAGAGTTAATGTCTCCTGAACGTAGTTGCTGGCGTCACTACCATCACAGAGCAGTGTGCAATGCAGGTGCTTTAACTGTTCAAGCAGAATTGAAAGAACGTGAGGCAAAAGCAAAGACTCAGGAAAGTATGGAGGCAGCATATGTGAGCAAAAGAAAGGAAAGCAACATTGAGAAGCAAAGCCATTGTTCACAATGGCTTTCAACAGTGGACAGTAAATAGCTGATGAGACCTTCATAATTTTAACTGCAAATATAAAATTTTGATAATTCTCACATGTTGTTGTTTGATGAATTAAAATATTTCATTTTGAATAGGGGTGATTTTTGTGATGTTGAAGTTAAAGTATTAATTGGGCAGCATGGAGGGAGCTTTCATAGAGTCATAGAGTTATACAGCACAGAAGCAAACCTTTTGGTCCAACTCTTTCATCTATCGGTATTATATCTGGAGTGACCAGCAATGCTGACGGGAAAGTGTAAAAACTGTCCTACTCTGGGTCAAGTCATTTCAATATCTGATCACAATGTTTGATGAGAGAGTGTAGAAAGGTCATTTCTCTGTCATATTTTAACCAGCTTCTCAATGTCTTTCAAGAAAGGGAATTTTTCAACCTATTCTGTTTGGCCTACACTTTATTCAGATTCACATTGTTAATTGGCCTTTTTAATGTCCTTTGAAGTGACCTGAGTAACTGTTAAGTTAACAAATAATAGCTAAGATTGGCAATCTATATCATATTAAGAAAAACAATTGTTGCTGTACCTGACCAGGGAGTGCTGGATGCTAAGATTGGAGACCCACACCATAAACAGAACTTAATTCCTCACAATACCTCACCTCATTGAGCAGAAAGTGAAGTTTAAGATTCAAAATGAGCTACTTCAGTTTTCATATTCCAATATCTGATTTATGTATTGTTGTATATGGGTCTGAAAGGGTTAATACTGATTGAGTGCCATGAGCACCATCTACTGTGATAAAGTGATGACAATTGGTGAATGATCTTCAAGGAATCAGACCTAAGACCAGGTCACAGACTCTGTAATATGACTACTGTTCTCTTCTAGCATGTAAATTGTTGCTGAGATCAATAAACCAATATCTTGTTTACTACAAGAGACTTTCCTAGTTAGACCAGAAGTAGTATTCCTCTAGTCTCCTCTGGAGACTCATATACTCAGAAGGTTTTGGTGGCAGCACATACAACATGGTGAGCAGCAGAGGCATTCTTAATATTAGCTTTAACTTCACCGTACAACATGTTGGTCAGCGGTGGTGATCTGAATAGGATCTGAACACTGACCTGCCTCCTCAACAGGAGAATAAACAATGAAGATCATTGGAAGAGATCTGAAGAGCTGATGAACCATGGGAGAGAAAACTTTGTGGCAACACTCAACATTGAAGAATATTTCAAAGAATGACGAAAAGAATTTCAGACCTGGTAAGAGACACAATAGAACAGAAGAAATCTGAAGCTCCAAAGCAGAGTTATAGACTGCATCATGAGGCTATGGTCAGTAATCGGTCCCAGTCCGATTTCAACCGATTGCTGAACAGATATCAGAGATTGAGTGAGTCAAAACTCAAAGAGTAAGGACTCTGTGAAAGATGGCTAGCCTCATCCACAGCAGACCACATATCCTTTGGGAAATGTATTCATAGAAGATATTGGTGGTGGCACAAATATGTACAAACTGACAAAAAAAACCTAGCAAGTGAGGAATGGTGGCTGGTGGGGGTGAGGACAATTGTCCCCATCAGAACAGCTTATTAGCATTCATTTCCTGCAACACATGATAAAGGCTGGGAAAGGGATTGTTAGCTTTAAATGAATGGTTTCTTTGTTTTAATAATGTTTAAATGATGCACAATTATTGTTCTGAGCCTCATGTGCTTTTTTCGTGATTCCTTTGAAATGAATGAATGCCCAATGTAACTGGGCAACCAGTGTTGCCAGGCAATGAGCAGTGCAGGTAAATCAGAAGAGCCTTTTTTTTAGCATACAGAAGCTGTTTCTATTACTTTTTCGCATGAGACCTATCGCAGTTAGTCTTGTTTCTTTTGGCTGCTTTGTTGCAGGACAATCAAAGCATTTCCCTTCCTGTCTTGTGGTGCTGAGAAGGAAGGGAGATGCATACTCAGTGTTATGACCAGCAGGTCGTGGTGCCCATTAGGGGTCTGTGACCTTGGACCTATCATCTACAGCTACAGCTGAAGGCAGAGGTGATCAGAACACATGCTTGAAGATGATTACTGCAGGCTGATGTTTCAATGTACAGTGTAGACTGCCACAGAATACACAATGGCACAGGGAAGCACAGGATAGGAGACTAACTGCATGTAAGCTGGCTCTTCAGAAGTGCTCCAATCTGTGGGCTGTAGATTTTATATGGTACTGGACAAAGGGATGACAAGATAATTATTAACCACAAAGCCTTATTGGCTGTCCCTAACACGATAGTGCCAATTATGTTTGCAGACTTTGTTGGACCCACTACATTGAAAATACCTTCTCTGTGTCTGGATCAGTAGAGCGAGATGTGGAGCAGTACCACCTACAGTAAGGGCCCCTTCTGCTAATGTACTACCACAGGTCTGGATTATGCAAGTGTTGGAACATGTCAGCCTGTACGCAGGGCCTCGTGTGGTCTGTCACTCTTCAATACCTCACCCAATCAGCTTGGCAAAGCCTAGGTGTGGAAGCATACATGCTTTATGAGACTTTCAGTCTCAAACTTTCAGAATCCTTCCCCATTATGACCCTCACCTTTAATTGTCCCTATCCCTTTAAGTTTTATTTGCTGGCAATTTTCCACACACATTGCTGCTGTGCTCTTTATGCTTGATCTGCACCTGAACAGTGCCACGAATGAGCTGATCCAGGAAATTTGAGGGCAGTTGAGCATTCAAGGAGACTTAGCGCAGTTTTGTGCCTTTTCAACATGATTTGCATCAGATAAGGAAAATCAGCCTCATTGCTAATAGCAGAGCATTGTTGTGTGTGATGGCAATGAAACTCATTTGTTCCTGCAATACATCCCTGTAGAGGAATCATAAAATAAATCCAGCTGAGATGACAGATCAGTTACTGACACGCGTATGCACATACACACACACACACACACACACACACACACA
>NC_063364.1:23331386-23341015 GCF_021869965.1 Rhincodon typus | reverse complement strand
ACACACACAGACACATACACACACATACACACACACACAGACACATACACACACACACACATACGTACACACACACACACACACACAGACACATACACACACACACATATACATACACACACACACACACACACACATTCACATACACACACACACACACATACACACACATACACACACACACACACACACACACACACACACACACATACACACATACACACACACAACACATGCATACAGACACACACAGAGACACATACACCTATAGTCACACACACATACATACATAGACACACAAATATACACACAGACAAATACAGTCACACGCACACAGTCACACACACACACAGACACACACGCACACGGACGGACACACACACACACGCACACACAGGCAGTGTCATTGCTCACAGGCACTGACAGTGTCTGTTGATTGCACAGAAATAGGGACTCCACAAACATATCACAAATAAGACAAATCCGCTAATCCTCATCGCACTGGAAATCTCTATTCTTAGACAAACCTTTTAGACTATTAACATGAAATTATAGTTTGTCATACTGTCATCTCATGGCTGATATTTCCTTTCCCTTATATAAAGCACGAGCTGGTGATTAATTAGATTCGGTATTGGGTGCATTTCTGTGTGTGACCCTTGAATTCAGTAAAAAGCAAAGAGAATGCTGGAGAAACTCAATGCTTCTAGCAGTGAGAAACAGACTTAATGTTTCGAGCCCAGTAAGACTGTTCTTCAGAACGGAAAGGTTTCAGTTACTGAAGATGTGAACTATCCCAAAAGCAAGGGTTGGGCTTAGGAGATGGTGGGTGATTCAATTATTTCAAGGAAGTTGAAAGTGGATGGGAAATAACATCACCCGATCAACAGTGGCAGAGGTGCTTTAGCAGGGGATGGCCAGAGGAGAGGGACTTGACATTGTCTCCTCTAGCTGAACGTATTCTCGTAGGTATTCTTGAATAACCTTGGCCTATTCAATTAAGCTTATTTTTAATTATCAGTAATATTGCTCCAGCTAATACTTGAAGACTAGCTGAGTGGGCACCACAGTCAGCATGGGCCAGTTTGGGCTGAAGGGCCTGTTTCCAGGTTGTATTAGTCTATGACTCTGTGACTCTAGGATGTTCAATGAAAAAGGGGGAAGAAACAGAGTGTTTTTAAAATATAATGGCTTCTCCCGAGGCTGCGTCTTTAATTCTTGAAGAATCTGGACAATTTTTTTCAATCCAGGCAGACACACAAGTCATCCATGGCTGTGGTGAAAGATAGGAGGGAAGCACTCCTGAATGACGTCACATTGATTTTCCTTGTGACACCTTTAAAGGATCAGGGTGCTGGAAAATCAAGGAAGAAGGGTGCCTCATCACTTTCCGAAATTACATTTTAATTTTTAGCTTCTTTTGTGATTTGTATTTTGGCAAAGTGCCCTCAGAAGCTGACAAGTTTATTTTTTGTTTGATTTTGGTTATTATTTTACAATAGTAGAGGAAGTCACCTCCCACCAAGCACTTCTTCGACATGAGATGCATAGTTAGCACAGTTTTAGTTACTGACAGCAAATAAGAACTATATTGTACTACTTTGTGCATCTCCACATCCTTCTTTATTTATTCTTTCATGGAACATGGGCATCGCTGGCTAGGCCAGCATTTATTAACCATCCCTAATTCCTCTTGAGAAGGTACAGCTGAGTTGCCCTTTTGAAACACTGTAGTCCATTTGGTGTAGATGCTCCCTAATGCTGTTAGGAAGGGAGTTCCAGGATTTTGACCCAGTGACAGTGAAGGAGCAGTGATATAGCTCCACATCAAGCTCGTGTGTGGCTTGGAGAGTAAATTGGAGATGGTGGTGCTTTCATGTGTCTGTTTCCTTTGTCCTTCCACTTGTTGGAGGTCAGTTGGCTCAGTTGGCTGATGGCTGTTCAGTGATGCTAACAGTGCAGGTTCAATTCCCTCAATAGTTGAGGTTATGATGAAAGTCTACCTTGTTTACCTTGCCCTCGTAATGCATGATGACCTTCAGGTTAAACTCATCACTTCTTTTTTAATTCATTCACAGGAAGAGGGCATCGCTGGCCAGACCAGTATTGATTATCCATTCCGAATTTCCCAGAGGGCAGTTAAGAGTCAACATCATCGCCGTGGGTCTGGTGTCACATGTAGGCCAGACCTTGTAAGGATGACAGATTCCTTCCCTAAAGGACATGAGTGAACCAGATGGGTTTTTCCTGACATTTGACAATGAATTCATAGTCATCATTAGACTCTTAATTTCAGATTTTTATTGAATTCAAATCCCACCATCTGCCATGGCAGGATTCAAATCCAGATTCCCAGAACATTACCTGGATCCAGTGATAATACCATTAGGCTATCTAATAAGAGAGCAGCTCTGTGGCCCCCTGTGATTGTAGAAGTCATGAGTTTGGATTTCTGAAGAAGGGTCCAGACCCGAAACGTCAGCTTTTCTGCTCCTCTGATGCTGCTCGGCCTGCTGTGTTCATCCAGCTCCACACCTTGTTATCTCAGACTCCAGCACCAGCAGTTCCTACAATCTCTGAATGATTTTGGAAGGTTTTGTTGAAGGAAACTTGGTGAGTTACTGCAGTGCATTTTTTAGATGGTATACACTGACACTACTGAGTGTCAGTGGTGGGAGGGAGTGAATGCTGAATGGAGTGCCATTCAAGTGGATTGTCTTGTACCTAACATTGTGAAGCTTCCTAAATGTTGTTGGAGCTGCACTCATCTTGGTAAGTGAAGAATATTCCAACACACTCCTGATTTGTGGTGAGCAAACATTAGGGAATACAGAAGTGAATTACTGACTGCAATATTCCCACCTTCAGACCTGCTCTTCTCGGTACAGTATTTGTATGCAATAATAATCTATGAGTTGAAGATAGTCAGGAATTCAGAGTCAATAATGATCCTATGGACTCATATGACAGAATTCCTCTTCAATTCTGCAGGAGTATCAGCATTAGGTAATTTCAGGCTATCACAAATTTATAGACAAATAAATGTATAGAAATTTCTATACATTTATTTGTCTATAAATTTATTGCAAAGTGTTTTGATGTTAAGCTTTTTTGCAGTGAATCTGAGCCTGTGATTCCGCCCATAATTCCCAAATTCCCACACTCGCTTGTAAAATGCTGCGCGAACACAGCAAATATTCTCTAACTATTCGTAACTCTTCAATGATCTGTTTATCTTAATCAATAATAAAATTAAGTACTGGCAGATACCCCATCTACTGTTTTTAATCAACTTGTAAAACAAAATAATAAAATAAGTTCTGCAATATTCTAAAATATTTTGCCTCTATGTCCAAAATTAGATGGGTTTACTCTGATAACATTTTAATTTGTGTCTGGAATTCCTGTCCTCACTTTCTTCAAAGTTTCTACCACACCTCTCGAGTCCTTCCCTGCTTGGTTTCTCCATGACTCCGGAAGGCTAACTCCATCACCAATTCTCCTCTCTCTTGTCTAACTGGAAGTCGACTTCACATATCTCCCTCACTCTTTCCTTTACACACACTGTCTTCCTTTTACTCTCTCCTCAGAAACAGAGGAACTGTCCTCTCGCGGGAGAAACTATAACTAAGGGTTACTGTTTACATCTAGCAGTTGCCCATTTAAGCCAGAGATGAGAGTTTTTTTCTCTCTCTCTGAGAGGATCATGAGCTTTTGGAAACCTTTTCCTTGAAAGGCAGACAAGCTGAGTGTAAATATTTTTGGTTGAAGTAGGTGCTTGATAAGCAAAGGGGTGAAATGTTACTGAGAGCAAGCTGGAATGTGGAGTATTTGTATCAGCCATGACTTTAATAAATGATGGAGCAGGTTTAAGAGGTTGAGTGGCCTACTCCTGTTCTTTATTCATAAATTCTCACTCCCTCACTTTCACACCTTGGCCATGCCAATTTGCCCTGTGTCCAGGGATATGCAGGCTAGCTGGATTAGCCATAGGAAATGCAGGGTTACTGGGATAGGGTAGGGTGCTGGGTCTGAGTGGGATGGTCTTTGGAGGAGCAGTATGGTCTCAAAGGGCTGAATGGCCTGCTTCCACACTGTAAAAATTCTATGATTCTATGATTCTCGCTCTCCCTCTCATGCTCCTATCTTCCCCTCTCATTTGACTCTCCTTCCCTCTCAGTCTCTTCTCCCTCTCACACTCTACTCACACAGTCCTCTCCCTCACCTTTCTCACTGTCCCACTCACATGCTCACTCTTTCCCTATGATATGTTCCTCCCTCTCTCTCTTCCCTTACACTTTCCTGTTCTCCGTCACACACTCCTCTCTCCTAAGTTACACACTTGTCTTCACCCTCACATTTTCCTGTCTTCTCCCTCACACTCTCCTTTTTCCTTCAAACACTCCTCTTCTCCATAATGCTCTTTTCTCCCACACACTCTTTTCTCCTCCCTCACACTTCTCTTCTTCCTCACACATTACTCTCCCACTGCACACTCTCCTCCCTTCTCTCTTGAACCCTCCTCTTCTGCCTCACATTCTCCTCTCTCCTACCTCACATGCTCATACTCACCCTCACTTTTTCCCCTCTTCTCCCTCACAATTACCTTTTTCACTCACACACTCCTCTTCTTCCTCATATTCTTTTCTCCTTCACACTCTCCTCCCTCAGACTCCTCTCTCACACACTCCTCTCCTCCCCAACACTCTTCCCTACTCCCTCACATGCTCTTCTCCCTCACATACTCCTCTCCTACTTCACAGTCTCCTCCCTTCTCTGGCACAGTCTCCCCTTCTCCCTTACTCTCCTCTCCTCCCTCACACAATCCTCTCTTGCATTTCCAGTTCTTCACACTCTTCTCTTCTCCCTAATGCTCTTTTCTCCCTCTCACTCTTCTCTACTCCCTCACACTCCTCTTTTTCCTCACACACTCCTCTCCTACTACAGACTCTCCTCTTCTCCCTCACTCTCTTCTCCCTCACTCTCCTCTCTTCCCCTCATTATTCTGCACTCTCTCTCTCTCCATGTTCCTCTCCTACTCCTCTCTCTCTAGCACTCTTCTGTTTCCAGCCCCTCTTCCACAAATTCTCTTCATCTCACTTTCCCCTTCTCACACACTCTCCTCTCTCCTCCCTCTCACACTCTGCTGGTCCCCCTCTCTGGCACATTTCCTGTGTGTGTGTGTGTGTGTGTGTGTTTCTTTTTGAGCTGGGTAACTGCTGTCGGATTTTTGCTTTGCCTTTCGCCTTTCATCCTGCGGAGGGTCAGGGAAGCTTTGCCTAAAGTGAACCCCTTGTTGCTGCAGTAGACCTCCATCCCTGGGCTCCGCTCCAGCTCCCCCTCCCCGCTATTTTCTCTCTCTCTCTCTGCAGATGTAACGTTGGCATTTTTAGTTGAAATCTGCTGACTGTAATTTGTAACTTTCAACTGTTAAATCTCGGAAAATTGGATTTAAAAAAAAACGATTTATTCCTGTTACACAGTCATTTACTGAATCCCACGGAGAGGGGGAGGTGGAGGATGAGGGAGGGAGGTGAGGGGAAGGCTTTAATTTCACTCATGTTGGTGATGCACAGGATTGGAAATCTGTAAACTGAACGGGGCACGCTCGCCTCCAGCTCTATATCATGTCTCTCTAATCACGTCTCCTGCTTCTTTTTTTACTCCCCCTCTCTCTCTCTCGCTCGCTCTCTCTCATTTTCTCAGCCCCAGCACGCAGCATCCCCGCGACGCTGTATCTCAGTCTAACTCGTCCCTGTGCCTGTGACTGGACAAGCCCCCCTACCCTCCCTCCCTTTGGCTTTGGATCTGTACCACTCCTGGGCTTCCAGGTGTCAGTTTCGCTTGGAATTTCTGGCCGGTCAATTTCTCTCTCTGGTCCTGCTCGCATCCTTCCTTTGTGATCACTGTGGTTGGATTTTTTTTTGAAATCCTCTCCCTCTCTCTCTTCCGAATCCAGGGCTGAAATTATCGAAGTAACTGAAAAACAAAGGTGGCAAATACACAGAGCCGGCGGATGTGAAGATGTTTTGAAGAGGAGACGCGGTTTTTCCTGCCTGTTCCCTATCTGTGTCCTCTCCCTCTCCCTCTGTCTCGCTCTCTCTCTTTCTCCTGTCTATGGGAGCGTGTTAGCAACGCCTGACAAAGTGAGGGGGGATTATAAAGGGCTCCGGACAAGCTTGTAACAGTTTTGACACACTGAACATGTCGCGTTGGCCTGCCTTTTCTACGCGGGGATTTCTGTGGAGGATTCTGTGGGTTACTTGTAGTTTGCAAAACTGTTTCTGGGTGCGGGCCTGCCCGGGGAACTGTATCTGCAAAATCAGCCAGATTTACTGCAATCAACCCGATAATGTCACCATTTTCCCCGTCCTGGATTTGCAGGAGATGGAGAACGTTACGGAAATGTAAGTAATTGCTGGTTTCTCATTTTTCCCGTGTGTGTGTGCGTCTGTGTGTTTTAATTTCGACTCACGTTCCTTGCAGTCGCTGGGCTTTGAGTCAGTGTATAGGACTTCGCTATTTATTGTACAGAGACCTGTCCCCCTTTGCACATTGCCCTGTGACGACGGGCTATATATAATCAGAGAGGAATCAGCTATCACTGAACTGCTTACTGACATATTCAAAATGGCAATAATATGTTTATAGAGCGCGGGTGTGCTAGGACTTTCAAGTTATCAATGTGGGACTTTATTTTTTTCACTTACTAACACCGCAGTGCAGTTAAAGATGCCCCCCCTCACGCGTTCTGCTTTCTTCTACAGAGATTTGCCACTGAGTTTATTCCTTTTTTTGACAAAAGTATCGAGTTTTAGGAGATAAAATGTTGCTTGCAACGAGACAAGGACAGAGTGAGGGTCATTTCTTATATTCTGGGGTTAAAGTTCATTCGTGGGAGGAGGATGGAATGGAGTTTAAAGAAGCGAATCTGATGATCGCGCCCCCCCCCCCTCAATCCCGCTCTCTTCCCCGCCCCACCATTCCCACTTTTCCCTGGACCTCTCTGGTCCCATTCCCAGTCCGGAGCTGGGAGTCTGTGTTACCTGGGTCTAACTGCAGCCGGAGCTGTCTGTCTCATACCCTGCATTTGGCCATCGAGACAAACAACATCAGAGGCCAATGCAATGCCTGGTCTGGCAGACCGCTTTGAGGGAAATGGAGGTTCGCTTCACAAATCCCTCATCTCAAGAAAGTCGAGGCTGCCTCTGAGCAGAGCATGGGGTCTGTCAGGATTGGAGTCCTCAAAGCGGGACTTCAAAACCCGTCTCAAATCCATAAGAGCTGCTTCATGTCTTTACGTCTGCTCGTCTCATTTGACTCAATTCAACTTAACATCTGGGTCTTTCAATCTCTCTCTCTCTCTATTTGTTTTATTTCTCTCTCTTGTCCTCCTGCTTCCCTATTAGTGTCCCCTCCAACCCCTTCTCTCCCTCCCTCCCTCCCTGCTCTGGCCTCTAGTGGTTTCTCTCCCTGTCCTGTTTGTTTTTCCCGCTTCTCACTATCTGTCTGCCCCTGACTCCGAGGGTTTGTCTCCCTGTGTGGCTCACGGACTCTTTCTTTTCTGATTGTATCGCTTCATCTCGCTGTACCCCCATCTTAGCTTCACCACCCCCTCTCTCTCATTTACCCTTCATCTCCAGCCCCACTCTGCGAGCCCCCAGTGAGAGATGAGCATCTCCCTCCGTCAGTTGGAAGGAATTCCCCTGCCTGGGCTGAGTTTGAACCGGGTTGGTGAAGCACCGTTTTCTTTTCCCAGAACTGTCCTTGCCCCCCACAGGGCTGCAGCCGAGTCCCAGTGGGGGTAAAGACGAGAGAGGGACTCTCCAATCGCGCCAGCCCCCCCCCCCCCCCCCCCCCCACGAAGTTTGTTTGAGGTCCACTGACTTCAGCGGTAGTGTCCCTTGGAACAAGTCCGCTTTTCATACAGACCCATTCCACCTCCTCACCCTCCCCTACGTTCCCCATCCCCCTCCGTTCCTCCCCCCTCTTCCCCACCCCCCCTCCCCTCTCCCCCTCCCATTCTCCTCCTTTCTCTCCCCTCTTCTGCCTTGCAACTTCCCCCGTGCCCTCCCCTCTTCCCATCTCGCCCACCTTCACCTTCCCCTCTCCTCCCTTCACTCTCCTCTTCCCCTCTTCCTTCCCCCTCCCCTTCCCTCTCTTTCCCCATTTCCCCTTCCCCTCCCTTCCGTCTTCCCCTTCCCCCTCCCTTCCCCTCTTCCCCCCTCGCTTCCCCTCTTCCCCCCTCGCTTCCCCTCTTCCCCCTTTCCTTCCCCTCTTCCCCTTACCCTCTTTCCACTCTCCTCCCTTCACTCCTTTCCCCCCACTTCTTTCTTCCCCTCCCCTCCTTCCTATTATCCCACTTCTCCTACCCTTCTTCCCTCTCCCCCTCCCTTCAATCTTCACCTATTCTTCCTCCCCTCCTCTCACTCCTTTCTCTCCTCATCCATCATCCCTCCCCCTTTCCACTCAACCCATTCCTTTCTCCACCCCCCCTTTCCATCCCCTCTTCCTTCCCTCTTACCCTTTCCCTTCTTCTGTTACCCCCACCTCCTGCCTGCCCTCTCCCCCGTTCTCTCTCTTGCAACCCCAACACGTCACTTGGTGTCAATCCTGTACAGACTAGACACAGTCTCAGAAGGTGCTTCCAGAAATAAACAAGCGCCTATTTCCGCCTTTGACATTTCTGCGAGGATTTTGTGTTACAACATCTTCATTAGCCACAGTATTCGATGAAACGACCCCCCTTCCCCAATATCCATGCTTTGCCAGATAGCAACTGCTCAAATCAAAGTGTAAAGTAGAATATACCCCGCCTTCGTTAAATCCTGCCGTGGCTATTTAGGGAGGTTCGGATGAAATCTTGAAAGCAGGAATCTCCGAGATGTGCAATTCTGCCGCAAGTCTACATACCAACACATAGGGGAGGCTGCAGGATCACATTTTAAACTGCGGCTGCACTCCGAGCAACAGCGTCAGAAACAGGCTCGGCGCTTCTCACGTCCAATTCCAGCCGAAAAGTCGGTGAAAGATCCGCCTGTCGGTGGTTATTGGTCACGAGAAGCTCGGCAAGTACCGGCTGGATGTTAATGCGGTTCCAGTGCAGATGCTAGGGGCTGGAGGAAATTCATTGCCTGTGCAGGGATTACTGCTTGGAGTGAGCCCACTGTGGCTGCAATCGGAGGGAGTTTCGGTTCATACAAAGTTCCAAACGTGTTCCCAGGAGTCAGACAGAGCGACAACACCCTGTCAATAATCCTGTCACACTCCTACTGGTTAGCCGCTCAGAAGTTATCTCAGAATGCTGGTCCATCTTCTAAAATCAAAAATTCAAGTGTTGGTAAATGGTCTCTCGTTTTCTCAATTCATTGTGATTATGACACTTCCCCAGACGCAACAGCAGCAACACAGTTTAGCAAAATAGAGAAAGGGGGTGGTCAGTCGGAATATCAGCAAGAGGGTCAGAGAGTGGCCAGAAGCAGAGATGGCTGGCTCCTTCAAGGAGATACTTCAGATTGGAGGTTCTTGGTTCAGGATCAGGATCACTGAAACAGGCTCAGTGACTGGGAGCTGAGGACTAAGGGCACTGGGATCAGTGATCTGTCTGGGACTCAGGGATCAGTGTCAGG
>NC_063364.1:23297376-23331376 GCF_021869965.1 Rhincodon typus | reverse complement strand
GGCACTGGGATCAGTGATCTGTCTGGGACTCAGGGATCAGTGTCAGGCACTGGGATCAGGGATCTGTCTGGGACTCAGGGATCAGTGCCAGGCACTGGGATCAGGGATCTGGCTGGGACTCAAGGATCAGAGACCAAGGTTAAGCGCTGAGATCAGGGATTTGTTTGAGGACGTGGGAACTGGGAATGGAGGACTCAGCTGAGGATTTAGAAACCAGGATAAAAGACTGGTATCAGGTACCTTCTGAAGACACAGGCTAGCTGGGATTAGGGATTAGGGATCAGGATGCAGGTCTGGGCTCAATGTCTGGGACTGGGTTTTAGGCACCAGGGAACTGTCTTAGGCACCAACTAATGCTTCCTAATTTGACAGGGGGTTCTGGAACTGGAATTGAAATCTCAATAGAATAACAATAGCTATGCTCACAATCAGTGTCTCACTCCCTTCTCTTTCTCTCTCAGTCCCTCATTTGTTTTCACTTTCTCTCTGAAGAAAGCTGGGCAGAGATTGGACACAATGGAGAGACATCGATAATGTGTTGGGGTACAGATTGATGGAGCATGGGAAAAACTGGCAGGGAGAATGTGGAAATACCAGAGCTGGAAAGGCAAGGATACATATGTAAAGGTTAAGAAAGTATGCCAGGCTGTGTCATGGTGTGACAGTGATAGACTTTGTGGGAGAGTGAGTCAGAGCAGGAAGGCAATGACAAAGTGAGAAGTGAAGGATCTGTAACACGGGGGTGGAAAAGAAGAGCATCTTAATAGTTTATGTTTGAAGGAAGGGTACCAAGTTTCTATCCTTCTAATTAATTTATTGCAGTCTACAATTGAATATCTTTGTAGTTCTATTTATAACGGCACAGTGTACAAATGTCCAGGAATAGATATAAAAATCATCTCCTGGCCTTGGGCATTGTATTATCTCACCCAGTTGCACTGTGAACAATTGATGTGCTTTTCAAGGAAAATAAGTTACTTAATGGCGATCTATAGGAAGCTAAATTAAATTAACAGCCCAGTATTGCACCGGCTGTGCTCTGCTTCTGTTAACATTTGTAAATTAAAACGACTCAACCATTTAAGGTAGTGGGATTCTAAACTGGTCAATAAACCCACGGATGCATTGACTTCAGATTCTGCTGAAGGCTGCATGTTGAGCAGGCTAACACAGTTAATCTAATCACAAGGGAATGTACACACACATGGTCCCAGGAAAACATCTCAAAACAACCTGTCATTTGTAAATTGTCTGGAACTAGTAAAAATGCAAAACTGTTAATCTCGTTATCGCATATAATTTTTAAAAAAATTATATCATTACACATGTTTATTTCACAGCCCTTGCAATTTTTCATTTCTAAATTATAAAATATATTCAAAAGTATTCTGGAAACATGACATATAAATAAAGAAAACATTGAAAATGCACAAGAGATCAATCAGCATCTGAAAGACTTGCTAATGTTTTCAAGTGGTGTCTTACATTATTAAGATCAAATATTTCTCCAGGATTCCCTGACGCAAGTTAGTTTTTGGAATATCTGCCTGCTGCATTTTTTTTTTAAATTGTTATTCCAGAATATAGAAATCAAACTTGCTGATCTTTCACACCAAAATTGTCTGGTGAATCTATGGTGCCTACCAATTCCTGCTGGTTTTAAACATCTTTACAATGGTTGTACCATTTCAGTTCCAGGTAAAAGCTTAGAAATGGCACTGTTTATGGAAGGCAATCTATCACAACTTAACAAGAAAATCCATGGTGTATATGAGGGAATGGGCCCATAGCTCACAGTAACTGTCTGCAGTTATTGGATCTATATTTATAAATGTAACTCTCATTTCTAGTACAGGCTTGCCAAGTGGTAGGCTCCCGTGTTTGAGGTGATGGCGTCTGTTATGTCCAAATATTTTTAGTTCATAACCAATTTAAAACAGCTTACAACTGCATCTGGCAAACAACAACCAATTGCTGCTATTAAACATTCAAAAGGGTTTGTGAGGCTCATTCTTTCCAACACCCTTTGCTGGGATTAGCATACGGATAGAACTGGTTGCACTGATATTGATCCACCTTAATTAATATAAAGCTAAACATTAAAACAAGCATAGTCCCACTTAATGATTATATTTATGATTTATCAAGTCTAATTGTCATTTGAAGACAATTCTTACTCCATGATCCTGATTCTAAATGGCTTTCTGTTGACGGCAGGTGCCTAGATTGTGGGTACCCATCAACTTTAGCCAAATGGTTTGGAAATGCAATTAAAAAAAATTCTATTTAAGGTGACAGTGCCATGATAAGTAAAGGGTGGCCTAATATTGAGTGTGCAGAGTTTGAATACTATGTGTAGAAGCCTTTGAGTGTATGTGTGCCATGAATTAGTCTTATTCATCCATTTTATCTGATAAAATTTCCTAAGTGCTGTCCAAATGTTTTACGTATTCATATTCTTGGTGCACATAAATATGTGCCAACAAGCAGATGGAGGGGCGTGTGGCCTCAACATCAAATCAAGCTTTGTTTCTTAGCTGAATGGATGAGGGAGGTATTCATCGCTCCCTGTTGTATTTTTTTTTAACCAGCTCCCCAATTATAAATGACTTGGGGTGGAAAAATAAGGAGAGTGAGTGGGACCTTCTAGTAGAAATGGGAATAGTCACATTACAGAGCCGGAGGACCAAGGAAAATCACAAGCTGGAAACAGTTCATTAAAACACTGTTGAACCATAATATTTTCTCACCCATGCCCTTGGAGAAAAATCAGCCAGGGTACTGAGCTCTACTTGAAAGTCCAATTCCTTTCCATTATCTGGCTGCCTCCTAGCATCCTGTGTTTTTAACTGATGTTAATCAGCTCTCTCGCACTGTCAAGCTCGGTTACTCTTTCCAGGATTTTAAGAGATCCTGATGGCAAAACTATTTATTCTAAGCTGCCTGATCTAAATGGAGTAAACCTTATTTAGCTTGTGCTGTAGAACTAATAGGAAAGAAACAAAAAAGTTCCTCACAATAATTTTGCGTTTGGAGGGTGTACTAAAAATACATGCTAAGTGTTTGTGTGTTTTTACAGCATGTTCTTAATTACAGGAGCTGTAATGAATATAATCTTGTATTAGATTTTATCATTGATCCAGTGTGTCATCATTTTAAGGATGTTACATTGATGTTTCATTATGTTGATGGTGCCAGGTGGGGAATTCCAGTGTGTTGACCAGGTAATGATGAAGGAATGGTAGCATATGTCCAAGCCATAATGGTGGCTGATGTGTTCGACTGATAGAGACTGTTGCATTGTGGAATAGAGGATGCATGATAGATTGGGGCAATCATAGCCTCGAGTGGCTACATAAATTCAGATGTGTTTTTAAAAAGCTATTGGTTAACATAATATTATAGAATGCAGACTATATAGTAGGTTCAATGAGTGAGCACAAAGTAATTACTAGATATTCTAGTTCATATTCTGTGAGGAAATAATTGCATTTGAGGGAATGATATCTGATAGAGCAGTCAAACATTTCATATCTAAAGAAAGCATTCCGAACAGTGTTTAGTGTGATCTAATTGTATCGCTGTTGCGCTAATTTTTAATCTGTGCATTTAGTTCTGGCTCTCACTTCCCAATCTTTCTGCTTTTAAAATAAAGTTTCCAGCACTTGGTCAATTTAATAAGGAGTTACTGAAGAGCAATTTGGGTTTGAAAGCAAAAAGGCCAGATGCCCCAGTTCTAGCATTTATGTAAAATTCTGTTAGAGGAATCTTTGGTGGAATTTACCCTTTATTCTTCCCCACTGTGATAGATCAATGTTATTCCTGATTGTCATTTTATTTCATATCCAAAAATAGAGTTACAAAATTGAGTGATTACTGGCTTAGGGAACTTAATATCCCAAATCTCTATTGTGAGTTTTCAGTGTCTGCAGAATGTAGAGGCTACAGGGTGTGACACATCAATTTGCCAAGCTTATTTCAAATTTACTTCCTTCCTCCATAAACTTGGGGATGAACCAAGACAGTGAAATTGTCAGAAAACAATAAACTTGAAGTGTCCCTTCCAGATAGCAGAGCATTCTGACTTGGACATTCGCTAACCTTCCCTAATCATCCCTGGATCAAAATCCTGCCACCTAACACCACGACACCATCAAGACAAAGACCAAAGCAGTTCATGAAAGAAAGCCCACTGTGATCCGAGGGCAGACAATAAATGTGACCTTATGAACACGTCCCTTAAATATGGTTTGTTTTAAAAAGGTGGATTTTAAAACTTATTACTTGCCGTAAAGGAACAAAGCAGGATAGAAACTAGGGTAAAAATATGAGGCAAATCAAACCATAGTTAGAAACCAACATCAAACTTGACTTTTAAAGTTCTATACATTGTAGGAGGAAGGAAGGACTGACAGTCAAGAGCCCCAAAGAGTTGCTGGCAAACAATAAATTAACGGAAGTGAACAGTGTGATGAAACTTATTTGGAACACATGGCGTTTGTAACATGGAGGATGACAGTGCAGGACTGTGTACTCGAAATTTGGGAGGAAAAGTAGAAATTCAGGGAAGGATAGATCACATTAGTTTTGATGAAATGGAGACAAGACCAGAATGGTTGCAATAGTGACAGACGATACGGTCTAGAGGCTGCAAAGAGACTACAAGATGTACGAGACTGAATCTATCTAATGGATAATTATATTTTCCAAGGGCTGCTTCTATATTGCAGCAATGGTAGAAAGCTATGCTGTGGAGGCAATTTGAAACAGAGATCTGTAGACGTGTGATCTTTTATACATTTTTGTGACAGAGTACATAAACTAAAGCTGATCACAAAGGCAATTCAATCTCTGTTTTTTTCTTGAATGGATTAAGTTTTCTGGTACATGAACTCTTGGACTTTTTTAGGACCTCAAGTAATGAGCATTGACCTCAATTATTTGCCCTTATTGGGACTCATTTAATCAAACTGTTTCAGTCAAGCATCCATTGAATAAATGTCAACTGCACAAACTTCTTAACATTTGGGCAGAAAATTTGCAGGAACATGTAAACAGCAGCTGTAATTAACAGTCAACATTTGGTAAAATTGGGCTTTCTTGTTCAAGCGACGTGCCCCTTAACCTCAAAGGCAGAACTGAGGCGTTGGCGATCCTCTTGTAGCACTTGGGCTTTGGTGTGATCCTGGTGAAGTACATATAGACTGGAAAGCCTATCACTTGTGAACAAACTAAATCAAATTCCCTGCAGTGGGTAATACCCCATCCTTGGTGGGTACCTGGTCCATGCGACTGGTGACAGGCTATTCCTGTCAGATCCATGTTTGCTGAGCTGGGGTTTTCTTTTATGTTCTATGCTCACTTCCTCAACTGAAGATCCTCTAAAACCCTGCCACCTGTGCCTCAACTCACACTCTCTGCTCCCTATCCCTTGTGTTTGGTGACCTATATCGGCTCATGGTCAGGCCATTTTCAAATTCAAAAATTCTCCTTTCTTTACTCAAATCCTTCATCTCTGCCTATCTGTGTGACCTCCTCCAGTCCTATAATCCTCCAAGCTGTCTGTACACCTCTAATTCTGGCCTCATGAGTATCCCTGATTTTAATCGCTTTGCTATTGGTGGCCATGTCTTCATTTGCCAAGGCTCCATGCTTTATAATTCCCTCAAGAAGCTACTTCTCCTCTCTATATCTCATTTAAAAAGAAAACAACTGCTCATGGGATGTAAGTGTCATTGCCTAGATCAACATTTTTGCTTATCTCAAATGGCCCAGAGGGCAGTTAAGAGTCAACCACATTGGTCTGGGTCTGGAGTCACATGTCAGTCAGACCAGTTAAGGACAGCAGATTTTCTTCTCTAAATGGCAATATTGAATGAGATGGGATTTTACAACTGTTGATATTGGTTACATGGTCACCATTAGTTACATGGTCATTATGAGGCCAGCATTTTATTACAAAATTTCATTGAATTCAATCTCACCATCTGCCAT
Organism: Rhincodon typus; assembly: GCF_021869965.1. Lineage (NCBI taxonomy): Eukaryota > Metazoa > Chordata > Chondrichthyes > Orectolobiformes > Rhincodontidae > Rhincodon > Rhincodon typus. The sequence goes on along the minus strand of NC_063364.1, from coordinate 23,325,382 downwards.
TTGAACCTGTGTCCCAGAAACATTAGCCTGGTGTCTACAATAGCTAGTCTAATGATAATGCCACAATGCCACTGCCTTCTCTAATTAAGTCAGCCTTCTTTAAGACCCACTCTTTAAAACCCATGTTGTTGTCTAAGCTTTTGCTCATCTGAGCTTATATTTCCTTTAGATGTCATATTTTGCTTTATCAGGCTCCTATGAAGTTTTATTCCCTTAAAGGCACTTGTAAATTACAGTTGTTGTTGGGTGCTGTTATAGCTGCGCCAATATTCAGTGAGTTGGGTGGGAGTTTCAACTCGATCCACATCCACTGTGCAAGTGACGGTCTGTGTGAGTTCAGTGCAAATTGCTTCGAAGCATTTCCTTTCTCCAGTTTGATTTTTTTTTGAGAGTGTACCAGGGAAGATGGGGTGGGTTGGGGTGATGGGATGGTACTTTCCTATGTCTGCTTTTCCTATGATTTTCAGGATGGATTGCTCAATTGTTCAGTGTTCTGGTCAGGGACTTTTAATTACTTGCAAAATTTCAGGTTGCGCTTGAGATGGGTTGAAGGTTCAGTCTGCAGCAGATGTTCCAATGTTTTGGACAGGGTCCAAGGAGTTTTAAACCTGCAGTCATTTACTAATGACAGGGAGAAAATCACTACATCTCAGTAAGAAGCTGTTGAACTCCTGTTGAAGTAATGGACCAGAGAGCATGTCCTTAGACACCTGAAATCTGTTTATTTGTTTCTTTAGCATGTGGCAAGCAAACACCTTTCTCTTACTTCTTATTTTGGTGGGCAAGAGAGGACTTGTGTGTGGATGAGGCGAGAGAGTTGTTCAAGCAGCCTTTCTGTTTCCATTGGGCCAATAACAGTCCTGTGATTCTGTGAATTGCTGTTCTTGGGCCAATATATCCTAATGCTCCGATGTTCCACAACATTTACGCTCCAGTGGTGATAGTTACATCATTTAAATAGACTCAAGGCTGAGGCAGACATTTGTGGCATAAAAGCAAAATATCAAGTACTGAAATCAAGGTTTCAAGAGACATAAATTTCCTTGCAACAGATCTGTCAAAAGAAATGACACTGTGCTCTGACCTTTCTTACAATAGTGTCACGTGCACTTTCTGTCAGCAATTTTTGATAAACTGACAGAATCTCAGAAATCTGCAAAATCCCATGCTCCCCATTCCACACATAAACAGATTAATTTTATAAACCCTCAACATCTGGAACTGAACGTCAAAGGAATTCAGAATGATAGCAGTTTTGTGAATTTCTCATTCTAGTGATGTTTTCCTTGGATTTTGTTTAAGATGTGGATGCTTGGACAGGATATGTTGCAAGTTTTCAGAACTCAGCTTGACTGAGATTCTGCTGTAAACCAGCAACTTCCAGCATAGTCAACATGTATCACTTCAGATGTGGCATCATCCTTTTTGTCTTGATTTCTTGCAATACACAGCAATAATTTGTTGTTGTACACTACAAAACCTCTGTATTTCCAAAGGACTAACAGAAGGACAACCTTACAGACGCAGTGAGGATAGCAGCTAGAGGAACTGGAGCAGACTGGAGAAATTGCAAGGAAAAGCCCATTAGTGACTGTGGAACAATGTTAATTGGAAATGTAGCCCACACATTAAGAGTTCTGTTTACATTTTCTGTATTCCTTACAGAAAAAAAAATCTTCATCTGCAGTGTCCTGTTGCTGAGTAATTCATAACACTCCCACTGATGCCATCCAATGAGTCTCAATTGATACAAGAAGCCCTCAACAGATATACCAAATTCATTGTAATGAATGTGTCCTGCTGTTTTCTATTACAGATGTCACAGGATATTGAGTTTGTTCTTAAAGCCTAAGTTGGTACTTTCTTATGATTCTACCTCTGTAGTATTTCCTCATTGTGAGGCCACTGTCTTGATAGGAGATTCTTGGGATGCACTTTGGCCTTTCTTCCAGTCAATCACATCTCCAGAAGGAACTGCTGCATATTGCATCTCTTGGTCAGCCCGGGACCTGTATGCCTTCTGACATCTAAGCAGACTTCAGATTAGGTTGGTGGGAAGATGTCAATGTGTTGGTGTTCTGATAGACATTAGCTATCTTTCAAGGCTCAGCTGAGGTCTCATGGAAAGTAAAGATGGAAGGTTGTGTCATTTTAAATACCTATATCATTAAAATTCCACTAAATACAAGGCTTCCTTTGCCCTTCAAACATTCTAGATGTAGAAAGATGACAATGATGAATTGGCTTTGGTTTGTGATAATTTCTTTCCTGATATTTCTGTGACATTGTAGCTCCACCACTGTATCCAACAATTTTATAAACCTGCACAAACTTGAATATTGTGGGCAAAGCAAACCAAGGGCACTCCCTGCTGACTTCAAAGAAAGTTGTCCACAAAGATCTAGTGATCTCTGTTTTGTGATTTTCCTCTTTTGACTATTCAAATCTGGTGCCAAATCAATGGGATCTCAAGACATGCAGCAGCAGTGATGTCAGCAAGCAGATAGACAGCCAATCACATTGAAGTATTCAGTCACAGCAAGTTCAGAATTTAAGAGCACTTCAATTTTAAATTTTCAAATAGCAAAATTATTGATCAGATTATTGTGGAAGCTAAAAGAAAGATAAACAGATTGAGCAAACATACTTGCATAAATGTGGATATATTTTAACAGTTAACATTCCATATATATAAAATAAATTTTGTAGGGATAGGTGGAATGTTTAGCAGTAATTGTGAAGTTAATACTCCATTGAATTCCTGTAAGATCACGTTTAATAAAGTATATCTTTTTCACGTGTTTTTGCTGTGGATTTAGTAGAGTTAGGAGTACAAATTTTTGTCAATACAATTGATTTTCTTTTATTGTAGTTTGAGAATGACTCAATAGCGCATCCCCTGAAGGATAGAATTACTGACAGCAACTTCTGGATAGTGCAAACTCCAGGGGCTGAATTATCCCAAAAGCTCTATGTCCCTAACATTAAAACTAACTTCAGGCTCCTAAGCCCTCATTTGCCTACAGCATTTTACATGAGGTGCCCTCCTAATTTGCCACATCTGTGCCCTCTGTCAAGTAAGGATGGAAGAGGTGGGCACTGATGAAACAGGTAGGAAACCTTGAACAGGAAGATGGAAATAATACATTCAGGTGACAGTGGGCACACGGCCCTACTGTTTGTTGGAGTACACCTCTGAGGGGATCACTGGGGTCACAGACGATGCTTTTGTTGCCTGTGTCCCACATTTTGGCCCACGGAGTTTCTGGCTCCAGTGTTTATTGGACAGTCATAGGAAGGCAGCATCCTTGAAACTGGTGATCTCCCTGCATGCTGGCTGACTATCCTGCAGCTAAGAAAATACCAGTGGCCCTGGTTAATGACTCATAATAGGGGTCTTATTAATGAAAACTGACTGTCTGCCTACATGGAGTGCGGAGTTGATCTGTGTGCTAGGTCACCTCCTGCCTGCTACTAGGAAACGTCCCTGACAGCAGGACCTTGTTATTTTACTGACCCTCCCACTTCTGTTTCTCCCACTCAGGAGCTTCTGAACTTCAGGCCCTGGAGCTACTCCCAGGAGCAAAGATCATGAATGCAGAAAAACTTGCTGCCATTACCACCACCGCAAAACCTGAGTCATGATGTTTCTCTAACACTATTCACTATTCTCTAACACTAGTCCACCAGTGTGTTCCGTGGTTGTATTAATAGCTTTCTGAGCAGGCTACCTTTATATATGAGTTAAGAAAATGATTCCTGAATGTTTGTCAAACCAACGCTTTTTTTGTTGCTTAGCAATTAATAATAGTGACATTTGCAAAATCGGTGATTTTTTTTCTCCTTGGAGATATGTTTCGATGGAAAAGAGCATATTATTCAGTTAAACCTAGATTTTTTATTCTAACTACTTTTTGTAGGTTCCCATGACTTGGCTCACTCTCAGAGCAGCCTTCATGTGCCTTATGATCTGGGGGGCTTTTACCTCTCCAGGTAGCTGAGTCATTTTGTGAGTGCAGAGGATCCTCTGTAAATTATTTGCTCCTGATTTTGTCAAATGCTCTCACATGACATTATTTTTGTCTTTGGACGTAGTAGAAAAATACTGCCCTTGACTTTGACTTGGGATTGAGCTGCCAAACGAACTTAAGGACCTAGAACATGCCAAACTGCAGTCACATAAAATGTACTGAGCCTAGATGGCAACATTAATTGTTGAACAACAAAAAGAACACTGGATAGCACATGGTGAAGAGGAAAAAAATAGTTTGTGTTAAACATACTCAAAATTAATGGTCCAGAATTTGCTGGATGGGGCATCTCACAGTGTGCACATTTTAGTTGATGTTTCTTTTCCCTTGTGCCTCAGTATGAAACTGTTTGCAGTATCTATTGCTGGAAATGTGGGTTATTAGTAATTATACAGCATCTGGTATCTTGGTGAACAGCAGACCTTGTTACAAAATGATTTAAAAACAGGGCAAGTACCAGAGGAATGATGGAGGAGAAACTATTCTGAATTAGTTTCAAATTAGACACAAGAAGACAAATAAAAAGAGGCATAGTAAGTTTTGCTATGAGTAAGACAGAATTCAGAGCGATGAGGGAGAAGCGAGAAGTGAGAAAATAAATTTTAATTTTTTTTAACAAACGCCAGGAATTGTTTACCAACTGCTGGGGTGAGAATCCAGTTTCACTTGTTCCCATTCTGGACTGGGGAGGGACAGTAGCCAGCAGAACCATACTTATTGAAGGGTTCTTGTGGTTGTGAATGTCGCTCCCAAGTTCCCATGATTGGTTAACTCATTTTCTCAACATAGATGCAGCAATTTAAGGGAATATTGAGGTGAGGTGATGGTGAGCTACCGTTGTCATGAATCAAAGAGCAGAAAGCCACAAATCCTCTCCCAGTTTGTTACATTTCATGACCATCTTCCTTGCCCCAAGGCAAGAATTATTTACACAGTGACAATTTCAAGTGCATTAAATATGACTGTAACCAATGAGAAGAATGAGTACTCACAGGAGAGAATTGGATGGGGATAGGGAATGGGGTTGGGGATGTGATGTACAGATGCAGAGTAAGGGTTGGGGGGGTGGGAGTGAAGATTGAGTGTCGCCAATGGGAATGGGGGTGGGCACAGATAGAGAATTTTAAAACAACCAGTCAATAGTTTCACTTCCAACCAATCCATCAGGATCAGACAGTTACATTTGTATTTCATCACAAGTAAGGGGGAGCTTAAAGTGGTGAGTTTGTCACTCACAGAGGTTCCTGATTGTCTGCAATTGCAAAATTGTCACTGTGTGCAAAAGACCAAAACCTCAGGGACTCTCTACAACCAATTGAACTTTTAATTTTCCAATTTGACTCAGAGCTGCAAAATACTGTTTCTTTTAAATAAGGTCTAAATCAATTGATCAATGACTAAGCTGAATTGGATCAGGGAATAAAGTAATGTGTGGCTTTGAAAGCCTTTATGAGATTCAACAATAATTGTCCACATAAATCTTGATCAAAAGGATTAAGAACCTCTTTTGCAGATACTGAGAATAGCAATCTAAGTAAAACAGGCAGTACAGGAAGGTTAAAGAAGCAGGAATACAGGCATATAAACAGTGAAATAAGGGCAGAAATTGCAGGAACAACATTGCTATATGGTTTAGTTTCATTCGATTACCTCTAAATTTCAGTCAAAGTTATCACCCAAATAGCTTTACTTTTCCTTTCCTGATTGATTATTGAAAACATTTATCATGCTCTACAGAAAACAATAGCTTTGTCCAAGATTTTCTCTCAGGGTGCTGTTATCCTTAATTTGCATTTATAACGGGCCCCTCCGATTGCTTTACATTGGATACCTTTAACCTGTGAGCATCATCTGATTTGTATTTGTCTTTGTTTGGCCTTCTTTGCAATCTTTCTGTTTATGTATTTCCTTTACGTGCGTGGACCATAATTACATCCAGCATTTGGACTGAGATCTATTGCTTTCTATAAAGCTCCAGCATAACCTGCGCAGACAAATAAACCACTTTTCCAACTATGTATCCGTTTACATTCAGTTTGTCATTTTAATTACATCTCCTTGTTCTCCGATTGAGCAAGTTACCCATGACTCTCGGTTCCTTTCCAGGTTTCTATCTGGCAATTCAAGTCGCTTCAATGTATTGTACTGCCAGTTTTCCCCCATTGTGCAATACGTTGCAGTTGCCTAGCACTACATATGCTTTTGATTTCAACCCTCTGCAAATCTTTCATTCTCACTTCCTTATTGCCCATTCTATTTCGGAGTTGGCAGTAGTTTTAGCAAGCTTCACAATCGGTTTCTGCATCCAGGCCTTGGGATTGCCAACTCCACCCGGAGAGATTCTGAGAGGTAATGAAACATGACCCCCGCACTTCCCATCACCTTGTGCCCATAGCCTACTGCTGTCAGCCAGATATCACAATAATGTCGGACACTAATATTAAACAGTCAGTGTTTTCTAACAGATTGATTGATGTAAATCAGTCAACATTTTCTCCCACCTCATATGTTTTCTTTTGTTTCAAATAGATGTAAGAGTTCCAAAAGAAAATATATATCACAACATTGTTTAGTGGCCTAGGAAACAGTATCTAAGGGAATAATTTTTCAATCTTGGAGATTCCAAAATAATCTTGGAGGCTATCAGTCATAATGAGTGTCATTAAGTGTCTTTCTGCTGTCCTGTAAAATTCTGTGATTTCTTATTCCTTATATTAAACCAGTTCCCTATCTGGTCTTGAATTTTTGTTTCATCAGCAGTCACGATTGGGTCTTTGCCAAATGATTTCTGAAAGTCCAAACATGTGATGTGGCAACAATTATTTTATTCCAACTGGTTCTAGAATGTCTGGGAGTGTTGTGAAACAGGACCTTCTATTTCTAAAGTCATGCCGTTTGCTATTCAACTATCATTGTATAGGAACCCCACTAACCAGCTCCTTCTAACATTTACCATTATTTTATTTTCCATAAGTGTTGAGCTATTAAGCCTGTAGTTCACAGCATTGTATTTCTAATGGAAATAGATGTGCTGTTTGCAATCCCACATTACCTCTTCTGTGCCCAATTATTCTTATATGTTGTATCCAGCCTACTACAAACTTCCTTTGATTACAGTTATGCCCAGTAATTTCCATTCATACTGTTGCTATAAACCATTAGCTAATGAATGTGGCTTGTTGTTCAGTTTGAATGCCTCTCTGCAGGAATTAGAGAACGTAACTGTTATACAAGGATAAAGTGCCAAACTGTAAATAGCACAGAGCTGAAAAAAAGGCTTCCTGATTGGTGATGTGTGTATCTGGTAGAGAATATTCCTGATTTAGATTTACCAGTCATCTGATGGCGATTGTTACAAATCTGCCCTGTGGAATCTGTGATTCTGCAGTGGTAATATTTGAGATAAAATCAGTGATTGTCGAAACTGCAGAAAACTGGGCCAGGTTGTGAAATCCTCTCTGGATTTGAAGCAGTAAAACCATGTGATTTATAATTCCAGAAAATTCTGCCATAAGATTTAATAATTCAGATCAACTGGGAGTGAGATAATGGGCTTCTTGAGCTATGCTTTCTGATTATATTTTTTAATGGATCAGTCTCAGTTAGTGGTCAGGGACGAGGCTGAATCAGTGGTAGGTAATGGAGCTTGCGGCTAGACCAGCACACAAGCTATGTTCTACCCGATATTTAATTGGGGTAACTTGAGGCTCATCCAGGATTGGATTTTGGATCAACAATTTCAAATAAACAATAAACAATACAGAGGCTCTGCCATCAGGTTACATCAGGAACCTGACATCATGTCTTCAGATGGAATCACCTAAAGACAACATGTAGTCATGATAAAGAAGTGAGCCTGGTACAAACCTCAAGGGATCTCTCTCCCACTGCAGCTCGCTCGTCCTCCGGACAAACCGTATTGAACTACAGAGGTAACACTGTGAGGACAAGAATGAATGTTTGCATTCATTTTGAAAGGGCTAGAATACAAGAGCAGGAATGTACTGCTGAGGCTGTACAAGGCTCATGTCGGACTGTATTTGGAATATTGTGAATATTTTTGGCTCCTGAGGACGTTTACTAGAATGATCCTGGGAATTGCCATAGGAGGAGCGGTTGAGGACACTGGGTCTGTTCTCACTAGATCTTAGAGGGATGAGGGAGAATCTCGTTGAAATATTGAGATGCTTGGATAGAGAGATTGCAACAAAGATTACGATCCAAGGGTACAGCCTTAGAGTGAAGGGATTGCCCTTTAGAATGGAAATGAAGACGAATTTCTTAGCCAGACAGTAGTGAATCTGTGGAACTCATTGCCACAGAAAAGTATCAAGGCCAAGACATTGATCGTATTTAAGACACAGACAGGTAGATTCTTGATTGGTAAGGGGATCAAGGGTATGAAGAGAAGGCAGGAGAATGGGGTTGAGAAACATATCAGCCATGATCAAATGACAGAGCAGACTCAATGGGCCAAATAGCCTAATTCTGCTTCTATATATTATGGCCTTATGGTTTTATGGCAAGGACAGTGGCCAATGTAGGGAATTTTCTGCCTATGACTGGATCAGTCAGAGTAGAACCTGATGAAGCCAGTCCCACTGGCTGATAGATGTTGGAGGAGAATGGTAAGATTGATCATGAAGAAGTGGGATTAGGCTGTGTGACTACTTGTTAACATGGAAACTTCCATGGCTTCCACTGAGTGGCTTCCACTTGTGCTGAAATTTGCAACAGTTCCATGAATCTGAGAGAATATTCCCTCGACATTATTGTCCACACTTGATGCTGTGTCTGATCTCTGTGGCAGCTATACTGCTCTGAGCAAACATGCTTAATGCTCACACTGGGTCCTGAAGTGGAAAATGTTCTCTGCTCCAACACTGACTTTTCTCATCTTCATGAGAATAATAAGTCATAAAAGAAAGTAAAAGTCATTTGAAAACAAATCACATTTCAACTTTCATGCCTGTGTTTTATTGTCACCTCCGGAAGCTGTATTCCATTCTTCATTGATTTCCAATGAATGGGGTGCCCCTGGAAAAAATAATCTGTGCATCTTTTCAAATGAATATCGAATGGCTATGAATTTACACCATTTTCTGAATAGCCATTACTTTGCAGTTGCTTGGTATGTGCAGAACTTGAAAATGTGCTTAGAAGAGAGATATCCTGCTGAATCTTTTCTTACTGCAGTCATGAGGACAAACAGAAGAATGCCAAATTTCAAATGATCACAACAATTTATACTACAGGGAAAGAAAAGGGTGCTGATTGCTTGGCAAATTGGCTCTGAAAAAAGCTTAAACACACATACCAACAAGTTCAAGAACAGCTTCTTTCTTGTTGTTATTAGACTGCTGAATGGACCTCTCAAATTTCAAATCTAATGTTGATCTTGCTTTTTGTGCACTTTCTCTGCAGCCATAACTTTATATTTCTCGCCCTGTTCTAGCACCCTATGATCTTTGTATGTTATGATCTGCCTGTACTGCACACAAAACAAAACTTTTCACTGTACCCAGGTACATGTGACAATAATAAATCATTCCAAATCAAATAAAAATACCTGATAGGCCAAGGCGTACATGTTAAACTGCCTTGTAATTCGGAAAATGGCACAAGGCTTGAACAAATTTCTCTTGTTTCCAGGTAACAATTTCTAATTAGTTTGCATTTGAGAAACCCAGAACAAAATATATTGTTAGATGTGATTCTGCAGTTGGGCAGCAGTTGCTCAATAATCCTGAGAATTACATGAACAGCCAATTTAATATAATGAGTTAGATTCATAATAGCCATTTTAAGGCAATGAGTCAAGTTCATAACATAGTTCATTTATTCTCACTGGAAATGAAATAATTCATATATAGGAACCTGCTTACTTCCCATCAAAGGAATATGTTCAAGCCTTATGCATTCTTTCAATTACCAGGGAACTTTGAGAGCCTGTAGATCCTCATTTTAATTCTGCATGGCAATGTCTGAACAAATCAGAGTTGACTTGAGAATCAATCAGCATCTTGTTATATAAATTAGTGCGATCAGTTGAAATCTGGCATTCTTGCATTTGCCCTGATGAGTGCAAGATGAAAAACGTGTCTTTCTTTTCAATAATACCTTGTAGTTCATCAAATGGTGACTGTTGTAGAGTGTCAGATAGGGTCCACCCATCTGTGATTGTAGATATTAAATTCGACCCGCCTCCACATTGTTTTGATTGCACTTGACAATGGCTGATAAGTTGCAAGATGATTACACAAATAATGATCCACAAAATCATCCTTAGATTTTCCCCACAACCTGATGCGTCGCTTTCTTTTCCAGAAGATTCCAGAACAAATACTAACCTCTGAAGGCTGAAATATTGGACTGGAATTAGGCAGAAGTGAGATCATCATTCTCTGTCAATAATTGTTAATAATACCAGTTTATCTTTCTTACCACCGTGAAGTAATTTGCATAACATAAATGTTAATCAAGAATGAGCAGTTTTTGTCAGTCTCCTATAAAGTAACAAAATTTGTTGGAAACCAAATTAAAACCGGGTGAGAGAAGAGCTGATGTATGAGGTAAATGTTCTACACTGAATTTTTGATAATGACAATAATTCAGATCACTGGTGTTGCATTATATTTGCGATGTGTGAACCTGCCCAAAAGGCAAGCACAATAAGAGAAATTTAGATCAAAGCTTTCACTGCACAGTAGACATGGAGTTTATATTAAGGCAGAATGTATCAGGCACATGAAGGAATCAGTCAAAATCATTGAGCCTGTCATTTCTTCTCTTAGCTTAGTTGCATGAACAAGATGTACATAGATCATTTCTCCCTGTGTCCTGCTGACTTGTTACATCTTTCATTCTAATCCCACTTGATTCATTTGCATTTTGGATTTTGGATAGGTTTCCTACAAAATATCAGAAGTATGAATTTAGCCATTGAGCAATTTCAATCTGTGCTAAATAGTGAGGAGATAATTGTACAATATTAATAAACCTATTGGACTTATTTATGTTCTAATAGTAACAACCTCAGTGAAAACAGACAGCTCTTTGTTTACTCAAAGGGTTTTGAAACTGGCTACACAATGTTTAGGTATGTATCTGAGGACCTTGTTAAGTTTAAATAGATTGAACCACTCCTTCCTCCACTGACCATGACACCAAAGGGGCTGCTTGGTGGCTCAGTGGTTAGCAGTGCTACCTCAAGTGCCAGGGTCCTGGGTTCAATTCTATCCTCAGGTGACTGTCTGTGTGGAGTTTGCACATTCTCTCTGTGTCTGCCCGGGTTTCCTCCAGGTGTTACAGTTGTCTCCCACAGTCCAAAGATGTGCAGGTTAGATGGATTGGCCAGGCTAAATTGCCCGTAGTGTTCAGGAGTGTGTAAATTAGGTGGGTTAGCCATGGGAAAAGCAGGGTTACTTGGGGTGGGGGCATGGGTGTTGTAAGTCTGGTTGGGATGCTCTTTGGAGGATTGGTGTAACCTCAGTGGGGTGAATGGCCTGCTTCCACAGAGTAGGGCTTCTATGAATCTAGCCTAAGATCCTATCTTGGAGGCCAGAATAACCACTTAATTAACTTGATGCCTACTGATCGTAATCGCAACAATTGTACAATGTTTAAGAGTCTGAAAAGTTTTAATCTGAGCAGTGCCTTAAGAGCCACCCACTATGAAGACATCAAGCAGACCTGTTGGGGGAACAGCCTAGGATTTTGAAGGAGCAAGACCCACCATCTACCTCCTCCTCATAGTCTCTGTGACAATGTCCATCAGTGCTACTTGCACGCAGTAGCTTTAACGTGCAGCAAAGTACATCTTGTTTGAGCAAGAGCCACTTCTCATTTCACTTTATAAGTAATTTTCCTCTATCACATCAGACCAAGCAGGCCTTGTGGATCCCTGCCCTAAAGGACGGTGGTAGCAGTAAGCCTCACTATATGGTGAGCACTAGTGCAGGCTGCCTCATACAACATGGTGAGCAGGAGTGCTGATGCCCTTCAGTAGCTGCAAACCACATTCTGGCAGCAATGAAGGTCTGCGACATAGTGTTGGGAATCTTTCTCATGTCAGCAGTCGGCAGCAGGAAATGCTGAACATTCAGGAACACTACAGAGGAAACCTTAAAGGAACGATTCAACAAAACAGAACCTAGAGTCAATGGTAAAAGCATTTCAGAACTGGTAAGAGATGTGCTGCAATGAGAGAGATAAAGAATTGCCTGGAACTGGAGGATTAGTCACTCCAAGGTAGTTCCTTCCGGTGATCTATAGGAGTAGTGGACATTGAAGGCTCCCCAATTGAAGTCAAAATCCTTGGTAGGCAGAGGGAAAACTTTTTTTAAAAAAAGTTACAAAATTATAGACGGGGAAGGTGAGACATAAAGAAAAGTACTTACATCTCAGATTGAGTGTTGCTGCTATCGTGAATGTGCCAAGAGAAATCTCACCATGTTGTATGAGGCAACCTCGCTCACCGAAGGATGAGGTTTCCTTCCACCCTCCTCTTCTCTGGACTCATGGCAGAACCCAACAGAAAACATTGAGCATAGCTAATTTGACATGTGAAATGCGTTTCATACAGTAAGCAAGATGGATTCCTGCGATGACACATGTTTGGCAGAAATGTTTTCCATTGCTATCATCACCAAAGGAAGTTTAGACTGCAAGGATCAGCATGCCTTAGTGTGAGGAAACACTGGTAACCACATTGTCAATGAACAGTATACATTACTTGAACTCATTGATGCATTTTAAACTGAGCTAACTCACAGTGCAACATAGCTTGGTGAGCAAAAATGAATGAGAATTTTAAGTCTGATGTCAGATGCTGAGGTCATTTGGAAGACAGAAATTTTAATATTCATTTTTTCCCAGGAAGAATCCTCAGTCACAGTGATAGCGACCATACCAAGCAAGAGGCAATCTTCAAATAACAGAACTGCGGAAGTGAACAAGCTGGCTTTGTGAGTCCTGCAATCACTGGGGCCGAGTGAAAGTGTCAACCCTATTCAACAAGATCAGGCAAAGAACTGACACACTTTCACCCTCAGATTTGCCAGCAGAGGATGAAAATCTACTGAAACAGATTGAAGATGTGGGGCATACAACTCCATGAAAACCGTGCTGAGAAGGAATGACCAATGTCCAGAGGCCCAGAACATGGTCAAGAATAAATTTCCTGGTTCAGAGATCCAGGATACTGAAAAAAAAAGTGACTGTGTTATATTCTGACTAATGGTATGACTGAACAAGTCAGATCTCAAAATGAAATCTGGCTTGAGATATCATTATTTTAATTTTAATTACGGTGGTGTATTTACTAAAACATAATCCCACAAATCTGCAGTTTCTTTAACAATCACACAGAAATTTATTATATAAAAGATGAAAATAAAACAAACAAGTTATCTAGTTGTAGAACACAGTCTAAGAAGAATCTTAAAACACTGGCTAAACAAGTTTTAATCTATTTCCCAGTTTAATCACTTTACAGCAATTGAAATCCAGAGGAATTACTCTCTACCTCAAATCTTTAACGTTGACTGAGTTAATTCTTCCAAATTCTTTCCTGTGAACTATAAAATCTTCTTATATGAATACCTCACAAATCTGAGCGTCTGAACCTGCACAACTTTTAAGTAATCTGATGAATTATAAACAAACACTGCTGCTCTGTAAGTTTCACGGATTATACTTTTCCACTGAGATAACTGTGCTTTCCCTGAGCTCTTCTTTTTTGGAGAGAAACTATGTTTTTTTCTGATCCCAATCAGGACTCCATCAAACTGCCCTAAAACATTTAATCTCTAAGTTTCCTAAACCAAATTCAACCCTTGATTATCCTGAACTGTAAACATGTTAATGAATTTCGATGTTTATACTATGTTATAAATCAGCATTGTAAAAACAGTCTTCCATTAACACACCAGGGGGTTCCTGCTATCTGACATAAATTGGAATTGCTCACTGTTCTGGAAGGACTGTCTAACCTTGGTATTAGTTTAAAAAAAGACTTTTACAAAAGTAAATAAACCCAAATACTGCTATACTAAAACACAAATTCTAAAACTTACATATGTAGGAAAACTTTTATCACGCCTGTTTCAACAAATTTTCCCTGGAGCTTTGGAGGCTAAGGGGTGACCTTATAGAGGTTTATAACATCATGACGGGCATGGAAATGGCAAATAGACAAGGTCTTTTCCCCAGGGTAGGGGAGTCCAAAACTAGAGGGTATATAGGTTGAGAGTGGAAAAAATTAACTTTTTCACACAGAGGGTGATGCATGTATTCAATGAGCTGCCAGAGGAACTGGTGGAGACTGGTGCAATTGCAACATTTAAAAGGCATCTGAATGGGTACATGAATAGAAAGGGGTTAGATATGGGCCAAATGGTGGCAAATGGGATTAGATTAATTTAGGATATCTGGTGAGTTGGACCGAAGGGTCTGTTTCTGTACTGTACATCTCTATGACTCCAGGGGAGCCATTCTTCATGAACTAATACATGAGATGAGAGCCTCTCCACATGTTTCAATGGGAAACTGTTGCCTATTTCAGCAGGAAAGATGTTCTCCATGAAGGAAATCCAAGAGATTAAGGGCCCTGCAGTCTGAAAAGTCTTCCAGGCCACACACAGTCAAGAACAGAATTAAAGTCAGCAGTCTTCAACCCAGAGATCGAGCAATCTCCAGGTCCAGAAAGAATGCATTCTGAGAGAATAATGAAACCTACCTGAGTTTGTAAAGTCAGAGAAAGTTGGGTGGTGGAGGTAGAGGGAGGTGGCAGAAAGTAGATAAAGTAGTAGTAAATGTAATTTTACACATGGACGTACCGTAGTAATCATGAAAAAAAATGCTTGCAGGGAGATATTGCATAATTGTATAAGGGTCTGAAAGGGTAAATTTAGAGGGAGACAGGAGCTGTAACTGAGCTAGGAATCCAGAACCAAGCCGATGTTCTGGGAACTTGGGTCTGAATACCACCCTGGCAGATGGTGAAATTTGATTTCGATAAAGATCTGAATTAAAAAGCTACCCTAAAGGCAACCAAGTAACTACTAATAATGTTTGTAAAAACCCATCTGCTTTTCTGATGTCCTTTTACGGAAGGACTTTTACTTACCTGGTCTACAAACAACTGGAGGCCCATAACAATGTGGTTGACTCTTATCTGTCCTCTGGCCAATTCGGAGTGAACAATATATGCTGGGCTACCAAAACAAAGCAGGAATGAAAATTAAAGTAACTGAGGAGTCCCTTCAGCACTACCCACTATATGGATGCCATAAAGACCTGGTAGGAAAACAGCTTAGGATTTCGAAGGATTAAGACCTCCCATTCAGATCCTCCTCAAAAACATTACAGATAGGTAATAAAAGATAGGTGTAACTTGTACTAAAATAAAAAATATTGTGCAAGGGTATTGAGAAAAAGGCAGGAGATTGGCACTAGGTAATGATGCTTGTTTGAAGAGCTGGTTCAGACACGATGGGTAGAATGGCTTCCTCTACATCCATCACATTTCTGTGATTCTTCTCCTGTGATCCCCTACATGCAATATACTACACCTTGTGTAAAATAAGTGCCTCTTCTTGATAGGTAGCAAGTGTTTTTCCTACACCACACCAGACCAAACAAGATCGACAGATAATCCTCTAAGAAAATGATGACTGTAAACCCATCCTATGATGAGCCATAGTGCAGACTGCCTGATACAACCTGGTGGTCAGTGACGACAATGGCTCATACAACAATATCTTTACTGTCTAGTAATTCTACAGGTCGAGTTGCTGGAATCATTAAAGCCCAATGCCTTTGAAACAGCAAAGGTTGGTCTTAATACCGCGTAAATGAAAAACACAGGAGGAATGGTGGAACAGGAGCAGTTAGCAGAACAAACTCGATGAGCTGAATGGCCTACGTTTACTCCTACGTTTTATGGTCTGAGGAGAGGAACTGTAATAACAGTCTGAAAATAAAAGCAAAATATGTAGATGCTGGGAATCTGAAACAAAACCAGAAAATGCTGGAGAAACTCAGCATCTGTGGAGAGAGAAACAGAGTCAAAATTTTGAGTTTGATATGGCTCTTCTTTAATATTCTAAAATCTTAGCAAGTGCCATAGTACAATTGACATTGGCAAATGTCAGTGCAATTGGTGAATGACTGTGCTACATAAGCCTAGTGCCATTAGATAATTTAAAAGAAAATCAAATTAAATTAAATAGTAAATGAAATTTCCATGGCTCTGTAAAAGTACTTAATTTTGGAAATTATATAATCTTGTTTTCGAGGTGACTTTTCAGAGAAGTGAAAGCTGTTTGAGAACAACAATGAGAGTTCCTCCGCCTTGATGGAGATCAGCAGTGAGTGTGGTTGCCCCAGCTGAATTCACAGTCATCGAAGTGATGTTGACTCTTTTAAAATTCATTAAGCATGGCATTTGTAGTACAGTAACCACTGCTTCACAATTAAGCTGTTAATCTTCCTTTGGATTTCAGTGGAGTTCTACATTTTCATAGCTCAATGCAGCCCGTGAGGAGGTGACCCACTTCCACTGCTATAAATGTCTAAGTTCTTTAAAAATAACATTCCTTGCTGCAAACGTAGTACAAACTGTACCATGTGCTGTGGAACTGTTAATATCAACAACGTCACACAATCTTGTGTTGTCCCCAGTGCTGTAACATCTGGAGGAGACATTCTCGAACCTTCATTCCGAACCTGATGAATGGCTCCGCAGGTAACTGTGCTGGAATTTTTCGTAACATGGTCACCCCACCCCGACTAAAATGTCGAGTCAGCAAAACACACTCTCCATTAATGTTGTGGATGTACATAAAACCAACCCTATTATTCAAATAATCTGAGGCTTGTAGCTGTAAAAGTTTCAATGGATTCTTTTTAATGTTTATTCTCTGGATAAAAACCGAAAGAACTGTGGATGCTGTACATCAGAGACAAAAATAGAAATTGCTGGAGAAGCTCAGCCGTCTGGCAGTATCTGTGGAGAGAAATCAGAGTTAATGTTTTGGAGTTCTCTAAACATTAACTCCGATTTCTCTCCACAGATGCTGCCAGACCTACTGAGCTTTTCCAGCAATTTCTAAGTTTGTCTTTTATGATCTGGATGCTGGTTGCACTGGTGAGGCCACATTTCTTGACCATCTCTAAATGCCCTGAGGGGAACTGCCAATGACTGTTTGTGACTGAGCTACTTGCTTGGCCAAGACATCATGAATAAACCCCATGGTCAGGGATGGGGTCTGGTGTAGGACAGATAACGAAGGGATGATTGGACCATGATTTTTAGCCTTCATTCACAATGTTTCCTGATACGGATGACCTAGCTGAGGCATTATGGTATCCCATCTTTACTGCATGTTAATGAAACCCATTCCCCTATTGCACTGTTGTAGCAAGGTGATTTATCGATGTTAAAATGAGACTATAGAATAGAGTTAAAAATGCAGGCAAGTAATTTGATTGAGGTATTCAAAATCATAAGAAACCTAGGCAGAGTAAATCAGGAGAAACTGTTACCTTTGGCTGAAATGGTGAGAACCAGATGACAATGATTTAAGGTGGTAGCAAAAAGATCAATGGTGACATTGTAGTGTAAAAGGTTAATGCCAGATATGTAAATAGTCAACGAGGATCATAAGACATGGTAACAGACTCTGATGAGAGAGGGTTCTGTGTTAATCCTCATGCTAAGCTTTATCCTTCAAATAGATAGAGGAATGTTGAATAAAATGTCATCTTAACAGCCTAGCTTCTAGCAATCCCTATTGATCGTACCTAAACTTCCAATCACCGCTAGGACCCACTGCAACGATAACAGAGATTTGATGAAAACAGTGTCCATGCAGTGATGTTTCAGATCTGGAATGGAAACCTGAAAGTATGGTGGAAATGGATTCAATTGGACCTTTCAGAAGAGAACTAGATAAGCACCAGTAAAGAAAACGATTGCTGGACTACAGGCAAAGAACGGGAAATGGGAATATCTAAATTGATCTTGCAGAGAGCCACAGATGGCCTTCATCTACCCTGTAACAATTTGATCATTTTAAGTCAATGACCAAAGTTGACTTTGAAGAGGTAGAATTGGGGAGGTATTTGAAGTTGGGTGAAAGACAAAGGGATTTATGGAGAAAACAGGTTATACTGGGTCATGCCAGTTGAGATGAGGGATATGAAAAGGGAAGGGGGAGAGCATTGGCAGGTAAGAAGGAATGAGGAATGGCTGGTGTTGTAATCCAGATTTAGAAGGGCAGAGTATACACATTTGAAAGATAAGGCTGGAAAAGCTTGCTTCTGTGATAGTGCAAGAATAGTTCAGGAGACTTCAATAGAGCAAAATCTCAGGATACACCTCATGCATTTTCCTTGTATTTTGAAGGAGGGCTAAAGGTTGTTCTGACTCCCATGGAATATGAGTGGGAACTCTAACTCCCCCTCTCTTTTATCTGTCTGATCTCACATTACCTTTGTACTAACAGTCAGCTGTTGTTCAGATCATTCCTGGAAAAGTTTTAATGCCACACTGCCTTCTGGAGGTTTTTATTCCTCTATTGGAAAGTACACTCACCTTCACAAATGACCACAAAGCTTTGGCTCCGAAAATGCTGCATTATTTGCAGTAGGTTATATGGCAAGACTGACAGCATAACAATGGGATAGCTGATAATTTGGACCAGTAGATCTGTTCATTGTTATTGATATTTAGCTGACGTATGTGTAGTTTAGAAAGTTAAGGTGAATAGAACTGCTTTTATTAGCTGCTGGGATTGATAGTTAGGGTTGGTAGATGTGACTGATAATTAACCTTAGGTAGTTATAACAGATCAAACACCTTGCTATAGTTTATTACATTAAAACTTCAATATTAATGCAAATTGCAGTGCTACTAATAGTTACAGTTTCTAGTTCAGGCAGGTAAGAAAGAAGTATCGGTGAAATCCATAAGATAAGATGAATGGGAATTGCCATGCTGTAATAATTTTTGTTAAAGGCTAAGTATTCTTTTAAAACAAAAATAAAATTGCAGATGCTGGAAGTCTGAAACAAAAACAGAAATTGCTGGAAAAGCTCAGCAGGTCTTGCAGCATCTGTAGAGATTTAGCAGAGTTAAAGTTTGGGTTTAGTCACCCTTCTTTTTCTATTTTTGTTTCTTTTCACTGTGTTAGTTTAAATGTTTTTGAATATGTAAACATATGTTTCTACTTAAATAGAGCAAAGAAGAACTTCAGACAAGTGCGTTCCATGTTTGAATACTGAATTTGGTCAAGTCTAACGTCCCCAACATCATAGGAACCCTACAGTGTGGAAGCAGGCCATTCGGCCCATCGCGTCTACACTGACCCTCAGGAAAGAATCCCAACCAGACCCAACCCTTTGCTCTGTAACCCTGCATTTCCCATAGCTAATCCACCTGGGCTGCACATCCCTGCACTCTATGGGGCAATTTAGCCTGGCCCCAATCCACCTCACCTGCACACCTTTGGATTGTGGGAGGAAATCCACGCAGACATGAGGAGAATGTGCAAACCTCGCGTAGACAGTCGTTTGAGGCTGGAAACAAACCCAGGTTCCCAGTGCTGGTAGGCATCAGTGCTAACCACTGAGACACCGTGCTGCCCTACATGTTAAAATGAAATCAGTTCGACAGTGAAGGGCCCTTAGTCACTGTGTGCCATTGGAGTTATCAGATCCTGGCAGTGTGAAGGTTCTGGGGAGCAGTGCCAAGGCTGTAGTCAAGTAAGTGTGAAATAGCAAGTAAACAAAGAGATAGAAGCAAAGCATTAACATTAAAAGGATTCCACTTTATTAATGACTGGGAGTAAATCAAACATCCGGGTGGACAGTGGTTTAACCTGATGTAGTTCATAAGTTTGCTATAATTAAAAGGACTTGAACAAGGTAACAAATAGCACAACAAAGTGATTGAGACAGCTCAATGAAAGTATGACATGAACCGAAGGCAGAGGATGAACTCAGAAGACAATAGCGTGTACTTGTTATGCTGACATTCGGGTTCCTCTAGCATCGCACTCAACAATCAGCTGCTTTGAGTCAAAGTTGTAATTTTCACTGTTAAGGGCTCAAGACCCTCTTGTGATGCAGCGATAGTGTCCCTACCCCCTGGAGTGGGAGGCCTGGGTTCAAGTCCCACCTGATATAGAGTTATGTAACATTGATTAGGGAAAAATATCACAGCTCTTGCATAGACGATTTTCTGCTGCAGAGACTCTGAAAAGTACTCAGTTAAAATGATGGTCAACGGGGAATTGCAATGGTAAGCAAGGTAATTAGCCATTATCCACAAAGGAGCAAAGCTATTTCTTCTCATTAGAGAGAGACAATTGGTTATACATAGTTTGGGAGTGGGAGATACCACTCTGTGTGAATCAATGCAAAGAGGCATCTTATAGCCAGTACCGAGATTGAACCCAGGCTGTTGGTGTCATTCTGCATCATGCTAACTGAGCTAACCTACTCCCACCTCAGCCAGTGGTATTTTTAATGTGTGTTCTGGAGCTGGTGGGACTTGAGCCTGGGACTCCTGGCCAGAGGTAGGGACACTGCCACAACACCACAAGAGCCACCCCCACCCCTCCACCTGTGGCTGCAGGTACTTTACTGGTATCTGACACAGGTCTGTTTTCCCCACCATTTGGCAGAGTTAAAGTCTGGGAAAATTAGTGTTGGTACTGAGGGTGGAGGCAGATAAATGCTGCGCACACCCATGTGAAAAATTGTTGGCAGTGTGCCAAAGGGCCAACAAGGAGTCAGCTGACCACCATAAAGTGCTGCAAGTGGGCGAAATGGCTGAATAGCTGGACTTCCAACCCCTCCATGTGAAGATATCTGACTCCCTGGAGCTATAAGCTGGCAGCTATAGCCAACCTGGCAGTGCCAAGGATCCACAGTGGGCACCAACAGGTATCAGGCAGATTCATGCAAAAGGGTTGATGGATTCCAGAGTAAGGTGAGTTAGTAGGGGAGCATTTGTGCAGGTGTATTTTTGACACCTTTTGGGGGAATGGAGGTGGTGAGAGGATAGGGGGATTGTTTTTAAAAGTTAGTTTATTGGGAAGAAATAGGATACTGTCTTCTTGCTGGGGCTCGAGGCTGGTGCTAGTGATGGCTACCCTTTCTTTCTGCTGTTTGCAACATTTCAAAAAATGAATGGGAATTCCAGTCCAGCCTGACATTAACATTTTTAGATATTTTCTAATCAAGCTGCTCAGTGATGTTGTTACACCCCTCTAGAGCAGGTGAGACCTGAACCCTGGACTCCTAGTTCAGAGGTAGAGACATTACCACTGGGTGTAATCAGCATTATATTGGGGTCAATTGGACTTTAAATAAGCTGAATTGATTAATTATTTATTTACCACTGCAATCTATAACCTATTTATCCTAATTTGAACCCAAAGGTGGTGAGTTAGGTACCCAACAAAGACACTGCTGCAGGAGCATTTAACATCCAACCCCTAGTGTCTGTTCAGTATTTTTTGTACAGAGCACCCGTTTAAATTTCGGACTGTCCAATTTGATGATCTGATGGACAGGGCACCTAAAAGCATCTGCCATTAATTAGTTCTGTTCTTGCAAGTTTGACTTTTGCTTGTAAGTATTAAATCGGCTATACATATGTTATACTGTGGTGGTCAGTAAATTTAAAAAAAAACTAAAAAAGAAGAACTAAAAACTAAAAAAAAAGTGTTAGGAAAGTTGCTGAATGTGAGAGCTGATTTCATCACAGCGAAGCAAAGCAAGTATCTGGGGTCTGAGTGAATAGTACAGGCAACTGTACAATGTCTTAAAGCAACCAGATTGAAGGATTGGAAAATTAAGACTAGAAAGACTAATAGGGAGTCTAAAATAATCTGTGTAAACTTAATGTCCAATCTATTGCAGCAAGGAAAATGATGTTAGGGAAATAAAGGTTGGATTAAGAAACGGGGAAAAAAAAGTCATAAAATAAATGTTTTTTTCAAAAAAATCATGCTTTATGCATGTCTTATTTCCAAAAACAATGAAAACATGAAGAAATATGACCTACTACTTGTAAAAATCAATTTTCAGTGCCAGAGAGTGCCTCGGTTGCAGTTATTAACAATAGCCAAGTTATTAAAATGATACTTAGACTTGAAGTGTGTTGATTTAACTTTCAGTAGTGTCATTGGTTCACATTGACTCTGCAAGTCACCTTCTGCCATTCATTGTATTTCAGTGGCGATCCAGACATGAAATGCTACAACTTAAATTACAGCTTTGTACTTTATGTTTAACTGTGCATCAGCTCAAAGTCTGAAGGTGCTGTAGCATTTGCACATAAATAATAGAACGCCCCATAAGCCTCACTGTTAATTTGATGGAAAGATCTGAGTCAATATTTCTAACTTGGCAGCAAGGGATTGTCATCCTGTCCAGTTGAACTGTTGCAAATTTACAAGTCAGAAATGGCTTCAAAACAAAATGATTTGAAAGTCATCGGTCAGCAAATCTGATGACAAAGTGAATGAAAACTCTTCCAATATGAAATGCGTGGTCAGTAATATATTAAGTTCATTCTTCTGTTGCAAAGTGAAAAAGAACATGACAACGTTATCCAGAATTTTGTAATGAAGAACTTAAAATCTACATTGATATGTTTAATTCCACATGTAAGTGTGATTGTAGTGAGATTGGGTCCAGTGCAATAATTTATAATTCCCATACACCAAAGCTACAGAGCTAATAAGTACAGTACTTAACAACATACCATTGCAATGACCCAGTAGTGACAAGATGGCACTATGCACTTTCTTCACCAAAGAAAGAGCCATCATTGTTTACACTAAAATTGTTATTTCATGGTTGGTTGTGAGGATTTAAATCCTATAAAATAGTATTTGTCCCAGCCCCTGAGGCCTAATCAATGTCAGTATTCATGAATTTGATTTCACAACCAAATCACCACCACAATTTCACTTCCTGAGAGAAAATGAAAGCCGCAAAATACCAAATGAAGGAAATGTAGAAATAAAGCCAGGAAATTCAATAAATATCCAGCAGGTTTGTAAGTGTTTGATGTTCAATCTTTACGTGTGGAAGGAATCTGCTATTTTTTCCCCTTTATTCTCATTTGAGATGTTGGGGATATCATTGGTTGTCCAGAGTACAGTTAAGAATCAACCACATTGCTGTGGATTTAAAGTCAAATATAGGCCAGATCAGGGAGGATTGCAGATTTCCTTCAACTAAAGGGCATTAGTAAAGGGTGTAATTTGTGTCAACCAATAACACTTTGAAAAGTTTCCAAGTAGCTTTAAAAAAGCTGACACAAGCCACCCCCGGAAGAAAGCTTCAAACTCAAAAAACAACTGGAAATCTGCCCTGAATAAAGATTTCTGAGCAATGTATTGGTTTCAAGGTGATTCAATCAGTGAACTTCTTTTTTATTACATTAGATTTTGACAATTCAATTAGCATCTTGGGATCATGTTCTGTAATTTAGCTTATTTTTCTGTGAAAATCACAAACCAACTGTATGATGCTCAATGAGAGGTGCAATCCCCATCAGTTTAAACATATACTTTAAAGCTGGGCTGTCCCCTATATCAAAAATTGGAATCCATTTGCATTATTGCCATGTTCTAAGTTGGAAATTTCAATGTCCAAAACATTCAATTTATTTCAAGTGGGAACTATTAATGGTGTATTGGGAGACTGTGTCCATTTGATGTAGCACTATACATTGACAGGGTACAGGAAACTGTCACTGTCTAATACAGCACTATACCTTAACAGTGCTCAGTCTGATACAGCTCTATACATGAACAGTTCACAGAAGATTGCATGCCGGCTTGAAACAGCACTATTCATAAAGTGTACAGGAACATCATATGTACAGGAAGACTGATGTCCAGTGTAGGTTTGAGTTATAAAGATAGGCTGGGACTTTTTTCACTAGAGCATAGGAGGTTGAGTGGTGACCTTATGGAGGTTTATAAAATAATGAGGGGCAGGGATAAGATGAATAGCAAAGGTCTTTTGCCTCGGGTGGGAGAGTTGAAAACTAGGGGGCATATTTTTAAGGTAGGGGGATAAAAGTTTTAAAAAGGACATGAGGTGCAACTTTTTTACACAGAGAGTTGTTCATGTATGAAATGAACTGCCAGAGGATGTGATGGATGCAGGTAATGTTACAACATTTCAAAGACATTTGGATAAATACAGGAAAGGTTTGGAGGGATATGGGCTAAACACAGCCAAGTGGGACAGGTATGGTTTGGGAACATTGTCAGCGTGGACGAGTTGGACTGAGGGGTCTGTTTCCATGCTGTATACTCTGTGACTCTATCCTCTTATAATTTATTGAATTGTTGTCTTCCCTTTTCACACTGATAAATGAGGAACATTATTACACTTAAACTAAAAAGGAGACAGTGTTACTAAGCAACTGTTTGCAAAAATATGCAGTAGGATAAAGCCAGTATCTAAGCCACCAGCTGCCAGTTATCCTATTGTTACAAAATATGAAATGCAATTCATAGACAATCTATGACTTGATATGGGCCATATCAGGAGGCAATTTCTGCAGATGGTAACAAGCTGCCCTGGTCTGACTATTTAAGTAAGACATACAAACTCAAACTTACAGGTCACTTCTGGATTGAGATCAAACTCTTTTCACAGACCTTCAGTCTGATTGCTTGGATGTGGGTAGGATTTGTGCCATTATCTTACACATTCACTTTGCAAATATCGTAAATGGAATTGAAAAATTCATAACCAATTCAAAATTAATTCATTAAGATTGCATTTGCAAAAGAAGAAAGAAACAAAGGACATTTACATCCATATTCCAGTTCTATCCTGTTTATACTAGCCATCATATATAGTTAGAAAATCACATTCATGCAATGTGTCTATTAAAGGAATTGGGGACAGTACTTGCTATGAGATTGCATTGAACTTGTCGAGACTTGTATTATGTCCATAGTTGTTTTGGAGGATGAGAAAGATTCAAGTACACGAGAGTGTAAATTAGACAGTAATTCAGAGTGCCTAACCTTTTCAAACTGACAGGTCACAGGGACCAAACCTTACACTGGCAATAACTATACACTTTGGATCATTTCATATCATTGTAAAAGCTGTAAAGATATTCATTTGTTTTTCATGTCCACCAGTTTTATTCATGTTTAATGTATGATGAGATTTCCTTTGGAGAGATTAGCACCTGTCATGGGCTTGCATTGTGTCTAGCCTCTCCATTGTAATTGCAGGATGAGGGGAATGATAAGGGGTGGTAGAGTAAAGATGTTGGTGTGCTAAGGGGCTGTAGAGTTAAGATTTTTGTGTCGGTACAATGCCTGAGCTGGGCTGCTGTGCAAGTTGTTCTGTAACCCACTGCATGTTCATTTGGCAGATGGCAGCCCCCTACAGAGGGAGATGAGAAAGGCTAGATGAGCTGATACCACAGATCTGGATCTCCACAGGCAACAGAGCATGAAATAAATAAATAAAGTAATGTATTGGGAGCTCATTGAGGACTTTTTCATTTTGGGCCAACGTTCAGAGGGAAACAATATACCAGCCAGCAATGGCACTGAGTATCCACAGCTCCAAGTTCACCCATTATGCAGAAATTATGATGACCTCCAGTTACTTCATGTAGCACCAAGATGGCACTAGAGAGGAACCTTTCATCAGTTCAGGGATGGGACAGCCTTGTCTCTGGGTCTGACACACACGACTATGTGTCCATGCCACTTCAGGAGAAGGCAGCTCCAACGTCAGCCCATCTCTGACGTTGTGGGATGAAAACATGGTAGCCAGTCACTGCCATTCAGGGCCCACGCTGTCCGGAAATAGCGCATATTGGGCTACATGGAATGCTCTGACCTGTGGGCTGTAGGTTGGGCAACTACAATAATCAATTTGGAAACAGTTGAAGGAAAGAAGCAAATTTTGCAAACAGGGTGAGACTTTGGAAGATGGCTATCATGGCTAGACCATTAGATCCGCTGATCTTCCAGTGATAAAGTGATGCTAAATTTTGGAAAACAGATGTGCATTCACCATAGGGAAAAATTGCCATAGTCTCACTGGACCATAGGGCTACTCTCTCATTAGAGATAGAGAGACAGATGACTCGTAGTGGTTTAACCTGACAGTCACTTTGCCTCATATTTAGGGAATTGTTGAGAAGATGTCTGTTATGGTAACCTCAGCTTGTTTGGGAATTGAACCCACGCTGTTGGTATCACACTGCAAAACTAGCCAGTCATCCAACTAACAGATTCCTGCGTTCACTACAACAAATATTCTGACAAATCAGGAGTGACACAACTGATGGATAATGAGGAAATTTGCTTTTGTGGAAGTGAATTGATAACAATCATTTTGAATATTCTTCACAGGGACTTGATTCTTTTGCAACATCACAAACAATTATATGCTGGAAATCAAACAACTTGATGGTCCAGTTTGTTATTAATTTTTGAAGAGCTGTTTGAATTGTAAATTTCACTGACCTGCTTCACACTTTGCAATGTACAAAGCCAGCAAGGAAGAGGCTTGACATTGCTGAATTACCTCTATTTAATTGTATTTTCATTGAATAATTTGAGCTGTAAGGTTGGTGACAATCTCAACGAAAAAATAAAAATAAAGCAATAAGCTCTCAGAACAGGCAGTAAGCAATGTTCACTGTAGCTAGTTTTAGCTTGAAGTCTGAAAAGGCTGATAAATGTGCACCGGTTGGTGTAAATGACACTTTGATGTTTTATGACTGTTTGTTTATACCCAGAACAATACAATCTGTGTAACTGTGGCTTTAGGTTTTTTTGCTGACCCAACTGTCTTTGGCTCAGAGATAGTTATCATTTGTATCCTGACAGGAAACCAATGTTTTAGGAGCTCAAAATTATTTTCAGCATCATTTAAAAGTAATCTAACAGTTAAAGTCTGATTCAGTGAATGCATTATAAAGCTAATAAGACACCAGTGTCTGGAATGTAGCACCATTATTTTTAAGTCTTGAGTGGCAGTGAAGTGAAAACTTTAATACAGGAAAAATAGCCATTGTCATTGATTTCAATGAAGTGATGTTAAATACTTCCAAGCTAATTTCAGTGAAGATGACAGGAGAAGTCCTGAGAAAAGTTGGAATCGTACGTTGAATGACATGAGCCACCTATTCCATAATTTCGTGCTCTTGTACCTTTTTCATTGTAGAGTTTGGGGAGTGAGGAAGGTGTATTTGAAAAAAAGCAGAGCCGTGTGGATGCTGGAACTCTGAAACAAGCACAGGTGGAGAAACTCAGCAGGTCTGGCAGCATCTGTGGTGAGAGAAAAACAGTGTTAATGCTTCAAGTCCATTCTGAAGAAGTCACACTGGACATGAAACATTAACTCTGTTTCTCTGTTCACGATTTTACCAAGATCAACTGTGTTCCTCTAACATTCTCTGACTGAAATAATATTGTAGCCAAAGTAACCATGTCTGATCCATCTCCCACACTTCGGCCCTCACTCCCTCTCCTCTCACCCACAATATTTCCATCACCTCCAGCTCAGTTGGCTGGGTGGCTGGTTTGTAATGCAGATTGATACCAATGGCATAGGTTCAGTTCCCCCCACTGGGTGAGGTTACTATGAAGGATTCTTCTTCTCAACCTCTCTGCTTTTCTGAAGCATGGTGACCCACTGGTTAAACCACCACCAATTGTGTCTCTTTAATCAGAGGCCAGCTTATGGTTTGGAAGGACCATGTCAACTTTACCCTTTCTGTGTGTATAATGAGATTCTGGATCTAAACAGGAAGACAAAAGATGATAGTAGGAACTGCAGATGCTGGAGAATCTGAGATAACAAGGTGTAGAGCTGGATGAGCACAGCAGGCCAAGCAGCATCGGAGGAGCAGGAAGGCTGATGTTTCGGGCCTAGACCCTTCTTCAGAAAAAGGG
>NC_063364.1:23282171-23297276 GCF_021869965.1 Rhincodon typus | reverse complement strand
TGAGATAACAAGATGTAGAGCTGGATGAACACAGCAGGCCACGCAGCATCGGAGGAGCAGGAAAGCTGACGTTTCGGGCCTAGACCCTTCTTCAGAAAATGTCCCTTTTTCTGAAGAAGGGTCTAGGCCCGAAACATCAGCCTTCCTGCTCCTCCGATGCTGCTTGGCCTGCTGTGCTCATCCAGCTCTACATCTTGTTATCTCAGACAAAAGATGATGGTTTGTTGATAATGTTAACGGTCTAGTACTCCAGAGACCACATTAATGGTTTGGGGACAGGGTTTAAATCTCACAATAGCAGTTGATGGAATTTAAATTCAACTAATTAGTAAATCTGAAATTGAAATATATTCTCACTAATGGTGCCATGAAATGACCATCAACTATCATTTTAAATTTTAAAAAAAGTTTCAGTAATGTCTTTGATCGAAGGAAATCCATAATTCTTACTTGTCCTGACTTAATATGACTCCAGACCCACAGCAACATGGTTGACTCTTTACTGCCCTCTGAAATAGCCAAAAACAAGCTATTCGGTAGTAGCAAACCTGCTTAAAGATGGACTGCTGTGGTTTGAGAAGGTGGCTAGCTCTCATTGTGCACATAGTGGCTCAGTGGTTAGTACTCCTGCCTCACAGCCCTACGGTTCTGGGTTCAATTCCACCCTTGGGTGACTGTCTGTGTGGAGCTTGTACATTCTCCTCGTGTCTGCATGAATACCCTCTGGGTGTTCTGATTTTTCTCCCATAGTCCAAACATTTGCAGGTTAGGTGGATTGGCCATGATAAATTGACCACAGTATCCAGGGATGTGTATCCTAGATGGATTAGCTGTGGGAAATGCAGGGTTATAAGGATAGGGGAGGGTGGGTGGGATGCTGTTCGGAGGGTCAGTGTTGATCTGATGGGCCAAATGGCCTGTTTCCACACTATGGGGATTCTAGGATTCTATGACTCTCGTCTTCTCAAAAGTAATTGCTCACATCTCATGAAAAACAAAACGGGAGAATCCTGCCTGGTGGTTTATGGAACATGTAATCCTAGTATAACTGGAAATTTAATAGTGCATCATATTTTACTAACTTTTCTTCAATTTATAATAAGGCCTGTTACTTTCAGAAATTTAATAGTGAGGGTTAAGTTTGATTTGAGGTGAAAAACCAATACATTGGATGCTAGGTCTTATGAACATAGCATAAGAAAGTAATGCCATATCGAAACAAATCTTTAAAAGTTCAAGTTCATTAAGTTGTAATAAAAAGCCAGCGAGATCTTAGGTTTAATAAATCAGAGTACAAGAGGAGTCAGTACTGCCATGTCAATATGTTAATTCTACCTCAGGTAGAATCTTGTGCCTAGTATTGGGTATCTTACTTTAGAAAAAATGTCAGACTCAAACAGAGGGCACAGAAGAGATCTAGTAAGATAACATCGAACGAATGAGTCATTTCTATAACTTCCACTAAAAGCCTCATGTCTTGGACTGGATTATGTTCCCTGAACTGCTCCTGTAACCATTCACCTTCCAGCCCTAGTTACTTTAAGCTGAAACAGGCAGTATGTAACCTCAGTGCCTTGCTCAACCATGAGCATAGCTATAAACTTCATATCCTAGCTATCATTAAGACAGTTTAGAAGGCCCTTTGCACCTCTGTTCCATCAACCTTGTAGTGACTAAAAACCTCAAGTGTCCTTTTGTTGTTTCAAGTTTTGCCTTCTCAAATGGATGGCTAAACGTTACCCAACACTGTCCCATTTATCTGAAATTCTGCGTCCTGCACTAGGTCTTGTGATGTTGGCTTTCACTATCTCATCTTCTAACACTCTGCAATCAACTTTTACATTGTCATTTACAAACTCTGTTAAAGGTTAATCCCATCTGACGTGGAATCCCTATAGTGCAGAAAGAGGCCATTCAGCCCATCAAGTCTGCACTGACACTGTGAAGAGTATCCCACTCAGACCCACCCCGTCCCCACATGGGATTTTTTAACCACAGTAAATCAACCTAACCTGTATATCTTTGGTCTGTGGGAGGAAACCAGAGCACCGGGAGGAAACCCACGCAGACACAGGGCGACATGCAAACTCCACATGAACAGTCACCCAAGGCTGGAATCAAACCTGGATTGCTGGTGCTGTGAGGCAGGAGTGTTAACTGTGCACCCTAATTTGCAGCATCTTCAGCAAAGCCACATTGTGCTTTGATGTTATCTTTTGGTGCAGCCCTCTATAAACATCCTTCTCCTTCCCACCATTCACAACCAACAACCCACAATTAATGGCACAGGTTTAGCCACCTAAGTGTCCTCCTTCTTCTGGAACTCCCTCCCTAAACCATCCTGACTTTAATAATGTCTTCCACAGCCACCTTCATAATTGTGAATTCAACCTCTCTGGTTCCCTGGCCGACCTAGTCATTTCTTCTGAGTAGACTAAAAGTCTTTCTTCTAGCTTTTACAGTCATTGAGTAGATAAGTAGAGAGTTCATTCCACTGATTGTTAAGTCTGTACCTAGAAGGTGCTTGTCTTCAGATCATAAATGAAGGAAGAGGTGAGGAGAACGTGTACCCTTACGCAGCAGATTGCTGAGGCATGGAGAATCCTAGCAGAAACAAATGACAGAAACAGAACCTACAGTAGCTTTTGAAAAAGTCAAAAATGAGAAGCTTTACATCTCTATGACACTGTGACTCTATGAAGGTTAAGGAGGAAGGACACAAAAATAGGACTAATTGCATAGCTGTTACAGAGATATAAGCCACAATGGACCGAATTCCGTTCTGTAAAATTCTACAAAATTATTGAGAAGTTGAGAGACTAAATATTGAGAGTTTATTTGCACATTGGTCAGTGAATGGAGAAGAAGGGGTGTGTGAAGTCAGTATTAGAACAGATGGGCATGCAAAAGGAAGAGTGCAGAGTCAATAATATAGACTTTATACATTAGTAAGTATTAATATTCAGACATGTATAACTTTAGAGGGACAGAGGTCATAGTTGAATGAGACAAAATGCAAAGAAAGTGCAGAGGAATGGGAGCACTGATTTGGAATCAGTAGAAAGAGGCTAATAAAAAAAACAAAATCTGGAATTAAGAGCCTAAATAATGACCATGCCAATTGTTGCGAAAAGCCATCTGGTTCGCTAATGTTCTTTTAGGGAAGAATATTTGTCATCCTTACCTGGATTGGCCTACATGTGACTCCAGACTCACAGCAATGTGGTTGCCTCTTAACTACCGTCTGAGCAATTGGGAATGGGCAATAAATGCTGGCCTAGCTAGCAACATCCTCATCCCATGAATGAAATGGGGAAAAAAAAGGATGAGCTGAACAGTGTCTTCTTGTTTTTGGGTTTCAATGATTTTCTGTGAGGCTTAGAAATACATGTTGGCAGGCTACTCAAAAATTGAGAGCTAACCATGATGCCATTCTTGCATGACATGCTTCCAGCAAGATAATTTAGATAAACATAACCTCTACAAGAGAGTGGCAACTGTAACTACCAGTAGAGGAGAATCACGTAGATGCATTTAAGGGGAAGCTGGCTAACCACATGAGACAGAGAAGAATAGAGTGTTGATCAGGTTAAGTGAAGAGAGATAGGTGGAAGCAGTGATGAGCATTAACACAAGCACTGACCTGTTGTGTTAAACAATCTGTTCAGTGCTGTATGATTTTGTGCAATTTTCCTGATATCCTACACTTCTAATTTTTGGAACTATCTCCATTGATTCTGTCTTCTCTCAAGGATGTGAATAAATGTGGCAAAATCATTAAATGTAGTCAATAGTGCAGAGGATATGAAAATACAGATACACTGAAGAAACATCTTGCACAAATAAACTCGTCATGAATCGATTAATTGAACCAACTGAATGAAACTGCCTTTGAGAAGTTTCTTGAGAATGATTAGAACATAATTTAGAACAAAACAGAAATGATAAAAATGGAACAAATTACTCATTGAGCTGCATTAATTGCAGATGTTTTACTTTATTCCAATCGTTTTAAAGTAACCATTTGATTATAAAATTAAACTTGCTTTAATAAATAATCTTCTGTCACCACTGCAGTTTTCCTATTACTGACTAATACAGTTTTCCTCAATTAACCTCAATTAACCTCTTGCCCTGCACTAATAATGATTGCTTAACTAAATTACTGGAAGCTAGTGTATCTTTAAAAATGAATGCCAAAAGGTTAATTTTCCCGTCTACTCGTTATTTCGGTTTTGCAAAGCAAAAGTATTTTCACTATTGGA
Organism: Rhincodon typus; assembly: GCF_021869965.1. Classification (NCBI taxonomy): domain Eukaryota; kingdom Metazoa; phylum Chordata; class Chondrichthyes; order Orectolobiformes; family Rhincodontidae; genus Rhincodon; species Rhincodon typus. The sequence continues at coordinate 23,293,011 of NC_063364.1, read as the reverse complement.
GCAATGACCCACTCTGACCCCTGCCTCTGTTTTTTTTAATGCTAACTTTCATACAAACAAATTTCTTATGGTCAGATTGTTACAGCGGACGTGAAGAGAAAGCAGGACAAATAAGTTTCTCCAAGTAATCTTAGCAAGGAAAAGTAGAGCTATTCTTTCATGGGCTCTTTTATCTGATAGAGCTCCTTTATTCTATAACCACAAAGAAGGAAAAGGCTTGCTATAATGGGAATAAAATGTACTTGACCCTCCTCACTAACCTAAGCTTCAAGGGGATATCCCCTGTGTTTAGACTGAGCTCCATAGTACGTGTGTCATCCAGTAACCAACTCATTACATATAACGGGGGTTTGATAGGATAGAAACTCAGACTGAGGATTCTAGAACACCGAGAAACAGGCTCAGGATACGGGTTCATCATTTAGGGCTGAGATGAGGTGAAATTTCTTCGCTCAAAGGATTGTGAACCTTTCGGATTCTTCATCCCAAATTGTTGTGAATGTTCCATTGTTCAAAATAGTTAAGCTTGAGACAGGTTTTTGGGGATCTTCTGGGATAGCAGGAAAAGGCCTGAAAGTGGGGTTGTGGCTGAAGATCAGCTGTGATCAGATTGAATGGTGGAGCAGGTTTGAGAGGCCAGTGGTCTACTCCAGTTCCTTTTTATTATGTCCTATTTTAACACAGTACTTAGGGTGAATTCCCCTTTGAGAAGGAACTCTACCACCCCTACCCAGTCTGGCATACATGTGACCCCAGATCACAGCAATATGATTGTTTCTCTACTGTCCTCTGAAATGGCCTAGTAAGCCACTCGGTTCAAGGACAATTAGAAATGTTAACCTTGCCAGCGACGTCGACATCCCACGAAGAGAAAAAGTGAAGACAGGAATAAGGGGATACAATAACCCAAACAGTGTGAAAGGCGGAAAAACTGCGCTGGGTCAGCTGATCTCTACTGATTTTAGCAAATAGCCTTCAATGACCCTGGGCTATGAAAGGGGAGAGATGGAAAAAAAAATTCTGCCAGAATTTCCACTGTGGAGTATCAGCCAAGCCACCCTTGTGTTGAGGTTATTTGTAGATGTGGACGAAGATCTGCCAATCTCTGTCTGGTGCACAACCAAGGCATGGGCACTTGGACAAGGGCTATCTGACTGTGTGTGTCAGATAAAGGACATCATCTTCAGGGGATAGAGGCAGTGAGTGAGAGATTCCAACTTGTGGGTAATTATTTTTAAAAGAAACCCATCAGGACAGACAGTCAGGCAGAGCAGTCTCCCCAAGCATTGGCAGCCATTAAGCACACACTATCTTTGTGTTCACATCATGCTTTAAAAGGTCAGATGTGTATGTCTTCATGGAGAGCGCTGAGCTCAAATACACTCTGAGTAGTACGCTCTGCAACCTAAGCAGACAGCTGATTCAAAATCCTCTGTGAGCATGTCCCTGTTAGCTCCCCTCGAATCCCGGCTGCTGATATTACTGAGCTCACACAGGGAGCAGAGAATTGTTTATTTTGGTTAAGGTTGGAGCCTTCATAAGCTAAAACTGGATTGACCTCTGCGTGCCTTGAATCTCAAAGCTCAATTCAGTCCCACACCACAATGCCCAGTGGCATATCTTCAGACAAGCAATAACAAAATGACAGAGCTCTCTGGTGACAGAACCTGCACTACAGAAATGTTACTGATGTGCGCAGTTATTCCTCCTGTTCTCAATAACATAAGAACATAAGAACATAAGAACTAGGAGCAGGAGTAGGCCATCTGGCCCCTCGAGCCTGCCCTGCCATTTAATAAGATCATGGCTGATCTTTGAGACTCAGCTCCACTTACCCGCCCACTCACCATAACCCTTAATTCCTTTACTGTTCAAAAATTTATCTAGCCTTGCGTTGAAAACATTCAGCGAGGTAGCTTCAACCGCTTCACTGGGCAGGGAATTCCACAGATTCACAACCCTTTGGGTGAAGAAGTTCCTCCTGACCTCAGTCCTACATCTGCTTCCCTTTATTTTGAGGCGATGCCCTCTAGTCCTAGTTTCACCTGGTAGCGGAAACAACCTCCCTGCCTCCACCTTATCTATTCCCTTCATAATCTTATATGTTTCTATAAGATCTCCCCTCATTCTTCTGAATTCCAATGAGTATAAGCCCAGTCTACTCAGTCTCTCCTCATAATCCAACCCTCTCAACTCTGGAATCAAGCGAGTGAATCTCCTCTGCACCCCCTCCAGTGCTAGTATATCTCTTCTCAAGTAAGGAGACCAAAACTGCACACAGTACTCCAGGTGTGGCCTCACCAGGACCCTATACAGCTGCAGCATAGCCTCCCTGTTTTTGAACTCCATCCCTCGAGCAATGGCAGACAAAATTCCATTTGCCTTTTTAATTACCTGCTGCACCTGCAATCCTACTTTTAGCGATTCATGCACAAGGACACCCAAGTCCCTCAGCACAGCAGCGTGCTGCAATTTTTTACCATTTAAAACATAGTCTATTTTGCTGTTATTCCTACCAAAATGGATGACCTCAAGCTTATCAACATTGTACTCCATCTGCCAGACCTTTGCCCACTCACTTAGACTATCTATATCCCTCTGCAGACTTTCAGTGTCTTCTGCACACTTTACTCTACCACTCATCTTAGTGTCATCTGCAAATTTTGACACACCACACTTAGTCCCCAACTCCAAATCATCTATGTAAATTGTAAACAATTGTGGTCCCAACACTGATCCCTGAGGCACACCACTAGCCACTGACCGCCAGAAAAACACCCATTTACCCTGACTCTTTGCTTTCTACTGGTCAACCAATCCTCTATCCATGCCAATACATTACCTGTAATACCGTGCAACTTTATCTTATGTAGCAGCCTTTGGTGTGGCACCTTGTCAAATGCCATATCCACAGGTTCCCCATTGTCCACCATGCAAGTAATGTCCTCAAAGAATTCCACCAAATTAGTTAAACATGACCTACCCTTCATGAACCCATGCTGGGTGTTCCCAATGGGACAATTTATATCCAGATGTCTTGCTATTTCTTCCTTAATGATAGATTCAAGCATTTTCCCAATTACCGAAGTTAAGCTAACTGGCCTATAGTTACTTCTTTTTTGTCTACTTCCTTTTTTAAACAGTGGCATCACATTGCCTGTTTTCCAATCTGCGGGAACCACCCCAGAGTCCAGTGAATTTTGGTAAATAATTACTAGTGCATTTGTTATTTCCCCCATCACCTCTTTTAGTACCCTGGGATGCATTTCGTCAGGGCCAGGAGACTTGTCTACCTTTAGCCCCATTAGCTTTCCCAGCACTGCCTCCTTAGTGATAATGATAGTTTCTAGGTCCTCACCTGCTATAACCTTCTTGCTATTAGTTTTTGGCATGTTATTTGTGTCTTCCACTGTGAAGTCTGGCACGAAATAACTGTTTAATGTCTCGGCAGTTCCTCATTCCCAGTTATCAAATTGGCCTTCTCATCTTCTAAAGGACCAATGTTTACCTTCGCCACTCTTTTACAATTTACATATTTATAGAAACTTTTGCTGCCTGTTTTTATATTCTGAGCTAGTTTACTCTCATGATCTATCTTACTTTTCTTTATAACTTTTTTTGTGGCTTTCTGTTGGCCTTTAAAGATTTCCCAGTCTACTAGTTTCCCACTACTCTGTGCTTTTTTGTATGTGTTTTTTTTCAATCTGATACTTTCCTTTATTTCCTTAGACATCCATGGCTGGTTCTGTCTTTTCCTATAGTTCTTCCTCATCACTGGAATATACTTCTGCTGAGCACTGTGAAAAATTGTTTTGAAAGTCCTCCACTGTTCCTCAATTGACCCACCATAAAGTTTTTGCTCCCATTCTACCTTAGCTAACTCCTTCCTCATTCCTTCATAGTCTCCTTTGTTTAAGCACAGGACATAGGTACTGGATTTAACCTTCTCACGCTCCATCTGTATTTTAAATTCGACCATACTGTGATCGCTCCTTCCGAGAGGATCCCTAACTGTGAGATCATTAATTATTCCTGTCTCATTACACAGGACTAGATCTAAGATAGCTTGCTCCCTTTAAAGTAGAAATCCTCGTCACCTTTCAAAGGACTAATGCACAACTGAACTTCCATCAGTGACAGGGGCGGAGATCGAAAGCCGGAAAATGGAATTTGGATGGGGGAGGTCTTTCTTAGCAGCATTGACATAATGGGCCAACTGGTCTGCTTGAATATTGGTGGGATTTTACAGCCTCTGGGAGCAGGTTGACGGGTAGGACGGTACTATAAAATTGGTTGTCCTGGAGGGGAATGGTACCCCCCCCCCCCACCATCTACCCAACTCTTGTGGTATTTTACAGGGGAGAAGATGTTGGGCAACCCATCTGCCCCTGGCTAATTAGGGCTACAAATGTCAAGAGAATAGCCACATGAGGCCATCAATCTGCTCTGACTAGTATTGTCGGTACTCTTGTGTACTCAATGAAGGCAACCCTGCTCCCTAAGCATTACTACTTACCCCACCTTACCCTCCCACTAGTCTGTTAACCACTACACTGCCCATCCACATCCAGCCACCCTCAGCCTTTGCTGGATCCTGTCAGCCTGGCCCCAGAGAAACCCTGGGTTTCAGAGTGCGTTGGGAACTGCCTGTAGTCCCATCACTGGCCACTGGTCTCGATGGCGCTGCTGGGGTTAAAACTTGTGGCCATTTAATTGGTCAGTGGCTCTCCGAGGTGAGATTTTCCCCCACCTTGCGGGAGAAATGGGTGTGCGAAATGTTTAGCACTGAACCAATGAATAACCCCAATCTCTGATAAATGACCGCCGGCAACTCAGCCAAGAGAGGGCATGCACACTGCTGATCCTCCAGCAGGGGCAGTTGGGCTGAGGCCATCCTACAAACAAGATGAGCAAAACAAGACCATTCTCCCTTTGAGCTGTTCCACCTTTCAATAACATTGGTTTCATTTTGAAATTCCACATTCCCATACACTCCTGATAACCTTTGACCTTTTCCCCAACCAAAATCTATCGATCTATACAATGACTTTACCCTCCCACCATCACTGCCTGCTGATGCAAGTTCCAAAGTTGCACAACTTTCTCTGAGAGAAACCCTTCATCCTCATCTCTGTGTTATAAGAGTAGCCCCTAATTTTAAACAGTGCCCTAAATTTCTGTACTCATCCAGAAGTGGAAGCATCTTCAAGACAAGGGGGTATATTTTTAAGGTGAGAGGAAAAAGATTTAAAGAAGACATGTGGGGCAATTGTTTTACACAGAGGGTGGTTCACATGTGGAATGAACTTCCTGAGGAAGTGGTGGATGTGGGTACAGTTATAACATTTAAAAGACATTTGGATAAGTACATGAATGGAAAAGGTTTGGAGGGATATGGGCCAGGAGCAGGCAGGTGGGACTAGTTTAGTTTGCAATTATGTTCGGTGTGGACTGGTTGGATCATATAGTCTTTCCGTGTTGTACGACTCTATACCTGTATCTATTCCACATCCACCTTGTCAAGACATTTCAGGAGCTTACAGACTTCGATCAGGTCATCTCTAACTCTTCTAACCTCCAGTGAAAATAAGTCCAGTCTGTCCATACTTCTCATAAAGCATCATTGTCATTCTAGCTGTGATGTAAGAATCCCTACAGTGTGGAAGAAATGGGTAGGCGATGGCCTAGTGGTATTATTGCTAGACTATTAATCCAGAAACTCGGGTAATGTTCTGGGGACCTGGGTTTGAAACTGGTCATGGCAGATGGTGGAATTTGAATTCAATAATAATCTCGAATTAACTCATCTGGTTCACTAATGCCCTTTAGGGAAGGAAATCTGCCACCCTTACCTGGTCTGGCCTACAGCAATATGGTTGACTCTTAACTGTCCTCTGGGAAATTAGGGATGGACAATAAATGCTGGTCTAGCTGGCGAGCCTACTTCCGTGAATGAATTTAAAAAACAAACCATTTGGCCCATCAGGTCCACACTGACCCTCCAAAGACCACCCCACTCAGACCCACCCCATCCCTGTAACCCTGCATTTCTCGTGGCTAATCCACCTAGCCTGTACGTCCATGGATACTATGGGTAATTTAGCATGGCTAATCCACCTAAACTGCACATCTTTGGACTGTGGGAGGAAACCGGAGCACCCGGAGGAAACCCACACAGGCACAGGAGGAACATACAAACTCCACTCAGACAGTCACTCAAGGCTGGAATCAAACTGAGATCCATGGTGCTGTGAGGCAGCAGTGCTAACCACTGAGCCACTGTGCTCATTTATTTTAAAGTTTTGATTTGAGCTTGTGCCATGTGGTCTGTGTTTTTTTTTTAATTTATTCATAAGATGTGGGCATCGTTGACTGAGCCAGCATTTATTGCCCATCCTTAGTTGTCCTTGCTAAAGCCAAATCTGCAGCATTCGTGTACTTGTGTTTAAGTGAATGACCATCTCATTAAAACCAAAAACAAATGGAGCTGCTGAAACTCAGCTTGTCTGGCAGCATCTCTGGTGAAATTGAAAGAGTTGATGTTTTGAGTCCCATGCTTGATTCTGTTGTTCTTTGCTGCCTTGGCTTGGGACACTCATTGGAGGTAGTAATCAGCTTATCGTTGCTCTGGCTAAGGTCAGCTGACAGCACAGGCGAAGAATCCAACTTGGGATGATGCCTATACCTCAGCGCAGAGCAATCAGGAAGTGGGACTGGCAGTGACTTCATTTTACTGTCACATATTTTGATGTCTATCACAGGGGAAGATAAACATCACTACTGTGTTCAAACAGGTTATCAATCAATGATCTAAGAATTACAGTTTCGGCATGATGCTGGATGAATGCTTAATGTGTTTATATGACGTTCCTTTCTTTGCTATTTTAAGGAAACATTAACCTGTTTAAATGGATTAGTGCTTCAATATAACAGCAGACAGAGTAATGTTGTAAATACATTAAACATTCAACTGCTATTATCAGAAGCCATAATTTTTAGGCTCATGTCGTTCTTCCTGATTGTAAATGCCACTTTGAAAATTTAATGACTGCTGACAGCTGTGATTACCTTTTGTCCCACACTTACTCTTTGTGCACCACTTTTTGACTTGTACGGTTCTTGTTCATGAAGATTTACTCCTTTTCTGATTGAAGCAGTGACTCTTCTCTGTTACATGCCAGCGACACCAATGCGCTCACCTTAAGATAGGTCTTGCCAACTCTCATAGGCTGGCCTTTGCAAGCTCTGATCAGCTGTTGCTTTGCGGAGCTGATTCACGCAGCTAACTAAATCTGTTTTAGATTTACCAGTGAGTTGAAAAAGAAATGGCAGCCTTTAACTGGGTATTTGAGACATTTCAAAACCCAACTCTCTGTTCAGAAGTGCATTATTTTGAATTATTGACAGAAGGAGCAAAAGCTAACAGGTCTAGTTGGGCTCCATGAAAAATCTAAAGCAGTCAGCGTGACATCTAGGTGTCCTCTGTCTGCTTGGTTGCTGAGGGCCTTTCTGACACTGAGAGCTTAAAGCAATTATCCTTCATTTCTCTGACTTGTTGTTTCAACACTGGCACATTAGCACTGCATCGTAAAAATAGCAAGACTCCATGAGATGTCATTAATTAATCTGCCTACAAATAACACGATGAGGATGGAGATTTTCTCACTGATCAAAGCTTGACTGAGTTTCCTCTGACCTGTGACTGTCCTTTTAGCTTGAAAATGCAATAATGTGTAAAATTAGAATTGTTGATCAATGGGATAAACTTCGCACAGTGTTTCCCATGTCATGTCTCAATTGGCAGCATTCTTATCTCTGAATCAAAAGGTTGTAAGTTCCAGTCCTACTGTAAGACAATCGAGGTTGACCCTTCAGCATGATGTTAAGGGAACTCTGCCTGGGCAGAGGTGCTGCCTTTTGGATGAGGCATTGCACGGATGCCCATGCCAGCTTTGGGTGGATGTGAAAGATCCCATAGCACTATTTTGTAGAAGAGAAGGAGTTAGGGTTGGGGGGGGTGTTGTTTCCACTGGAGTCCTGACCAATATTTATCCAACCTGCATCACAACAGATTATCTGGCCATGGCCACATAGCTGTTTTGGGAGCATGCTGAATGCGAATGAACTGTACTTTGAAAAGTACTTCATTGGCTGCGAATCACTCTGAGAGATTACACAATATTGAAAAATGCTATATAACTGTATGCCTGTTTTATGGAACAGAAGGTGTAAGAGGTGCTGCTTTGCTTAATCCAGGCCCGAGGCTTTCTACTTATATCATACTTACATTATACAGCAATAGTGCTGTAGATTGAGTCATCAGGTTTAGAACAGTGTGCATAGCTTGTCTCGAGAATTGAACCTATTCCTAGATAGAAGAGATTAGGGAGAATGATGAGAAGGTTGGGGGGCAGGGCCGTGGGGGGAGGTGTAGGAACATGCAATGTATGGGATAGAAGTCTATTACAGTACTTATGTGCCTCTTGGTCGCCACAGTAATGTCACCTTTACCACGAGGCAGGCATCTTTCAGTCAGTTCAGTGAAAGCATAGTTCAAGCTAGACTGTTATACAGTGACCTTGTGAAAGGGACAAGGGTTAAAACAGGTGCTGAGAGTGTGGGTGGACGGTGAGCTGATCTATACAAAAAAGCTGGGCTGAAAAATCCTTCCATAGTGACCGTTCATTACTTGATCATTTGATACATTTTCATCAAATGTCTACCAGCCCCTCAAAGATAGCAGCGAGATGAATGAATTTGTTGTGGTATCTGAGGCTGGTCATAAAATTAAGTCTGCAGGGTCTGCTGAGTTCAATGCGCTGCTGCTTTTAGCATCATCTCTCACACCCGACAGATTGCTGGTGAGTTTAGTGAAGTAATTGGGTCATTCTCCGTTAAAGTGAAGTAAATGTGTTGTTGATGGGCAAGTTTTCTGTATGTAAACACTTCACTTTGTGCCTGCTGTGGGGGCGGCAGTCATTAAACTCCGATGAGCTTGATTACTCAGAATAAATAATTAGTTTATTTATCAAGAGTGGAAGCAAAAAGATGCAATGTGAAGTGATTCCTCACCTGAAGGAAATGCCTGCACTTTGCAAATTTCTCGATAAAACAATGTTGATTTTGAAGTTGTCTCGATCACTCACTGACTCAATCAGTCAAGGTTCATGTACTTATGGGAAATACAAAGGGAAATGACCTCTACCATATCAATGGCTCCCAACTCAGGGGCACCATGGGTTTGATATGGAGACAACATCCTTTTCCTCCAGCCCAACAGACCTTCTTAAGTCAAATGAAATAAAGAGAAGACCTTGTGCCATCTCCCGTCTCAGAATTACAATTTGTGAAGTTATTGGCCCAGATTATAATCTATCATCAGAAAAGATTTGATTTATTGTGACCCTTTTTAAAATGATCCATTTGCCTTTTGGCGTTTTTTTCCAACGAGAATACGAGTCTGGTCTGCCTTGAATGTGCCAATTGTAGGAAACCAGGGAGAAATCAACTCAGCACAGGAGCAGTGTTGCTGGTTATAACATGGCCCACTCCTTTTTTTTAAAGCGATTCTGCTGTTTTCCAGGAGTTAATGGTGCCAAAGTCGCTTTGAGGAAAGGGAAGTGTGTAAAGTAAGTGAGGGAGTGTGGTGAAAAATGGGTAGGTAAGGGAGCTATGTATCAGAAGGATGAGGGGGGAGTGAGGATGGTGTACCAGGTAGATGAGGGTGTTGTGTACAAGGTGGGTGAGAGGATTGTGTACTAGATGTGTGAAGGGATGAGAGGTGTGTATTAGATGGGTGAAGGGATTGTGTAACAGGAGGTGAGGGGCTTGTGTACCAGGTAATTTGAGGGTGAGGGGATTGTATACTAGATGTGTGTGAAGGGATGAGCGGTGCATATTAGTTGGGTGAAGGGATTGTGTACTAGGTAATTTGGGGGTGAGGGGATTGTGTTCCAGATGGGTGATGGAATTATGTTCCAGGTGGGTGAGGGGATTGTGTTCCAGGTGGGTGAGGGGGTGAGGGGATTGTGTTCCAGGTGGGTGAGGGGGTCAGATAAGTGGATGAGTGCCGAGGGTATGTTGGGGGACGGTCTCCGTTATGTGGGGTGTTGTCTGTCCCAGAAAGGTTTGGTCTTTGGAATAGAGGTTCATGGTGGGGTATCAGTTCCAGCAGAGTAGGGTCAGGGTGTTGTGCGGGGTGCAATGCTGGGGGAGCATGGATGTTGGGCCCACCAGGGTGGAAGTGCTTGTTCAGGGTAGGTGTGTCAGGGGTCATGGTGGATGGGGATTATCAGGTCTAGGGGTGTGTCAGGAGTCAAGCATCTCATTGGTGGTGATTTGGTCACACATTTAAATCAATACCTTGTTTTTGAAACCTCTAATCTCGCCCATGTAACTATTAAGCTTATGTGACTCTGACTGTCTTATTTCTCTGATTTTAAGGAACTTTTGTTGAAAGATTCTAGATGATGGAGAATTGCGCATTGGAAGTATCAATTTCCTGGGCCGTTCTCACAAAGTGAGCTAAAATGGGGATTCTGCACATTCATCTCCAGTCTGTGCTGCTCCAACAACTATCTGGCCATCAGAATATCTGGGCAAGTGTTTGGAGAAGTGGGGATGATGGACATGAAGAAATTGGAAGTGTTTTGTGCCTATGTTGTATTCTGCAGTTCTGTGAATGACTGACAGTCAATGTATTCTGCAGAGATAGTAGGAACTGCAGATGCTGGAGAATCTGAGATAACAAGGTGTAGAGCTGGATGAACACAGCAGGCCAAGCAGCATCAGAGGAGCAGGAAGGCTGACGTTTCGGGCCTAGACCCTTCTTCAGAAAATC
>NC_063364.1:23256329-23281771 GCF_021869965.1 Rhincodon typus | reverse complement strand
ATCTCAATGTATTCTGCAGTTTATTTTTTAATTGTGTGGGCGATTTATTTAATTATCCAGTCCCTTTAAATTTCTTAGCGATTTCACAGAGTTATTGTGACGGAATGTTTGAGTTGTGTCGTTATCAGTTCAGATTAACATCAGTCATAATGGATTTGGATAAAGCTCATCCCTGTGGTACCTAAGATGCACGCTGACTGTTTTAGACTCTCCATGTTAAAAGTTCCAATTGTTACATGTCATTCCTGGGATATACCTCCCCCATCATAAGACTCATACATATTTCACCCTGCCTACAATAGACTTCAGCATTTAAACATACTGATTAGCTTACCTTAACGACAATGAAAAGGAAGATCAGGCAGGGGATGAAAGAGGTACACGATACACTATAACCTATGTTGAAGTTAAACTTCACCCCATCATCTCCAAGTGACGGATGGAGAGGTATTAATCACACATTGGGCTGGTTCTTTGGCTGGAGCTGACCAGGCTTTGATGATATGCTAATTTCTGGTGATGAAGTGCTTAGCCAGTTCCCTCCTTGTGGTTCATTTTATTTCTTGTGTCCTTGCCTCAAGGGCTTTTCATTCACAGTTTCAGCTGCTATCATCAGATTCCCCTCTCCCCATGTCTTGGTACTAATCCCCCTATCAAAGAAGTTCTCATGATCTAAACCCTGCCTGAAGGATGTTCCAAAAACTTCTGTGGTCGGTATGGTGTTTTGGAGTAGAATGGCAATATCAGACAACCTGCCTGTAAATCATTCAGAAAAGAACAGTGGTAATGTCTACACAGTGGTTTCTTTCTAAACCATGCTGGGTCTGGTCCTAGCAAGACTCTTAAGCAGGGAAGTGGAGAGGTATTTAAACTAAACAAAGGGCTGGCAGAGGTGAGAGAGCCATTAATCTTGGGTAGATATAACAAATCAAAGGGCAGAGTTGAGGCAGGAGAGCAAAATACTAACATAGGAGAGGTGGGTCAGTGAATGGCAAGAAGAGACGAAGAGAAAATACCCTAGTCAAGGCTAGATATTACAGATGATGGCCTCGTGGTATTATCGCTGGACTGTTAATCCAGACACCCAGATAATGTTCTGGGGACCTGGGTTCAAATCCCACCGTGGCAGATGCTGGAATTCGAATTCAATAAAATATCTGGAATTAAGAATCTAATGATGACCATGAATCCATTGTTGATTTTCGGAAAAACCCATCCAGTTCACTAATGTCCTTTGGGGAAGGAACTGCCGTCCTTACCTGGTCTGGCCTACATGTGACTCCAGACCCACATCAATGTAGGTGACTCTTAACTGTCCTCTGGGTAATTAGGGATGGGCAATAAATGCTGGCCTAGCCAGCGATGCCCTCATCCTGTAAACGAATAAAGAAAAAAAAATTACAATTTTCATAGGTTCAATGATACTGATTCACACAATGATGGTGGGTGTAGATCACCATGATATAGCGCTGCAGTGCAAATATTCATGTGTCCATTAAGTGGTACATTGGTGAATAGGTGAGCAATGTCAAATGGGCACAATAACCACTGCACTGCAGTGCCATGTGCAAGTATGAAGGAATCTTTCACCATGAGATTGAAAAACTTACACAAATCTGGCTGTGGTAATTCACTAAACCATTTTGCCAGTTGACATTATGCAAAGACAAACATAAGATAGGATGTAAAAATGGTAATCACTGGAGAAACTCAGCAGATCTGGCAGCATTTGTGGGGGATAAAACAGAGCTAATGCTTTGAGTCTGGTGACTCGTCATCAGAATCTTCATTGATTCTGATGAAGAGTCACCCGACATGAAATATTAACTCTGCTTTCTTCCTACAGATGATGTCAGACCTGCTGAGTTTCTCCAGCAATTTCTGTGTTGTTTTAAAGATCTCCAGCATCTGCAGCTCATTGTTTTATTCAGATAGAGATTCAGATTCAAATATCAGATATAGTTGTGTGCCCTGGGCAGCCCATATGTACAACCATACACATCGAGAGCAGGATAGACCAATCAACCTCTTGAGCTGTTCCAACATTCAATAAAATCATATCAGTAACCGCAAATCCATATTCCCATCTATCCCTGATAACCTTTCAACCCCTTCCTTAATAAGAAGTTATCTACATCTGCATTAAAAATATTCAACAACTCAATATCACCTCACCACCTTCACAGGAAGAGTGTTTCAAAGATTCACGAACCCCCTGAGAAAAAACATTTTGCCTAGTCTTTGCTTTAAATCAATGACCCCCAATTTTAAAATAATAAACCCTAGTTCTGGATCCTGCTAGAAGAGGAAACAACCTCTCCGTGTGGATGCAATGAACCGTGAGGATGAATCCTATCATTTTTGTTACTTGGCAACTCATGGTTTTTAAACAAAGCTAGGAAGTGATATTTTAGTTTGCTGTCCAGCTATGCTGAGTTGCAAGTCCAATGGTTGCAAATTTGGACTCGTCATTAGGAGTAGCGTGCATTTTGTTCATGTAGTAAGATCTGTTGTGGTTGGCTATTCCAGTCTCTTTAGCACGTTTACTGATATGTATGTCTAGATTAGCATTGAGGCCTCACTATGCTGTCAGACATTGATGTTGCATGTAAAACATTGGCCAAGTAATTCATAATCCTGAATGTCTACCTTCAAGAATGCACCTTAATGATTCAGAGATAGTAGGAACTGCAGATGCTGGAGAATCTGAAATAACAAGGTGTAGAGCTGGATGAACACAGCAGGCCAAGCAGCATCTGAGGAGCAGGAAGGCTGAAGTTTCAGGCCCTGACCCTTCTTCAGAAATGGGGGAGGGGAAGGGGGTTCTGAAATAATCAAGGGGGCGTTAGGAGGAGGTGTCGGAGAGTTGGCGCCTGGCCTCAGCGATGTAGAGGTCAGTGCGCCATATTACAACTGCCTCCCTAACCTGTCCTTCCTCCCACCTGTCCCCTCCTCCCACCCCAAGCCCCACCCCCATCTCCTACCTACTAACCTCATCCCGCCCCCTTGACCTGTCCGTCCTCCCTGGACTGACCTATCCCCTCCCTACCTCCCCACCTACACTCACCTTGACTGGATCCATCCCCGCCTCTTTGACCTGTCTGCTTCATCTCCACCTATCTTCTCCTCTATCCATCTTCTATCCGCCTCGCCCTCTCTCCCTATTTATTTCAGAACTCCCTTCCCCTCCCCCATTTCTGAAGAAGGGTCTAGGCCTGAAACGTCAGCCTTCCTGCTCCTCTGATGCTGTTTGGCCTGCTGTGTTCATCCAGCCCTGCACCTTGTTACCTTAAGGATTCACTGTCTTTGGTGAATATTGTTTGTGGTGGGACAGCTGGGATTAGAGGTGTTTGAACTCGGGAAATAACTCTTACTCTTTGCTGGATGAAGGCACACCAAAACTGAAGACATGTGTTTGGACAAACATCTCACTTTTAGACATTGTCAGAGAGATGTGTTTAGCCGCATCTTTAATTGCATTGACAAACTCTTCCACATCAGTGAGTTTATAGTGTGGCCATGTTTTAAATGGGCACTGTTTATGCTGTGGTCCTTTATTGAAGTAATATGGTGGCATAAATGTATCAAATTGAAACGTGAAAGAAATTTACGGAGTTCCAACCAAACACAGTGTAGGAAATGGCATAAATTAAATAATTTAATTGCCAATCTGTTCAATCTCATTTTGCAAAAACACCCATTCAACTGTGGGACTGGCTTTCTCTTTAGGATTATCAGTATATTTGGAAATGAACCTGACGCAACCTTAGGGTTAATACACTGTTGAAGCAATTCAATAGATAGCTTTCCGGCCTTCAACTTACAAGTTGGCAGGCTGACAGGAAGCAGAGTTTGTAAATGCAATCGTTTTTCTGATTGGAAAGATGTGATGAGCAGGGTCTTGCAGGAGTCTGTGTTGGGGCCTCAACTTTGTTTCAATTCATATCAATGACTTAGGTGAGGCATGGTAACCAAAAATGGCCATGACACAACAATAAGTATGAAAGTGTGTTGCGAAGCAGATGCAACAAGGTTATAGAGGTTGAGTGAGTGGGCAAAAATCTGACAGATGTAGGAAAATTTGAAGAAGCTTACTTTGACAGAAAAAATATAAATATATAGAGTATTATTTAAATGGAGAATGATTGCAGAATTCTGAGTTGCAGATGGATCTAGGTGTTCTACTGCATGAGTCACAAAAATTCAGGAAGTAATTAAGAAGTCAAATTGTTGGGACTACATATCTATGTTTAAAGACCATGTGAAAAACCAGATGACAATAAACAGTTTGGACACCTAATAAATTAATAAGGTTTTTTTCGCCATACATCCAACTACACCTCCCCCAGATCACACTCACACCCAAAATCCTGACCTGAAAATCTCTGTTCTGGGCACACTCTTTCATTCTCCTGCTTTCCACCCCACTCCCATTCCAGATCCAATTTGCTTTCTCCCTCCCCTTCTGCTGCAATGGACCTACCACCCAACCCTTTCTCCCACTCTGGAATCAATGACCTTGTGCCTCCATTCTGAACCCACTGCTACCCGTTACCCTCGCTCTGAACCCACTGCCACTGATTACCTTTGCTCTGGACCCACTGCTACCCGTTACCCTTGCTCTGGACCCACTGCTACCCATTGTCCTCGCTCTGGACCCACTGCTGCCCATTACCTTTGCTCTGGATCCACTGCTACCCATTACCCTCGTTCTGGACCCACTGCTACCCGTTACCCTCAGTCTGCACCCACTGCTACCCGTTACCCTCGCTCTGGACCCACTGCTACCCATTACTTCGCTCTGGACCCACTGCTCACCTTACCCTCGCTCTGGACCCACTGCTAACCATTACTCTAGCTCTGGACCCACTGCTACCCCTTAGCCTTTCTCTGGATCCCCTGCTCCCCTTACCCTTGCTCTGGACCCTATCCGCCTCAGCCCCAGAGGATTCCCCATCCCCTCCCATTGCCTCTGACCTTATTCATTAAACCCAATATCTTCCACCTGTCTCTATATATTCTACACTCTGCATCACCTACCTGGTCCTCTTGCCACCTAACAACCTTGCACCCTATTCACCTAGAACTTTACTCCATGGCGTCTGACACACTTGGCATCCTGCCCAGCTGGCATACTACCTTGTACTCACTTGGCATCCTATCCTCAATTAATGGATTTATCACTTGACAGCAGCTTTCAAAGTAGTTGTGTGTGATTCTGGAGCCTTACAGTCCAGGATAAGGCAGCTGACTGCTGTGAAAACTGGACATGGTTTGCCTCTCTGTATCGGCGGGAACCATCAGAATGGAAGTAGAGGTCTGCATTTCAGAAATGTGGAGCTCGCTCCTTTTGTCCAATAAAAAAGTGAGATTTGGAAAAACCGGCCTATTATTTTGACTTCATTAAAGAAGCCTAGTAGAACTCTCTTTTTTTAAAAATTTTGGGTGGCATGACCAAAGGGAAACAACTGGCTGTTTAGCTGAATAAATGAAAATAATTAAAGTTATATAGTGTGACTGGTGGAGTAGTGGGCCTTGATTAGCAGTGCATTCCACTTGTCACAGTTGTAACCTAGTGGATGCTATTGTTTATTCTGAGGGGAGTTGAACATCAAATTTAAGATGTTCTGCTTCACTTATCCAGGACATTGGTGAAACTGCATTTTGAGTAATGTGTGCAGATTTGACCTCCTTATTTAATGAAGGTTGGAAATGGATTGCAGGTAATTCAGAGGCTGTTTAAGATTGGTACTTGGACTGGACAGATTGGGTTATGAGGAAAAGCTGGACACACTGTTTTCACTGGAGCTTAGAGAGAGAAAGCGAAGGGTGACTCAATTGATGTGTATAAGACTCCGAACAGTCTTGGCAAGGTGGGTGTAGAAGGGATGACTACTTTGATGGGTCAGTCCAGACTATGGGGCATTGTTTTAAAACTGGGCACCAACTTTTGAGGACTGAGGTGAGAACTTTTATTTTCTCTTGGAGGGTTGTGTGACTTCTGCCTCAGATGGTGGTGGAGGTGTTGAATAGTTTTAAGGTAACAGTAGATGGATTCTTGTTAGGCAAGTGAATCAAAGTTTCTGATGGGTAGATGGGAATGTGAAATTTGGAACACTGACAGATAAACAATAATCTTAATCTGACCTATGTGTAAGTCTTAAACCCTTAGCAATGCCATTAGCTCTTACCTGCCCTTTGAAAATGGCCAAGCAAGCAAGTCAGTACAAGGGCTGGGCACCAAATGTAGCCTTTTCAGTGATGGCCATAACCTATGAAAGTATAAGGCAACACTGGGAAACTCAGCCTGATGTAAAATAGACAGCAAATTGTGTCAGGAGGTCTGCTGTGTCCCAGTTTAAACTGGGGAATTTTCTGATAATATGTCTTTGACATTTCCTTGCTGTTATCAATCCTTGCTATCAATCAATGCTGTTATCAAAACTTCATGATCACTTGTCTTTCTCAAAAGAGCTAAACTGACTTCTCAATAGGAATTTGTCAGTTGGCCAGCAAGCTGGGTTTTTGACACTCTGTGATGTTGTAATGAACATCAAGGACTGTCTCCTGCATGTTAACTAAGTTTAATACTGTCAAACTTATGTTCCACTTATTTAGTATGTTGCTTGCTGATTGTTCAAGCACAGTATGGTTCATCAACACACTGTTTTATTGCTCTGTTTACCAAGTGTTATTGATAATAATCTAATAATCAATCGCTCATCAGGGACTGACCAACTCCTCTGGTTAGTTTCAAACAGTGAAGCATTGTAATTCTTGAAGCAGACAATGCAGCAAACCAACTGATTTCTGTGTGATGCAGCTTGAAACCCAAATAGACCAAATTCTTGGAAGAGTCATAACATTTCATGGAGCTCATGGAGTCCTTAAAAGTGAATTTGCTTAAAGACAAGATACATATATAACTTCTTCATTGTCACTTGAATCTCATCACATCAATTGCACATTTCTTGTCTTTATTTTCAAGTTTGTTGATGGCTTCGTCCACTCTATAGTTTGCCTTCTTAAGCTTGGTATTCCAGTCCACCTTCCACTCTTTATTCCCCTTTTCCTACATTCTGGTATTTGTCCTCCATTTCTTGCATTGTGGTCTTTAAACCCTGTTCCTTGTTCCTTGTATGTGGCTGCTCTTAGTTCAGAACAAATTGGCTCCTTCCTTCCCACTGTTCTAAAGCCAGGACCATTTGTCACTCATCTTCTGGTATTCTCCTTTAACACCTTTCCAAACTTGCTTCCTTCACAACCTGTGTTTGACAGGACTTCCAGCAACCTGGCTCAGCTACTCTCCTGTTTCCTATTCGCAAGCAATCACATCCTTATTCAAAGCTCCTTAATGCAAAGGTCAATATGTAAATATAAACTTCTGTTGATGCATGCATTTTCTGAACAGCATGTTTCAAAACTGAGTTCGATAAATTCTTGATAGGCAAGGACATTGAAGGTGACAAGATCAAGGCATGTGGATAGAATTAAGGTAGAAGCTACGATCCAATAAAACTTCAGAATAGATTTGAGGGACTGAATGGCCTGCTCCTTTTCCTAGGTTCCTTTGTGAATGTGTGCATTTCCCTCAGTGCTCCTTGTCCCTCCTCTCTCCACAGTCCCCCACACTCTCCAAACCGCTTTGTACAAATTGGGACTGGGAAAGCTTTTAATCCAGAGCATCGTATAAAAGCAAGCTATTGTTGTATTTCCAGAGCAGCTGTGTGTGAAAGGTCGGGCACAGAAAATCTTCAGATCAGTGTGTTTACAGAGCTGTCACACAACCCTTGCTGACTCAATATGACTTCATCAAACATTCTTAACTTTCTAATTCGTCAAGAAGACAGGAGCAGTCCTTAGTATACAAACATAAGCAGAAGACAGCAGGCTGTGTCTTTTGGGGAGAAGTGCTGCATTTGAATAATTTAATCTGTGTATCGAGTAAGCAGGAGAGTGTTAATAATGGAGGGAACTTCAGGCAGACCGCAATTACAAGATCGTAAAACATATTACCCTGGCTAATGGTTTTCCACCACCAATTCAGCATCTGCTAAAATGAAACATTCTCCCTTTTTTTGTGCATTTTTAGCTGTGAAGACTTCAGACTTAATGCAATATGGAAAATCAAAGTTTACTTCAACAGTCAGATTTGATTCATTGATAGAACTCTGAATTGAGGGTTCAGGCTTTGCCCCCGTGGCTGAAATTTAGATCGATACTTCATTGCAGTATTTCCAATGAATCATTAAATTGTTGTGAATCTACTTTCTCAGCTGGACTAACGGGCCCCTTGGGAATATTTGATGAGCAGTTGATTCTCCTGGTTCCCTGATTAATGATACTGAAAACAACAAATGCTGGAGCTCACTGTCGGTTAGGCAGCATCCATGGAGAGAGAACGCAAGCTAATGTTTCGAGTCTAGATGGCTCTTCATCAGAGCTGGTGAAGTGTAGAGGGGACAGCATTTATACTTTAATTTGGTGGGGGGGGGTGGTGGGCAGAGTGGGGGTGTGAGGTTAGTGGGTACAGGGTCCTGGTGGAGAAACGATGTTGGTAGTTCAGATTAAGTGATCTGACTGTGAGAATGGCGCAACAATGGTGTGTCTCCTGCCAGATTTGAAAGGTCAGTAACTGGGATTGGTGGGAAGGGAGGACATGATAACAAGCTAAAAGAAAAGGAAGAAATATTTCATAATTTAAAGGTGTTGAACTGAATATTAAGTTCAGATGGCTGTAAAATGACTAGTCTGAAGATGAGATGTTGTTCCTCCAATTTGCGCTGTGATTCACTGTAACAATGCAGCATGCCAAGGACAGATATTTGGGCATGTGAGCAGGACGCTGTGTTAAAATGACTGGCTTGGAGAAGGTTGAGGTCCTGCTTGCACACTAACAGGGGGTGTTCTGCAAAGCGGTCACCCAGTCTGCGTTTGGTTTCTCTAAAGTAGAGTAGGCCACATTGTGTGCAGCGAATACAATACACGACATCGGAGGAAGTATAGGTGAAATAGTGATTCACCTGGAAAGACTGTTTAGGCCCTTGGATGGTGAGCAGGGAGGAAGTGAAGGGGCAGGTGTTGCATCTTCTGCGGTTACGTGGGAAGGTGCTGTGGGAAACGGGGTGGTGATGTTGGTGTTCGAGGAATAGATTAGCGTGTCCAGGAGGGAACGATCCCTGCGAAATGCAGACAGGGTGTGAGGGGAAGATGTGTATAATGGTGGAGTTCTGCCCCTTCACCTCCTCACTGCTCACCATCCACGGCCTAAACAGTCTTTCCAGTTGATGCAGTATTTCACCTATACTTCCTCTGATGTTGTGTATTGTATTTGCTGCACACAATGTGGCCTACTCTACTTTAGAGAAACCAAACGCAGACTGGGTGACCGCTTTGCAGAACACCCCCTGTTAGTGTGCAAGCAGGACCTCAACCTTCTCCAAGCCAGTCATTTTAACACAGCGTCCTGCTCACATGCCCAAATTTCTGTCCTTTGCATGCTGCATTGTTACAGTGAATCACAGTGCAAACTGGAGGAACAACATCTCATCCTCAGAATAGGCACTTTACAGCCATCTGAACTTAATATTCAGTTCAACACCTTTAAATTATGAACCATTTCTTCCTTTTCTTTTAGCTTGTTATAATGTCCTCCCCTCCCACCATCCCAGTTACTGTCCTTTCAAATCTGGCAGGAGACACACCATTGTTGTGCCATTCTCACCGTCAGCTCACTTAATCTGATCTATCAACATATTTTCTCCACCAGCACCCTATACCCAATACTTGTACCCCCACGCTTCACTTCACTTCAGGTCTGATGAAGAGTCATCTAGACTTGAAATGTTAGCTTGCTTGCTCCCCGTTAATGCTGTCTGACCCGTTGTGATCTCCAGCATTTGTTGTTTTCAGTACAGATTCCAGCATCTGCAGTAATTTGTCCCTGTTTAATGATGTTCTTTAAGCTGAAACATTATCTGGTTATGTATATTATCCGTGAGCTTTTCTTGTTTGTGAATCAATAACTTCTGCATTGGCTCACTGGTTGGATGACTGTCATCCACACAAAGACTTCCTGTTTTGTGTATTGGCCCCAGTGAGCCTCAACCTTCTGGGCATCCACGCCTTCACTTCAAGGGCACTGAAGTGAGATATGACAACGGCAGCTGCAAGATAGCCACTGATGGCTGTGATTTCTGGAGGCTGACTGGAAGGTCACTATAAGAGGCGAGTAGAAAGAAAATCTTCAGGAGCTAAGAAGAGGACTCAGAGAAAACAGAAGACAGCAAATCATATGCTTTCTAGGCCTCCTGCCTTCCTCTGTTGTAGAGACTGCCATGTCGGTGCTGGGTTCCTGAGTAAAGCCAGGCGGTGCTAAACAGAGTGGATCTTTGCAGCGGAAACCTTCATCTCAAGAGAAGGAAGGTTGCCACAGACCTGTGTGTGAATTGCCTATCATATTAACCTGCATGAGAGCAGTGATTGCGTTATGAAAGTAGTTTGTTGGCTGTCAAACACTTTCAGAGGTCTTCAGGTTACAAAAGATGCACTTCTTTCGAACCTCTGAAACCATAGGGCTCTGAATTGGTAAAGAAATGCCTATTACAATAAAAGTAATTGATTATCTCACACCACTCCTCCTCCATCCACACCCAGTCCTGATTGCTTTATCCCTCTGATTTGGAATGCTTCATTATCCCAGCTTGTGATTTCAGACCAGAAATTGATATTTTAGTCAACATTATCTAAAAGTTTCTTTCAAACCAGCGGAGAGGCAATGGTCTAGTGGTATTACCACTGGACTGTTAATCCAGAGATCCTGATAACATTCTGGGGAGCAGTGTTCGACTCCTGCCACAGCAGATGGGGGAATTTGAATTCAATAAATATCTGGAATTAAGAATCTATTGATGACCATAAATCCATTGCTGATTGTTGGGGAGGAAAAACCCATCTTGTTCACTAATGCCCTTTAAGGAAGGAAACTGCCAACCTTGCCTGGTCTGGCCTACAGGTGACTCCATACCCACAGCAATGTGGTTGACAGTTAACTGCCCTCAGGGCAATTAGGGATGGGCAGTAAATGCTGCCTGACCAGCGACACCCTCATCCCGTGAATGAATAAAGAAAACAAAAACTATTTTTGCCTTGTCATCTCTCTAGCTACTCATGAATTGTAAGCCATGGACTGTACATTGGTCTCCGATTAGCTCCTCTCAACAATCCCCCACCCCGAATATATTCCACCCCTTTCTTCTCTTTATCTCTCCTCATGGACTCAGCTCTCCCCAGCTTGAAAAATGTTAATTATAAGTGATATTAGCATGTAAATCTATATTGTTCCTAAAACCAGTGCCATGATAATACAAAACAATGTTACTAGACAAATAATTTTTGGCCTCTTGGGATCAAGACTAAGTCCAAGTGAGTCTCAAATCTATGGTGGGATGTTCATTTTGCTTGTGGGAAGTGGGTTTCTGGATTGCTTCCAGGTGCTGAATTGAATCTGCAGGGGGGAAGCAGTCCATCATTAGGATTTGAGAGAGTCCCTTAATAACCTGGAGAGAGGATCCCTGTATAATTAAGGGAAACGGGTGGGTGTTTGAATCCAAAGGAACAGTCAGAGGCTTTCCAATTTGCAATGTAGAAGATAGAGTGGAATGCACTTCAACATGCCCTCTCTTCAACCTTTTAAACCAAAATTAAAAAAATGCGAAGACCACAAACATGAATCTGTTTCTCTTTCTCGCAATCTGCTGATTTAATTCTGACATTTTCTATTTTTAATTACAGATGTCAGTGATATTCATGAACTAAAAGCATGAGTTCTGAACTGGGCTCAAGCTTAAATTTTAGTGCCATGACAATTTTTTCAGAATGTTACAGCTTTAAACTTCCAGATTTGTGAGGGTGCATTGGTTAGAACCTCCATCGAGCCAACCAGATCACAACCCCACCACCAACAGAATACCTAGTTGTTTGTTTTGCCTGTGCTTGGGATCTTGCAGTGTAACAACAGGCTGCTCCATTATTTGTTCTGTGCAAGTGTGGCCACTGCCTTTCAAAGTATCTCGATTGTATCTGACCTGTTTTTGAGATGCTTAAGGTGCTTCTGAGAAATATTATTAAGCTCGCCCTTTTCAATAAAATTTGAAGAGTAGGCAGCCTGTCCATACTAAAGATATTGACATAAGCAAGAGTTAAGGACAGGACAGGTGGCTAATGTGATTAAGAAGGTATTTGGGATGCTTGCCTTTATTGGTCAAGGCAGTAAATCCAATAATGAGCAGGTCATGATGCATTTGCACATAACATTATTTAGGTCACAGCTGGAGGAGTGTGTGCAGTTCTGGTCACTATAGGAAGGATGTGGTTGCATTAGAGTGGATGCAGAGGAAAGTCATCAGCATGTTGCTTGAACTGGCGTAGTTAGGCTATGAAGAGAGAGAGAGAGAGTCGATAGGCTGGCGTTGTTTCCCTTCATGCAGAGAAAGCTGAGGGAAGGATCTGATAGAGGTGTACAAAGCTCTTAGTAGATGGGTCAGTAACCAGCAGTTTAAAGGAAAGGAGCAGGAGGCTTACAGGGGATTTGAAAAAAGCTTTTTCTCACCCAGAGGATGGTGGGTTTCTGAAACTCACTGCCTGAAAGAGTGATAGAGATGGGAACACTCAAGACATTAAAAAAAATTTAGAGGAGTACTTGAAATGACATAGCATACAAAGCTACAGGCCATGTGCTGGAAAATGGGATCAGAATAGATGGATGTTTGATGGCCAGCATGGACATGGTGGGCTGAAAGGCCTCTTTTCGCACTGCTAAAAATGTATGACTCTAATACTCTAATGTGCATTTAATTCCCATGGCCCCAGTGTACAGCCCTTTGATCAGTGAAGTGTTGCAACAGAAGCTGCACTGAAGAAGTGCACAAAATGCAAGACTGCATTTACAAAATAAGCAGCCATTAGCTCGGGTTTTGTAGATCCTCTTTACTTGGGTGTCCTAGAACGGGCAGTGCCTTTCTCTGACCAAATACATGCGACTCCTGAAGGAGTTCCTGACCATGTATTGAACAGGAGTTTTAGTGTCATAGAGTCACACAGCACGGAAACAAACTCTTCGGTCCAACCAGTCCATGCTCTCATCTTCTCAAGCTAAACTAGTCCCAACAACCTGCATTTGGCCCAAATCCTTCAAAACCTTTCTTATTCATGTACTTATCCAAATGCCTTTAAATGTTGTAACTGTACCTGCATCCATCTCTTTCTCTAGAAGTTCATTTCACACATGAACCCTCTGTTTAAAAAAAATGTTGCCTATCATGTCCTTTTTAAACCTTTCTCCTCTCATCTTAAAAATATGCCCCCTAGTTTGGAACATGCCCATCCGAGGGAAAAGACTCTTGTCATTCACCTTATCTATGCCCCTCATGATTTCAAAGTTTTCCTTCCATATCTGTATCCCAATTATTGTTGGAGTTGTTCTCCTTTCAATTATGCTCTGAAATGAAGTAAAACGCTGGAGAAGGAAATGTCAATCAGTTCTGCGTCACATCCTTATCTGAATATGTGCTGTCAAACTCTTTGGGTTGACTTGAAATAACTGGAGTGTAAACTCATTCATTCAACTATTTGCATACAGAAATCAGAATGGACTGTGTGTACGTGATAGTTTGATTTTATTTAACCTATTTTTCTAATCAACCTGTTCGGAAATGTTATTGCACACCTCTGGAGCTGGTGGGACTTGGGTCCAAGTCCCCTGGTCCAGGGATAGGAACACACCACTGTGCCACAAATGAAGAGTTAGGAAAACCTCCTTATGTTTCCATTAAATGCAATAAGGTTGTGCAGATAATGGTAGTGAGGAATTGTGGAGGAACAGCTTGAAGAGAGAGAACAAAAAAATCTTCCTGAACAGGCTGACTGCACTCAATCCTAATGGTTAAGCAAAGAGATTTTGAATGATTTTATTCACATTAGTTTGTGCTATTGAGTGTCACAAGTTTAACCATGACAAATGAAGAGCACCAGAGAAGAGGAGAATAGATTAAATAAGGGAATGGAAAAGTGAAGAGGGTGGAGGGGGAGACAAATAGAAAACATAGTGACAAATGTGGGTAAAGGGATATGTAATGGTTAAGGAGCTAACAGTGGGTTAGCATCAGGAAAAGAAAGCAAGCTATCACAAAGCCTTAAAATCTGATCCTTGATCTGCATGTGACCCAAGGCTCACATAAAGTCTGGGATTTTCTGCGTCCTTTGAACACACTAGTGATATCAAGGTTGGAGAAATGATAAGGAAAGATGTCAGGTACCATGTCCGATGCTATTTCTGTGCCATGCCATTTTGCCAGTGATGGGTAAGATGGCAGATATCACACTCCAGAGGCCAATTGGGCAATGTAGGTAGCCTACCAGTCTGGGTGAGATATTGCCTCCTTTTCAAGTCACTCTTTTTGGCTTCACAAAGGACCACCTGGTGGCATTAGCCACCTCTGTGGCATTGTTGCTGCTCTCACTCAGGGTCCCCTCATGGAGGTCCTGACTGGCTCTGGCACTCTCAGATGGCATTTTACCTGTTGGGTGTGGGTGCACAGCCATTGATACGCTTACATTCCCAAAGTGCAGTCCCAACTGTGGCCACTGCTGCTGGTGGTGCTGCATGAATCATAAGACCCTTTGATTGAGCTTGGGAGACAGTTTGGGTAAAAGGAGAGAAAGGGAATACAGGAAACATGAGAGGATTGAAAACAGGGAGAGATTTATTCCATAATAGACATCGAGGGAGGGGAGCAGAATTTCATCACAATACATTGTCCTGTTCCAAGCTTGTAAACTTGGTGGAAACAGTGAATGCTTCCAAATAGACAAACAGGAGACTGGAAGAACACAGCAAGCCAGGCAGCATCTGGAGGAAAGGAGCAGTCAACGTTTCGGGTATTACCCTTCTTCAGGACTCCAATTCTTCCAAATAATGGGCAGATTTTAAAGAATTCCAAGCTTCCTTAGTCATGCTGGTCACACTGGCCTTACATTTTAGTTTCACTGCTTTGTCCATGTCTTCGTTAATTAAATCAAGGAAATTGCCAATCTAACCTGAAATGTATAAATAACCAGATTCAGATGCCTTATTACTGAGCTGGCAATTATCAGCACACTCATTCCTGACCCCGTTTGCTAACCCCACCCCTTTAATAGGTTGTGTCCAGCCCAGCCAGATAAGATCTACTAATCCTATCCTGAAGGAATGTGCCTAATTTTTTGCCGAGTGAATATTTGTTATAGATTGGTCTTGGTTTTACGTTTCTAAATTAAACCTTTTGGAATTTTGCAAGTTAGTGTATCTGTACTCATGAGATGGATGGTGCTGATAGATGTATGTGTGAGATCATGTCTTTAAGGACCTCAAGCTGATAGGATGACTGGAGCCATGTGTCAGTAAGTGCTGTTGAGCTTATCAGGACTGGAGCTTTGTGGTCTGTCCCTTGTATCTGTGCTATTGATGATGGCATCAGTTTGTAACCACTGGCGTCCCTACAGTTAACTTTCCAAGACAGACCTCCCATGCATACAACTTTACCTTGTGCTTTCAGGCAGTACTGTTACCTGCACGTTGAGATACTAGTCTGGATTATCTCAGGGTTGTGGGTATTGGCATGTGCCTACCTGTCAGGGCACATGGGGCCATGGTGTGACATCTCATCTAAAAGATGGCAACTTCAACAGAGTAAGCCTTCTTTCACAGTGCCAGGATAGAATTATTGTCGAGCTTCCAGTGTGCTGCTTGAAGCCACATGGAGACAAGAGTGCTACCACTGGATCATGTCTGGTGTCTTAAAGAGCTTAATGATTCAGTTGGAGACATTTTCTTGGGAGTCTCACAGATATCTGCAGTAATGTCTTTACAGACTGTCCAGATGCACAAAGAAGAAAAACAAACAGATAGCAAGTACAAACACGTCAATTCCACACACAAGGAGGAAACTGAAGGGTTAATTGCCTATGAGTAGGTTTTAAACAGGTGGAAAGTGCTGAGTGATGGCCAACATCAACTCACTTAGGTGATAAAAAAAGGCTTGAAAGAAAATTTAGAGGAGTTGTGTTGAACATAGCTCCAAAATGGAAATGAAAGCAGAAAACTTGAACAGGAGTAGCCTACAGAATGATTTGACTACTGTCTGAAGTTGTTCAAGTCAGTGTTGTATGTAAAGGCTTGTAGAGTATCCAAGAGGAATGGGAGACACTGTCCAAGCAGATAGAGGGGTTGTGGGACAAATGCAACACGCTACTGTTTAAGGACAATAGAGGGCCATCTGACATTTGGACACATACATGGATAGGAAAGGTTTAGAGGGATATGGGCCAAACATAGACAAATTGGACTATTTCAGTTTAGGAAATCTGGTTGGCACGGACAAGTTGGGTTAAAGGACCTGTTTCTATGTTGTATGATTGGTACTTCTCATTTTTAAAGGTTGCGTTCTCCATGGAGAAATAGTTGGATGAACTGCATTTTTCAAATGCACAACAATAGCCTGTACTGCAGAACATTTTCACACTCTCAGGTGATTGTCATCATCGTCAGGCAACTGTGAAAACCATTTAGTTTACTTCCATCATAAGGTCAGAATGGAGATATTTACTGATGATTGCACAAAGTTGAGCACCACTCAGTTTCTGAAAGGTGCTGAAACAGTCTGTGGCCAAATGCAACAATACATGGATAATATCCGGAAACAAAAGCAGAAATTGTATCTATGGAGAGAAAAGAGAGTCAATGTTTCAAGTCCAATGATCTTTCTTCCAGCTGAATTTCTCCAGCAATTTCTGTTTTTACTTCAGATCTTCAACATCCACTGTTTTATTTGTTTTGTTGTACTGGATAATATTCAGATTGGGCTGATAAGTGATAAGTAGCATTCATGCCACACAAGAGCCAGGCAATGATCAATGCCAACATGAGACAATCTAACCATCACACCTTGACATTCCATAGCATTGCCATCACTGAATGCCCAGCTATTAACATCCTGTGGGTTACCACTGACCAGAAACTGAACTGGATGAGCTGTATAAATATTATGGCTGCAAGGAACATTGGAACAGGAGTAGGCTGTTCAGCCCTTGAGCTTGTTCTGCCATTCAATGAGATCATGGCTGATCTGTGGCCTAACTCCACATACCTGCCTTTATCCCATATCCCTTAATACTTTTGCTTAACAAAAATTTGTATGTCTCAGATTTAAAATTAACAATTGATCCAGCATCCACTGCCATTTGTGGAAAAAAGTTCCAGCCTTTGTGTGTTGAAGCATTTCCTAACATCTCTCTTGATTGGTCTGACCCTAATTCTCAGACTATGCCCCCTAATTCTAGAATCCTGAACCAGTGGGAATAGTTTATCTTTGTCTACCCTGCCTTTTCCTGTTAATGGCATGAAGATTTTGATGAAGACCCCTTAACTTTCTAAATACTAGAGAAAACAGGACCACATTGTGCAGTCTCTCCTCATAACTGCTGAAATCCAGGTATTATTCTTGTAAACTTACAATGTACTCCCTCCAAGACCAATATATCCTTCCTAAGGTGTGGTGCCCAGATTTGCTCGCAGTACTCCATGGGGTCTAACCAGGGTTTTGTATAACTGCAATTTAACTTCTGCATCCTCGTACTCCTGTCCTCTAGATAGAAAGGGAAGAATTCCATTTGCTTTCTTGAGTATTTTCTTGTGTTCATGACATTTTAAAAGATCTATGCACCTGAACCCTAAGTCTCTTTGGATGTCAATGTCATATCATCTTTATTTGGTCCAAAATAGAAAACCTCACTCTTGTTTACTTTGAACTTCCACAGTTTTGCACATTCACATAATAATGCAGCAAATAACTCATTTCTTGACTCCCCAGAGCCTGTCCACATCAACAAAGCACAAATCAGGAGTGTGATGGAATACTCCCAGTTTGCCTGGATGAGTGTAGTTCAGGAAGATTGACACCATCCCACTTGATTGGCACCACGTCCACAAGAATATACTTTGCCCACCAGCAACACTTGCCACAGTATGTCCCATCTACAAGATACATTGCAGAAATTCATCAAGGTTCCTTCAACAGCACCTTCAAAACCCATGGCCATTTCTATCTAGAAGGACATGGGCTGCAGATACATGGAAGCAATACCACCAGCAAGTTCCCTTCCAATCCGCTCACCATTCTGACTTGGGGAAATATTTTGGAGTTCCTTCAGTGTCACTGGGGTCAAAATCCTGGAACTCTCTCCTTGAAGGCATTATGGATTGACCCAACCCAAAAGCACACAGCAGTTCAAGAAGTCTTGGAATTTCTGGAATGGCAGGACTGACATAAGGAAAAAGACAAGGTCAGTTATGACTATATTCGCTTGAGCTTTGAAGAATGAAGGTGGATTAGAAACCTATAAAACACTAAAAGGACTAGACAAGGTCAATGCAGAAAAGTGTTCCCAGTTACCAGGGATTCCAGAACCAGGGTTCACAGTCTAAGTGTATAGGGTAGGCCATTCAGGACTATGATGAGGAGGATTTGTTTCACTTAGAGAGTGGTGAACCTGTGCAGTTCTCTGCCACAGAAAGCAGTTGAGGCCAAAACATTGAATGTTTTCTAGAAGGAGTTAGATATAGTTCTTAGGGCTCAATGCACGGGGAAAAAGCAAGGATGGAGTGAATGGGGTTTGTGAGGGGTTGGGAAAGTTGAGGGGTGATGGTTTGTAGCATAACCTGGGCTGGGATATGTCAGCAGCAATCAAACAATTAAGGAGAGCTGCCTGCTCCACAAAAGCTGCCAGCCAATCAGAGTGCCAGAAGCTCAGGAGTGTCATGGGGAATAGTGGTCACTGTTGGGATGGGGAGGAGGATCGCTGTGTCTCCTCAAAACCAGGCCTCT
This sequence comes from Rhincodon typus, assembly GCF_021869965.1. Lineage (NCBI taxonomy): Eukaryota > Metazoa > Chordata > Chondrichthyes > Orectolobiformes > Rhincodontidae > Rhincodon > Rhincodon typus. Next base: position 23,262,851 of record NC_063364.1, on the reverse strand, counting down.
AGGTGTCTGGGCGGCGCCAGCACCTGTCAGACAAACACTGGCAAGAACTGGGTTTGGGATGGTTGTGGGTGTTGGTGAGGATCTTGGTACGAGGGGTCATCTCTGTGGCCAAAGTGTGCCCATCGAGGTGCCCACTGAGAGGCTGCTGAGATCGACATGGTGATTTCCCTGAATGGCAGAGGGCCCTCCTCCCGTTGTGGCTGGGATAAACCAAGAAATTTTGGACAATAATAAATCCTTGACAGGAAAAATATTTCTCCTTGTGGACCAATTTTTGACCACTGGCCCTCCTGCACTGTCCCTTCCCCCCTAGATTTGGCTTAAGGGTACATTTTCTCCCCCAGCCCCTGCTGTTTCTGTTGTATTTTGACTAATTCCAACCTTTCTGCTTTCTTTGGTGACTGATCTCACTTTGATGTCTGATGTTCTTTTAATCTCTCCGGTTGATCAAAGAGCCAGCAGTAAAGACGTGGAGACACGCTAGTGCCATGGTAGTCTGTTTATGTGTGTACTGTGCATCCTTCATGTAGTGTTTCTGAAATGCAAACAACTCCCTTGCTGCAAAGTAGGACTTGAAGCTAAATCAGGTTTTTATTGAAAAACAACTCCATCCGTGTCGTCAATGCTATTGCTATTCCTGAGTACTGTAGCAGCTCAGTTAAAGTTTAGCAAAGCGTGTGCATCGTGTGGCATCTGATATCTTGCTGTGCCATCATGTGCATGCTGTTCCCTGCCTCATTACCATTCTGCCTCATCCTGCTTTTGCAGCTGCAAATATTACTTCAGTCTTACTATTAAGTGAATAAGAGTCTAGGGGCAATTCAGAACCTTCTGCATCTCAGACACATTGCTGTGCCCACTTACTATTAGCATAGCAGCAGCTGTGCAATCTGATCAGACACTAAAGTGGGAATGCCTTCAAGGTTGGACTTTTTATTTTCTTTGTCAAAATGCGCTGGACAATTCTGTTCGCCTCTTCAGAGAACTTGGGTCTGCCATCTGGAATAAAGGGTTTCTCAGGTGGCACTGCCAGCATCACCCCTGACACTTTATCCTCGAGCACGCACTTTTCTGCTATTGCCAGTAATGGTGCAGTAACTCCTGGAATCGATACAGAAACTCATAGAAAATTATACGAGGTCTGCTTATATTTGTGAAACATTTAGTCCTGCTGGGATTAGAACAGTTAGGTGATTATTTTTGACCAATGCAGAATCGATGGGCTGAAGGGACTGTTTCTCTGATGTCGACCTCTATGACTATGATGGCTCTTTTGGTTGTTCACTGTCGTGAAGTGGACTTCTGGAATTTTTCAATTATTCATTTTAATATTTTGACAAAAGTTGAACATTTCTGTTTACAATTTTAGTTGTGACTCAAAACCTTCCATTTGTGGTTTATACATTCCCTACATTGTGGAAGCAGACCATTCAGCCCATCATGACCACGTTGCCCCTCCAAAATATCCTGCCTAGACCCACCCCATTTCTATATCCCTACATTAACCATTGCTAATCCACCTGGCCTGCACACTATGGGCAATTTAGCATGGCCAATCCATGTAGCCCGCACATTTTTGGACTGTGGGAGGAAACCGGAGCATCTGGGGAAAACCCATGCAGACACGAGATCACACAAACTCCACACAGACAGTCACCCAAGGCTGGAATCAAATGTAGGTCCCTGGCACTGTGAGATAGCAGTGCTAACCACTGAACCACTGTGCCACCCATGGCAACATTTTTCTAAGTGGCCATTTTAGGGGAAAATATTGCATCTGTATACCTTGTTCACGTTCTGCTTGGGATGTGTGCAAATGTTATCATATATTGTTACATTTACTCATCCATATGAAAGCATTTTCAATATTGGATGGCAGATAAAAGGTGTGTTATCACCTTTAGAGCGATGTTCCTTTAAGACATCAACATGCAAATAAGCTAAATACCCAGATGTTATCAGCTAACTATAGCCACAGGCACCTGAGACACAACTTGAGCATAGAGATTCCTCTAAGCAGTATATATTAACATTAATATTAATGTAAACATTAATATTTTTAGCTTTCTGTAATTTTGACTACGTACTGAAATGTAAAAAGATTTTTTTAAAATCTAAGGTCTATTGAAGGATTGCTGCACTTTTTAAGCAAACACTGATTGTAAACATTGGTTACACAGAAGCTTGTTCAAATAATAATGGGAGTCTAGTTTGCAGATGAGCTGGCACCAAGGTGTGTTTACAAATGGAATTTTGGCTGGCAATAAATAGCTGATGGGTCAGTAGAGTAGTGGTCAGTTATCAGGTCTTCTGCCTGCCAACAACTAATTGGCTCCTGGATGGCTGAACAGCTTGGGGTTTGAATGAGATTGTGAAAAAAAAACCTCAAACTTCAGGAGGAGAAGGTGCTATTTTTGATACGTAGTAAAATGTATCTCAAGCCTGAAACTTGCCAGTTTATTTTGCCTTGCCAGTTGCTGTAAGCTGTGACTTTTGATTGCTGAGTCAAATTGCTTTACTAGGTGAACCAGTCACCGTATGCTTCTTGCAAGGAAATGAAAGAATCTGATGAAGGATCACTGAGAAGCAGAGTTATGATCAGCAAAACGATCATCTGAGCAAAACCCACAGACAAGGAACTGCCTTCCCAATCTTTCCCACTGCCCGTAATTTTTTTTTCTTATTTGTGTTGTTCTGTACGTGTGTTTGTGTTGAGGGAGAGTCTATAAGGGTGTTAGAGTGTTAACTATTGGAGCTACATGTCAATGGTTGATAATTGTTTATCTGTAGTTTAAAATCTATTTATCTGTGATCAATTGTCATCATCAGCAATCACTCACTAACAAGTATCATATTCACCTAGGATATTCTGTCAATTTTGTGAAGTGCAGTGCTTTCTGTTACCTTGGGTCTAAAAACAGGTAAATTGGGGAATTTTGCATACTTTGATAAAATCTTTAACTTTTAACTTAACAAGGAGCTTGATTTCTAGTGCTCTATCCCAGTCAAGTGTGGCAAAGCAAAAGGAATCCACACCTTTTTGGTGTTACATTTAAATAATACAACAAAATAATTGCAACTGTTATTGAATTCATCATAGGTGGAGGCCATTCAGCCCATTGAAACCATGTTTGCTCCTGATCAAGAAATCCAACCTGTCCTATTCCCTCTATCTATTTCCATATGCTGCAAGTTTATTTCCCTTAAGTTTCACCCAACCCTTCAATTTCCTTTGAAATTGCTGGCACTGCCACCAGCCTCATAGGCAATGAGTTTCAAAATATTACCACTCCCTTCATAAAGAATAAAAATCCTTGCATCCCTGTGTACTTCTTTCCCCCAAAGCCTTAAATCTGTATCCTTGGTCCTTGTGCCAGCGGCTAATGAGGACATCTTTTCCTTTGTGTATCAATATCTATTGCATCTCCATCCAATTTTCCCTTCACCTCCTTGGCTTCATTTTGTGAAGAGCAGTTTGGGATGTTGGAGTTTTTGTTCTGTTACAAGTAAGAACATAAAGGAACTTTCTGACAGACTTTGAGCAGAGAACAAGCGCTAAATAGCATAAGACTAGTTTGACAAGATGGTGCTAAAAGGGAATAATTTTTAGATAATTGCAAAAGCATCGTGGAATTTTATCCTCCAGAATCTTTTATGTGGAGGACACTTAGAAAGTGGCCATTCTCTGCTGCATTAAAGCAGAATCTATAAATCATGTTAAAATGGAATTGGTGACAGGCAACAAAACAAGAGGAAGGCTAGAGGAAATGGAGAGAGTGGGATCAGGCTCTGCGGCTCATATAGAGTATAGTACCAGCAGAAGCTGCCTTTGCTGGAACGTCCTCTGCTTTTAATGGGGCTGATAAATGATCTTTAGGTGCTGTTTGTGTTCCATGCAAAGCTGGCCTTGCCCAATGACATGAAGCCAGCTCATTTCAATGTTTTTTCAGACACTCCCTGAAATATTCGCTGGAGACAGTAGGGGGTGCCAAAAGAAGGACTGATGACTGCTTGAAACACAAGGAGGGGTTTTGTTTTCGTCCCTGGGGTAAAGACGGTGAAGGTGGCACTGGAGGAGAACTGAAAGACAAACCCGAACTGGGCAATTCTTTTGCATTCTCTTCCAAGCAACAGGCTCAGGCACTCAAGTACAGCTCGGCATCTTTAATTTTAATTTAAGCTCTCACTGATTATTGGCCTGTGCTGAACCCAATGGAGTGGATTGCCAGCCTTGATGCCTCATTACGTGGGGGAGGGGTGTGGGCCCTCAGATCACTTCAGTGCATTATCTGGCCCTATAATTACATTTGACATGTTTTATCTGAAGTACACACTGCTGTGACCGTCACACCACAAAGTACAAAAAGCAATTTTATGTAGGAACCTGCTGTTTTATAATTACAGTAATAGGACAATTTGAAATAATGCAAATCTGATGTTTGTAATGGTTGCTCTCTGGCACTTAGCGACTAATGAGCTGTTAAAATAACCATTTGGAGAAATAATTAAAACACTTTACATTTACGAAGGTGGGACCAGAAGTCATTAATCCTGTAGTTTAAGTGTGCAGTAGTTTGAGGTATTAGAATACAAACTGTGTTTAAACAAAATGTGGGTCCTCAAATTAAACTGCAGGATACAGCTGCTCGCTAGATGCATCGGAAATCTCTGCAGTTTGAGAGTTTGGTGAACAGTTGCAGTGAAATGTCAAAAACTATCATGTTGACTATTTTAAGTGTCTGTGGAGTAATTTTCCAGTGTTGATCTAGCTCAGTGAGTGTAGATTCCTAAAGTACGATAAAGGAAAGGCACACTGTTTATGCACAGAGTGAAGGTTTACGTATAATAGCTGGGGTGGTGGAAGAGTATCTTCATTTAATCTTAGTTTCTGGTGCCTGAATGTGAGTGAATGGGAACTGAATGGGAACCTTTGGTTTTTCTGGTGACCCTGCTTGAAATTGTTCCTCACCTGACACCTACATCAGAATTGTCTGCCAGGAGCACTAGATAATCTCTCACGAGCGAGAACTCTGGTGAGAACCAGTTTCTTCAGGAATGTATGAAAGCAGGAAGGGAAAAGAAGCAGCGGAACAAGGGCGAGGATTAAGGTGAAACAACTGTCGGCTTTTAATTCCCCAGTCAACTTTGTTCTTACTTTGTAGGCAGTGCCATACACTGCAATTGTACTGTTCTGTAGGAGGCCTTTTTTTTTGTTTTATTGAGATTACAACAAAACATTTGACATTTTGGTATAACGTGTAATTTATTTTCTGGTGCCATCAACTTTAAAGTGATTTACTTTTCTGAATCATAGGAGAATGGAGAGATGACTGTTGGGAAAGTGTATTGCTTTATCGATCATATTTTACAGACTGGCGGTGACGTAGATGACTCTAGCTTTTGAACACCTGCTGGAATGCGCCAACACATGCTTACCCAGGTTGAATCAGCCAGATATATTCTCAGGCCCTAATTTCCATTCAGTGGAATTACTCCATACTGTTCAGCTTAGGGAAGGCAGTCTAATACGAGCATTATGCAGCTCATTTGCAAATGTTAGCAACATAGCCCATATTGAGCCCCCAATTTGGAGTGAGTTATATTTCAGGCACTCTTGGACACAGGACACCTCATGGAATTGATGCTCTTTTGGCCTGTACTTTGTCTGAAATACAGGAAGTGCAGGGTTCAATTTCTCCTCCAACATTCCAACTATTTCCTCCAGTGGACAAGATCAGGCCTCTGAGAAGTATTTTAGGTTGTGGTTAACTTTCTTCGAACTGTGTGTGGCAATGAGTGACTCTTCTCTCTGTTAACACCTTTACATAGTCCATAATCTTACCCAAGTTCAGCCTTTCACAGAGGGTCACTGTCACCAAAGTTGTACGTTGAATTAAGGCTTCGTATCTGACAATTCTCTGCCTCGTCATTTTTTGGGGCAACAGCCTTTTTTTCAAAAGAAACTGTATTTTCAGGGAAGGGTTTGAATGGGATTTCAATTTACCTCCACTTTTGTAGCCACAGAAAGACAATGTAAATGTTAAAAAATTGGAGCCAATCTTTACTTTTTTTTATCAAGCACTAATTTACAGAGTTACACATTACAAGCAACTGTACTCAAAACTGATAACTACTGCTTCAAAATGTTTATCTTCAGGAATGTCTGTCATGGGAATGCCAGTGAATTCTGAGTTAATGTCCACCAACTGCAAGGAATTAAATACAACTCACATCCTCGACTCCTTCAAAATTTTTGTTCAGTTGTGTCCTTTGATAATATTTAAATTTGTAGGTCAGGATCCATTACTTGATTTGGTTTATTGTTGTCACATGTACCTAAGTACAGTGAAAAGTTTTGTTTTATGGGCAGTACAGGCAGATCATAGCAAACAAGGACATACAGATTATAGATAGTAGGAACTGCAGATGCTGGAGAATCTGAGATAACAAGGTGTAGAGCTGGATGAACACAGCAGGCCAAGCAGCATCAGAGGAGCGGGAAGGCTGACGTTTCGGGCCTAG
>NC_063364.1:23186944-23255929 GCF_021869965.1 Rhincodon typus | reverse complement strand
CTAGGCCCGAAACGTCAGCCTTCCCGCTCCTCTGATGCTGCTTGGCCTGCTGTGTTCATCCAGCTCTACACCTTGTTATCTCACATACAGATCATAGGGTGTCTAGGCAGATCGAGGCCTGTAAAGTTACGGCTGCGCAGGAGGGGCACAAAAGCAAGAACAACATTAGATTTGAAATTAGAGAGGTCCACATCACCAACAGTTTATGCACCTCACCTCGTCATCACTTTCCTCATTCATTCCTGAAGATGGATCCTACTTTCACAGGGACAACTATGCCCCAAAAGTTTCATCATATCTTTTACAAAGCCATTGGACTGAGAATGGATGTTTATGGTTAGGGCAGCTATAGAAAAGCAAGAGAAGCCACAATTTGAACTCCTCCCGTCAATTAATGCAGCTCCAGCCTTTCACCCTGATCCTAGAGATTCCTACCATTGCACTTGTGATCTCTGGAGCTGGGTACATCGGTGCTGATGAGGGAAAACTGTGACGTTTGCCTGTTCTCTCCTCCCTGCCATGTTATACATGTGACAGGCAGTGAAAAGGAATCTGTTGTCTTTCTGGCTGAAGATCTAGAGGAAATTTGAGGCCAAGGTGAAGGTTTGCCAATTTGCTCATGTTTTCTGACATTATTTTATTTGACTTAAAGCAGGCCACTGAGAGGAAAATCCCGGCTGAATTTTGCCCTATTTCTGTTCTCTGTTATTTTCTCCTTGTCAGATTATGTGTGAGCCCTGACTGGCTTTTCTTCCCCAGTTGAATGCTGTTGCCAACCACAGCAGCTCTATTGCTATTGTAAATTACCATAAGACCATAAGAAATAGGAACAAGAGTAGGCCATTCAGCCCCTTGAACCTGCTTCATCATTCGAGGCTGATCTGACATTCTTCATGTCCACTTTCCTGCCTTTCCCATGGCCGTCGTTTCCCTAACTGATCAATAATCTATCTATGTCTGCCTTAAAAATACACAAAGATTGTGCCCCCACAGCTCTCTGTGGCAAGGAAATACAAAGGGTTACTATCCTCTGAGAGAGTAAATTCCTCCTCATCTCAGTCTTGAATTGGTACCCCTTTATTCTGAGTCTATGCCCTCAGGTCCTAGACTTCCCCATGAGGAGAAACATTCTCTCAGCATTTACCCTGTCAAGCCCCTTAAGAGTCTGATATGTCTCAATGAGATTGTTTCTCATTCTTCTAAACTCCAGTGAGTAGAATCCCAACTTATTTAACCCCTGCTCATAAGACAATCTCTCCATACTGGGGATCATCCAAGTGAATTTTCTCTCAACTGTCTCCAATGAAATAATATATTTCCTTAAATAAGGGACCAAAACTGCTCATAGTACTCCCAGTTGTGATCTCACCAGCACCTTGTACAGTTACAGTAAGACTTCCCTACTCTTATACACCAACCTGATTGAAATAAGTTCCAGCACTCCATTAGCCTTCCTGATTACCTGCTGCACCTGTATGCTAGCCTTCTGTGTTTCATGCACAACACACACAAGTCCTTTTTGTGTTACAACTTTTATGTGGTTTTTCTCCATTTGAATAGTATTCTGTACTCCTTTCCAAAACAAACAACTTCAGATTTTCCCACATGATATTCCATTTGCCATCTTTTATGCCTACTTACTTAACTTATCTATATATCTTTGTAAACTGTTTGTATTCTTCTGACAACCTGCTTTTTCACCTATTTTAATGTTGTTTGAAATTTAGCTACAGTACATTCACTTCCCTCCTCCAAGTCACCATTGTGAAAGTTATGGACCTCGCACTGATTCCTTTGAAATCTCACTGGTCATGGTTCACCATAGTGAAAAAGAACCCTTTATTCCCACTCGTTGTTTCCTGCCCATGAGCCATTGTCTATCCATGCCAATATAATACCTCCAACACCATAGGCTCTTATCTTGTATCTTAACATTTTGACAGATACCTTGTTGAACGCCTTCTGGAAGTCCAATTACAACACATTTATTGGTTCCCCTCTGTCCACTCGTTGAGACTTCCTTGAAAAACTCTAATAAATTAGTCAGCCACACACAATGTCGCTTTTAAGAAGCCATGCTGACTCTGTTTGATTAGGTTATCATTTTCCAAATGTTCTGATATTACTTCCTGAATAACCGATTCAATATTTTTTCAACAATAAATGCTAGTTTAATTGGCCTATAGTTACCCACTTTTGCCTCCCTCCTGTTTTGACTGGGGGTATCACATTAGCATTTTTCCAATCCTCTGGTGCTTCAGCAGAATCCAATGATTTTTGGTAAATTACAACTCGTGAATCCACTATCACTATAGTTGTCTCTTTCAGGATCATGGGGATGCAAGCCATCAGGGCCAGCGGCTTATCTGCCTTTTGCCCCATTAGTTTGTCTAATACTACTTCTTTAGTGATGGTGAAGTCACTGAATTTATCCCCATATTCTTTAGTAAAAATGTGATGTTTGAAGGATTTTCCAACATAAAGTTTGGTGCAAAGCATCTGGTTAATTCCCCTGCTGTTCCCTTGTTTTCCGTACTGTCTATCCAGATTCATTTTCTAAAGGGCTTACGTTCAATTTACCCTCTCTCTTCATTTTTAAACATTTAAAGAAGCTCCTTTTGTCCAGTTTTTTTTTACTCCTCGCTCATTAGATCATTAAAATGAGACTTTTTGAACTTTGAACATGGCACCTTCCTAGGCTCTGTGTGTGCTTTCTGGCTGAACAGTTGAAGGATTTATTCTCTTAACCCCTCTCACTCTGCATCTTTGCCTACAGCTCTCTACTTTTCCATCCCCATCCACCTTTACCTCCTCAACATTTGTGAACAAGGCCCTTTTTTGTATATTTTCTATTTCAGATAACAATGCAAATAGTACATTACAGATAGTTACTAAATGTGCAACAGGTTTATTTTACAGGAATGTTAAAATACCACTGCAATCACAAAATGACTCCAGTCCCTTTATTGCTCAGCTTTTGGTAAGTTTTGCTCAGAGCCCACACACTGGCTTGTTCAATCAAGCACAGTGAGCATAGATTCATGTCAGACTCACATTATCGAATGCAGAACAATCAAACCGTTGCCCATCTCAACCTTACCATCCACAGCTCCACTATTGGCAAATGAATCAACAGTCTGATTTCTACAAAAGCTTGGCCCACATGCAATAAATCCTTGATAACAAGGTGTAGAGCTGGATGAACACAGCAGGCCAAGCAGCATCAGAGGAACAGGAAGGCTGACGTTTCGGGCCTAGACCCTTCTTCAGAAAATGGCCCGAAACATCAGCCTTCCTGCTCCTCTGATGCTGCTTGGCCTGCTGTGTTCATTCAGCTCTACACCTTGTTATCTCAGATTCTCCAGCATCTGCAGTTCCTACTATCTCTGATGCAATAAATCCTTCCCTCTTTAGCAAAACCTCTTTGGTATGCTATATTGCACACCTATCCTACCCTGACTACTGTAGTAGTGGTTTGGGTCAAGCTTTCATCTATCACTTAATTTGTCCTGGTACCTGCTACCTTTGGCACATTTGATTTAACATTCTCACAGATTATTGCTCATGCAGGTGTCCATGGTGACCCCCATGTTGTCTTCAAATTTGCTTATGCACATCTTCTCATCTTCAGCAATATTAATCTTCACCCTCATTTCCTTATTTTCTGTCTTCAGCACTCATCATCCTTTTCCCATATTACCCTGATAATAACTCTTCCACTCATAATCATTCCCTTGGTCTCCCAAAATCTCAGTGAGAGATTATCTCTGACAATTTCCCACTCTCACCTCCAGATCCTGTGAAAGTTGGGTTACTTTTATCATTTGATTTGGTGAAACCAAAGCTCACAACAGGATCCCTACAACCTCCCTTTTAAATCCCTCACCTCTACTCTGTCAATCACAAGACTCCTTCTGCCACTGTCAATTTGAGGACCTGTGTTTTGCCCCTGTTTGATGATCTTATTGAAAAACCCCTCTCTTTACCCAAATGTTTGTGCAGACAGACTCTTCAACCACCTGGGTCCTACTTTCTGAATTTCTCTTGCTTTTCTTTCCATTAAAAAGTCCTCTCCAAATCCACCTCTTGTCCACACTTTCAATTGTCCTTCTTTCCTGTCTTGGTTTCTGTTTTACTTGTGCCCATCTTCAACGTAGCTTGAAATGTTCTTCTGTGTTAAAGGGAGTATAAAAATGTAAACACTTCTTTCTGGTGCACTATCTCTTTTTATGAATCAATGCCTGGAGTCTCTGTTAGATGTGCCATGGTTTTGTGCCTGCTTGTGTTGGTGTTAAATGTTTATTTGGTGTGAAAATTAGGTAGGAAAATTCACCACATCACAAGGTAATTTCTTTCATCCTTCCATCCAAGGGAGGGTGGGACTTGGGCTATGCTGGAGAGGAAAGATCTGGTGGAGCTGTTGTGTCGCCACAGTCTTATCAGATCAGAGGCCTGCACTCTCATTATAGGGAGACAACGATGGTGGTTTAACCTGAGGGCTGCCATACCTCAGGCGAGGGGAGAAGTTGAGAAGGAGGGTCCGTCATGGTAACCTCAGCTGGTGATGGGAATTGAACCCATGCTGTTGGCATCACACTGCTTTGCAAACCAACCGTCCGGCTAATTGAGCTAAAACGAGTAAAACAGAACTTTCTATAACAAGATTTAAAGACTGTAGACCAAGTGATTGATCTGTCTGGGACCTCCCCCTTTTTGAGTGTTAGAATTATCTCCCGTCCATCATATGTTGGATACAGTATTGAAACCCATATCTACTGGTTCAGAAGGTGCGTAGATCATCCTCCATATCAGTCTCCAGAACAGACATTTGCTGTGTAAAAAAAAACACAGGCACGTTTGCAGTTTTTTTTTCCTACAGGATCCTGCAGCCTTTAAGCAGCAATAATGAGATCCCACAGGCATTATCCTGTAAAATATTCTCAGACTTTTAAACAGCTGGAAACTCAAGTTCTGAGCCTTACTATTAACATTTTCATTCTGTGGATAATATCTCAAAACAGGGGAAATCTTTTAATCGGACCATTCCAACTGTGAGTGCAGTGACCCCTATATCCAATAACCCCTTTTAACATTGGTTTGTTGCTATTGGTGAATGTTTGTGTGAGACACTTTGCTTTGCCTTTTCACGTCATGATGAGGCAATGCTGTTGTTTGTCTTGTGTGATGTGCTTCTGTAAAGATGCAACCACCTCACTTCGTAGGCAACGCAATAGGTCAAATCCTGAAATATCTGTAATTCTTGAGTATGCATTGGACACCTCCCAGTAGCCCAGCCGCACAATTCCTCACTTGTGGATTCACTCCTCGTGCCTGTCTTCCTTCTAACAAGATCCCTTTTCTTTGTCTAAGTCTTTTGTGCCAATTCAGCTCAAGACACTTAGGCCCATCGTCTTTTAACCTACTCTGCTCGTTGAATCTCAGGTCCCCCCCATGAGAGACGCTTTACTGGTTTTGAAATCTAGGTACAGATCTGATGAGGTAAAAATTTCTGTAAGTTGTTTTAGCTAGTAGGTGTATCCTGTGCCTACACAGGAATTACATTACATTTTTGAAAAGTCACAAAGCAGCACAATATCAGCCCTTAGTTAAATGGGGAGATAAAAAAAAATGAGCATATAGTTTACATTGAACAATTTCAATTTGGGGTGGCACAGTGCCTCAGTGGTTAGCACTGCTGCCTCACAGCGCCAGGGACCCGGTTTCAATTCCACTCGCAGCCAAATGTCTGTGTGGAGTTTGCACATTCTCCCTGTGTCTGCATGAGTTTCCTCCGGGTGCTCTGGTTTCCTCCCACAGTCCACAAATGTGCAGGTTAGGTGGATTGGCCATGCTAAATTGCCCATAGTGTCCAGGGATATGCAGGCTAGGTGGGAAATGCAGGGTTACAGGGATACAGTAGTGGGGTAGATCTGGGTGGGATGCTCTTCAGTGGGTCCATGTCGACTTGATGGGCCAAATGGCCCACTGCCACGCTGTATGTATTCTGTGAATCTTTATAAATGATATAAATCTGGAAGTAATTAACTCAAAAGGGATATAATCTGCATGCTAAGCTAATTTGTTATTCGTTCACAGGATGTGGGCATCAATGGCTAAGCCAGCACTTATTACTCATTCCTAATTGCCCAGAGGGCAATTAAGAATCAACCACATTTCTGGTGGGCCTGGAGTCAAATGTAGGTCAGCTGTTTCCTTCCCTAAAATGTATTAATTAACAACATTTTCACGGTCATCATTAGACTCTTAATTCTGGATATTTTTTCATTGAATTCAAATTCTACTATCTACCATGGTGGGATTTGAACTTGGGTGTCCAGCATTACTTAGGTCTCTAGGTTAATAGTGTAACAATAATGCCACTTGGCGAGTGTCTCCCCCCCCGAAGCTGTAGATAATTTATAAGTAATTTTGTTTTAATTACCAACTGTGGAAGTTAACAGCCTTGATCTAATGATTTGAGAAGTTCATTCCACTAAATAACCAAGCCAGTCAGGCATAACCTCACTTAAACGTGTGACTTGGCTCCTCCTTCCAGCAAACTTGTCAAGGGACAATAAATAAAGTAAAATTTGGCATTTTTCTTTGCAGAGAGTTAGAATCCAGAAATGATTCTGACTGTAGCCATGTATTTATTTTTAGAAAGTCCTTTTATCAATTGTGATCATGCCAAGACAAAACCAGGGGAAAACTCTTCTTTCACATCACAGGTTTGTTTTGATGGTGGTTGGATTTCGTGAAGTTTATTCTGCAATCCAGCTTCAATAAATTCAGCTCATGTATCCCCAGAGGTAACATGCATTATCCAAACCAATCACAGACCTGAACAGAAGGGAGCAGGTGAGATTAGATATGAGAAGAGGAAAAACAGGGAGAAGGAGGTAGGTTGAGTGAGGCATGGAGAGCTGTAGGTTAAGAGAAAGAATGTCTGCATTTATATAGCGCATTTCATGACTTCGAGCCTTTCTCTGAAGTGCATTGCAGTCAGCTGAGTATGTTTGATGCATAGTTCCCGTTTGATATTTTTTAAAACCAGGTATAGAAGAATGACACACAGACACACTTGTGGGAAATGCATAAATAGGAATAAACAAAGAAAGAACCAGGAAGAAAGGATAAGAGATACACAGACAGTAGTAGAGATGCTGAAAGATTGAAGCTGTCTCTCATTCCTTTTATGTTTGTATCTCTTTTCTGTGCATTACTTGGATTCTACTGAATGCCTTGAAAAGTTGGGCTTTTCATCATTGAAATGAACATGTTTGGCATACATCCCTTGCCAATCAGCATTATGCAATTGACAGTATTTTTTTGTGTTTTTTTTTGAGGATGTGAATTCCAATCTTGATTATATGGAGTTAACACAACATTAGTATATCTTGTGCAATACAAACACCTAGACCATCGACCCCATTCTCCTGAATGAGTTGTTCAGATTATTTGAGACTGATTCTAAAGGGAGGAGCTCCCAGTTGAATGAGTTGTCCTGGCCTGAGAGGGAAATGTACAAGCAAAGTGCAGGTATCATTGGCTGCTGGTGTGCATTATTTCTCAAATGTAAATTGCAGTACCACTTCCCAAATAAACTCACAATTTTGGAAATACAATTGTATGTAAAGTCCTTTCTGAGAAATCTTGAACTGATTTCTAAAGAAATGTATGTAGTATGCAATAAATTAATATACACATTTAAATTTATCAACCTGGAGTTTGAGGTTCTGTTACCTGTTTGAAGGTTCTTTCCCTGTCAGAAGTTCAAGTAATCCTTGCTGAAAGTCATATTTGTTCAATCTTAGTTTTTTCTTTCAATAATATATATATACATATCTACTTCAATCACCAATACGCTGACAGATAAAAGGCAGAGATAATACTGTTAACATTCACTGTTAATTGAGAGGCAGGTACTTACAAAGAGGGAGAAGGAAGAAATGGATACTGAAAGACGACAAAGACAGAAAGGAATCGAAAGCCCAATTTGTAATCAGCCTCTGGCTCATTCCATCTCTCCTGAATCTCTTGTCCACTGTGCTAGTGCCAAGCTTTCAAAAACTAATTTCACTGGCAGGGTTTCTCCTCATTTCCCATATGTCTTCCTTCACTTTGCATACTTAGCCATTTATCCCTTTTAAAAATGCAATGGTTCTCTGTCATTACCATTTTCTACAGTAAGGCATATTCCAACAACCCATTGTGTAAAAAGGTTTCCTTTAGTGTTGCTTCTCACTCTTAGTGACAAAGTTAATTAATGTCTCAACTACTTTCACAATTCACACGACCAAAATCCTTAAGAATTGTAAAATACTTGAGTAAATCTTCTTGTGGTCTCTGCTCCAATATGAAATACTGAATGGATACTGTTTATAAGTTATACATTAACATTTTTATCATTATTTTAATTTTTTTCTGTCTGCTCAACCCTCCGAAACATAGAAACATAGAAACATAGAAGATAGGGCAGAAAGAGGCCATTCAACCCCTCAAGCCTGCTTCACCATTCATTATGATCATGGCTGATCATTGAGCTCAATACCCTAATCCTGCCTGCCCCCTCCATATCCCATGATCCCTTTAGCTACAAAAGCGGTATCTACCATCTTCTTGAAAACACATCATGTATTGGTCTCAACCACTTCCTGTGGTAGTGAATTTCACAGGCTCACCACGGTCTGGGTGAAGAAATTTCTCATCATCTCAGTCCTAAAAGGTTTACCCCTTATCCTGAAACTATGACCCTTGATTCTAGACTTCCCCCACCATGTGGAACATCCTCCTGGAATCTAACCTGTCTAGTCTTGAAGTCTCAGTGCTCTCCTAGCCTAGTCTCTCGTGCACCCTCAATTTTAATTGCTCCATCATTGGTGACCATGCTTTCATTTGTCTAGGTTGAAAAGATCTGGAATATGCTTCCTGCTCCTCTCCAGCTCTTTGCTTCTCTCGCTCCTTAAAACTGACCTGTCTGACCAATATTTAATGTTGGTCAGCAGACCTAATATCTCCTCAGTTTCATACTCTGTTTTATAATGCTCTTGTGAGGAATCTTGGGATGTTCCATTATCTTAAAGCCACTGAGCAATGGAATCAGTCCATTGTTAGTTGCTTTTATTATAACCCTTAAAAGTTTTGAAGATCTCGGAGATCATTGTTTCATCTTCTTAGCTCCTGTCAAAATTACCCTGACATGGCTGGCCTCTCTTCGTAACTGAATGGTAACATTTTGGATGAACTAATGCACCATTTCAATTTTTTTTCCCTTTCTATAGTGAACTGTCACACACTGCATCAAACTGCTGTACGCAGTGGGTAGCTACTAACAGACTGGACAATGACATACTGAAAAGACAGAGGAGATGAGAGTGATGGTGACAGGGAAACTTTTGGAGATTGACATTGACTGACAGCGCAGACTCCATACGCGGAGGTGTGTGTGTGTACGTGTGTGTGTACAGAGATACAATAAGGAGATAAATAGCTATCAATGGAAGAGAGAAAGTCAAGAGTGATTCAGACAAGATCCTGACAGACTGACGATCAAAACGTCCCATGTCACTTTACAGCCTTGGAAAGAAATCCCTGTTGTAATGTAGGAGTCACAGCAGCCAGTTGGTGCACGCAGCAATGTTCCACAAACAACAATGTGATCATGACGAGATAATCTACATAGCTTGATGTTGTTTGAGGATGCCAGTTTTTGATTGACTGTCGACAGGTTGGTACTGTCAGGATTAGTGTCCATATGTCAGGGTTCAACCCCTTGACCCTGCAGCTGTAACAAAAACTGAGTTTGTGATAGGAGCCGTCAGAAATGTCAGTTCACCTTCTCACTTGCAGAAATAATGAACCTTGTTAGTATTCAATGGTGCCTCGTAGATGGTGGACAGACTTTCAGGGGTCAGGTGGTAAGTTACATGTCCCAGTATTCCCAGCCTCTGACCTGCTCTTGTAGCCTTAAAGCTGTGAATTTCCCCGGAAGCTGGATGAAAATGGGTTGGAGCTGACTCAGCAGCAGGGTTACAAACGCAACATGAATACGCTCTATGAGAGGAAGCAAGAGAGGTTGAGAATTGACACAGGCTCTGCCCTGCTCACTGTTGATTGTTAAGTGGAAGACGGAACCAGTTTTAAGGCAGTTCTGTGATTTGAAGGCAAAGGACTAAATCTTTGGCTTGTTGATAATGTTCTGTTAGTCAGCACACTTCATACAACTGCCTGAATCGCAGTGACCTCAAAGATCAGCAGTACAGAACATAATGCTCTCGTTTGTACTAAATTGGTTTCAGCAATGAGAAAATCGAGACTCTCTTTAAAATGCAGCCAACTGTAAAATTGGTCAAGGAAGAAAAAAGATTTGAAAAGCTAGCCCTGACTGTCAATTGATTAAACTGAAGGTGCCAGCCTCCCTTCATAGCTTCAGGGAGATGATGAGACTGTCAAACTGAGATATCAGATGAGATCAGACTTTCAGACTATGAGACTGAGGTAGTGCAAGACTATTAACCCAGAGACCCAGATAATGTTCTGGGACCCATGTTTGAATCCTGCCACAGCAAATAGTGGAATTTGAAATCAATGAAAATCTGGAATTAAGAGTCTAATGATGACCATGAAACCATTGCCATTTGTCAGATAAAGAACCTGTATGGTTCACTAATGCCATTTATGGAAGGTAGCTGCCATCCTTCACTGGTCTACATGTGACTTCTGGACCCGCAAGAATGTGCCTGACTCTTAATTGCCCTTAGGACCAATAGGAATGGACAATAAATGCTGGCCTAGCTATTTGAGGCCCATTTGGATTAAAATGAGGGTCCACTCTGTTCAACCTGACATTCCTGATTAGTGAGGATCATGGTTAAACTGAGAGTTCTAAATGTTCCAGACTCGGGGATCTGGGAACCTGTTATGAATCAATCTCAATGTTTTACGACAATCTTGGATGCTGAGGGTACCAGATTTCCCTGAGGAATAGCTTAGGGTAATGGCTCAAGGCTTAGGTACAGTCCTTCAGACTCATTCATGGTTCTGTGTTGCCCTTGTTGAATTGCATGAGGATTTTTGGTTAAGGTCCAAAAATAAAACCTTGTGCAATTTTGAATCTGTTTTTACTGATCAGGGTTTTCTTCGCTTTGAACCTTTTGGTTTCTCAGAGGCTGAATCACACTGTTTGCAAGCGGGGTTGTAAATTGAACCCTGAAAACTAAGAATTCCTAGTTTCACCTCCATGAATTGCCCAATTACACTGGCTTCAGCTCAACTGCTGAAACTCTCATGCGTTTTGACCTCAGGAACCGACTATTCCTCCACACACTCATTCTCCTCCTTCACTAGAACTCATCCAAAACTCTGCCTGTGAGCTAACTCGCTCTAAATCTGTTCACCCATCATCCCTGTGCTCACTGATCTCTACTGATTTCAGGGTAAACCATCATCTCCATATTAAAATTTGCATCCCTGTTCTCAAATTGTCATCCTTTGCCTCCATCTATAACTTCCTGTAATCGTTTGCAATGTCTGATCCTCGGGTTAGACCTCTTATATATCTCCCGTGTTTAATCTGTGGTGGCACTATCCGATGACAAGTCCTGAAACTCTGGAGCTAACTCCCTAAATCTCTCTACCTCTCCATCTCTCTTTCCTCCTTCAAGATCCTCTGAAGAAGCACCTATTTGATCAATTCTTTGGTCTCTACACTGCTTGTCTTGGTTTCACATTTTATTTGAAAATATTTCTGTGAATTTCCTTCTTCATCACGGTGATGATGAGCAGAGCATTATTCCATTATATTTTTAAATACATCGACCTAATGCTCCCACCTTCAGCTTCAGAAATGTTTTAATGTTAGAATTTTGCCCAGCGACAGACAAGCTCTTGGTCAAAGCTGCCATTTCCAGTTATGATGCTGACTCAATGTAATATGGCTTTGAGTGTGAAATTCCTTTCAGTTGCCAAAGGGTCTGGGAAATCTCTGTCTCCCTGGGCCAGCTGATTCCATTTCTGTTCAGCTCGTACTGTGTAGGAATCAAGAAAAATATAACAGCAATTAACATTACAGCAGTAATTATAATCATGTGCCAGTTTTGCATTGGAAAATGTTGCCTGAAAAATAACTTGAATTGGAATTTAACATCTGCTGGTCTTTGTATCTCTTCATTCCCCTGTCTCTCCCTTTCTTGGTACCAGTTCAAAAGCTCTAATAATTAATTTTATCTTACTTTTCTGTCCCTATCTTACCCGACCTTTTCAGTTTGCAAGCAGTGTTGATTTTTGACGGGTTCAAAACTTACTTCCACATAGAATCATTGGAAACCAACCAAGCATCACAACTGTGACAGTTGATGTGTTCCCAGTGCAATTTATGAATCACATTAAAGGAGTTGTTGACAAATGAATATACCACAGACTAAAGCATTAGCTCGCCTAAGGGTTAAAATCAGTCATGAAGGTTACTGTTCTCCTGATTTATATAGAGATTCTGTCAATAAGGACAGACAACTGCAATGTAGTAATCATTTCCAGTAAGTTCCATTAAACTTAAATTATATTTGTAATTTTATAAATGCCCCTGTGGGGTATTCAGTTCGTCTGTCTGATTATGCACATGAGCATAACATGCAATTTTAGGACAGTAAATCTCACCGATTTATCTGTGCTGCAATACTGTTGTCCAATGTGGAAGATTTTGCAATCTGGTTACTCTTTAGGGGGTATAATAATTGCTTTCACTTCCAACACTGGTTCTGAGTCCATTCTGCTGATGAATTGCAACAAGCTGCCTTTTTATTAATCGTCTAATGACTTTAAAGGCAATTTGTAGAAGAGTTAACCTACTGACATGTTAATTTATTTTTAATGTCTTAATCTGCATAACCTTAAGTTTCTAATTTGAAAGTGATGTCAATCACCTATTGTCTTGATGTGCATTAATATTAATTTCTCTTTCCCCTGGATTTTCCCCTCCTCGGCTGGAGGTGCTATCTGCTTACTCAGGCACAGCTCACCTCGACTGTTAGGTCCTCACTGATACCTGGGCCAATTGCCCATTTTTCATGTGTGTGCTTGGCCACCAGAGGGAATCATAGCTAGCTTGATCCCATTCTCACCCATTCTCAGCAGGGCCCTCTCAGTGGACATATGGAGCAGAAAACTGGACTCATTCCCAGTAAGCCACCTCCATTTGCCTGGTCCAGGAATGCTGAGGCACTTCTATGGCTTTCTCTGCTGAGATCAGGTAGTAACACAGACAAAGGGAATTAATTCTTATCTAACTCATCCAGGTGGAAATGAGCAACTTTGAGTGGACTGGTCAATTTACATCTCATTAATATGACTGTCTATTTGTAGCCATTAGTGACAAACTGCTCAGAGTATAAAATGGGAATCCAACTCAAAGTAGTTCTTTTTCCGGCCAGTGCATTATGTAGAATTATATAGAATCTATAGCATAGGAACTGTTTATTCAACCCAACTGGTTTTCATCAGTATTTATCTTCACACCAACCTTGGACCCCTGCATCATCAGCATAATCTCTTCGCCCATGCACAGTCTAGCTTCTCCAGAAAAGTACCTGTGCTAATTTCCTTAATAATACATGATAGCAAATTATACTCTTTTCCATCATCTTCTACCAGGCAGAAGATACAAACGTTTGAAAACACGTGCCAACAGATTTAAGACCAGCTTCTTCCTTGCTGTTATCAGACTTATGAATGGACCTCTCATATATTAGAGTTGATCTTCCTCTGCACCTTCTCTGTAACTGTAACAATATATTCTGCATTCTACTCTAGTGTAAGGTATGATTTGTCTGGTTAGCACGCAAAGCAATACTTTTCACTTTTTTTCGGTACTTGTGACAATAATAAATCGAATTAAATCAAAAATTACCAACCACTCTCTTGGTAATTTCTCCTAAATTCTTTATTAGATTTCTCAGTAACTATGTGCTGTTTACAGTTTTTACTACAACTAAGAACATTTCCTTGGTATATTTCAACAAAGTGTTATATCAGTTTTACAAGCCTTCTATTAAGTCACCCCTCCCTTCTTTTTTTTAAAAGTCCTAACCCATTCAGTCTTTTCTAGAAACAGCAAAGCTGCCGTTTTCCAAATCCCAAGCATCTGGAATTCCCAGGCAACCTGCATCCGAGATCCAAAGAGATTTCTGGATGCTTGAGATTCAGATAATGGGTCTTTACTATATCAACAATTGAAAGAAAATGATGGATCAGATGCTTTATAAAGCTAGTTCAAGCCAGATCTTGAAGCTTCCTCTATGTGCTCGCGACGATGAGTCCTAGATTGAAATGGGAACCTACTAGTTTGTACTGTTTGGTTTTAAAACATGCTGTCATCTTGCACCAGTGACATGTTGTGTTCACCCAATAGTATTGCTCATCCACTGGCAGCTTGATGTAACCAGTAGCTACCTTACCCTTGTGTGCCAGATACCAGGGAGATTACTGTAGATATAACCTCTCCAGTATCATCCTTGCAAGTTTGTTTTGGACCCACAGCAGCGCTCTTCAGCTGCCTCCATTAGATGGAAATGCAAACTGTTTTCAGCATTCCAGGTGTGGTCTAACCATGATCCTCAATGAGGTTGGGCCTGTCCTGATCTGTGTAGCTTTGGTACCTTTGGCTCAAACACCAAGGAAGTATTTAAACATTGGAAAGAACAAATGCTCTCTGTAAGTGGATATTTTATAAAATAATTAAATTTTAATGCAGAAAGACAGTGTATCTTTTTGTTCAAACTTTGGTGATGTCTGGCCCTGTGAACTTGAATCTTCCATCCAGTATTCTCAGTAATAACATACATCTAGGGGAGTAGGGAGGGATGGATGGAAATCCTTCTTGACAGTGTATAAAACAGAACAGAAGCTATACTAGGAAAGTGTATCCTTATAAAGCAGGAGAGAGGGCCAAGAGTGTATGACAAAAATCTGCTTCCCTTACTCTTTATGATCCATTACTAAACTTGCTTGCAATGACAGTACTATATATGTAATAACATATGATGACTACAGAATCACAATTTGTAATGCTGTTCCCCAGAAGATTGGTGCAGTAGTTATTGTGATCAATCCAAATTGTTCCTGCTGTATGTCAAGAGTTTAAGTAAACCTTTGACAACCTTCCCAACTCATGGGCAGGGTTTTGCATTTTGGGTCATGAAGCAAATTTCCAGTGTCCTGAACAATAGCCTGACGTTAATTTAGCCTGAAAGGCCAGTAAAGGTCAGAGGGCAAGCTAAGGACAACAGACTTTCAAAACTGGAGGGCCCCATAATACATCTGTCCATTTCCATTCTCACCCCGTATGCAGTTTGTTGTTACCTTAAAAACTAAGACCTTGTCCGAAGAGAGCAATATTCACATTCTTCCTCACTGTCCCTGCTTGAGGGCCACACCGAGAACAAAAGTTGTGGTTGTTGGAGGTTAATATTTTCAGCCACAGGATATTGACTGAGATCCAACCATTTTCAGCTGTTTCATCAATGACCTTCCTTCCTTCATAAGGTCAGTAGTGGGGATGTTTGCTGATGATTGCACAATGTTCAGCACCCAACTCGATTCCTAAATACTGAAGCAGTTGGTTTGCAAACGCGGTGATCTCTGGACCACTTTCAGGCTTGGGCTGAAAAATAGCAAGTAGCATGCATGCTATGTAAATGCCAGGAAATGATCATCTCCAACATGAGAGAATCTAACCATTACCGCTTGACATTCAATGACATTTCCATCACTGAATCCCCAAATATTAATATAGAGTCATAGAGACATAGAGGTCTTCAGCATACAAAATAGCACTTTGGCCCATCAAGTCTGCAAGCACCTAATTATTTTAATCCCATTTTCCAGTACTCGGCCCAGCCCCTTGTATGCCTTGGCATTGCAAGTGCACACATTCTTTCCCATGAAGGGATGCAGTTGAAATGTTCTGGAGTTTATTTGCAGTCATATCACTGCTTAAAACAGTTAAAACATCATTAATATGAATGAAATGGAAGACCTGGAAGGGAAATCAGTACCATTTCTTACAAATGTCATTGGATTAAATATCCTGGGACTTTGCATTGATCAGACACTGAACTGGTTTGGCTATATGAATACTGTGATGATAAGAGCAGGTCAAAGACTGAGAATTCTACAGCAAGTAACTGACCTCCTGTATCCCCAAACCTGTTCTTGATCTTCAAAGCACAAGTCAGGTGAATACTCCCCACTTGCCTAAATGAATACATCTCCAATAGTACTCAAGAAGCTTGACACCATTCAGAACAAAGTAGCCTGGTTAACTGGTACACCATTTACCACTTTCAATGTTCATTCCCTCTTCACCATGCAAAGTGGCAACTGTGTGCACCATTTGCAGATGCACTGCAACACCAACTCTCCTGCGACAGTGTCTTCTAAATTCGCAGCCCCTGCTACATAGTGCAATAAGGACAGCAGATGCATGGGAGCACCATTGCCTGCAGATTCCCCTCCAAGACCCGCACCATCCTGACTTGGAACAATATCACCATTCCTTCGCAGTGGCTGGCACCTGGAACTCCCTCACTAACCGTACTGTGGGCATCCTTACATCACATGGACTGCAATATTTCAAGAAAGCAACTCCCTACCACCTGCTCAAGATCAGTTAGGGTGGACAATAAATGTTGACCACATCCTGTGGATGAATAAGTTTAAAAAAAAAAGAACTGGTGCCTTCAGATCTAGAGAAGCTGAAGTCTTCCCTGACTCCTAGTCCATTTCTCCTTTATAATAAGACTCCTAACCATGGAACTCCTAGTGTTCCTAAAAACAAAACTTAGTTTGAGCTAATTAATGAGTTATCTCATTTTTCTTTCCCTTTTGCTGGTGTCCAACATTGAAGGGCCCTTTTAGATTGTTCTGAATAATGTAAGCACTGTCACATGTCCCTTAATTTTCCTACATGTTCCCTCTGATGCCACAATGTCTGAAGAACAGCAATTGTTCTCAATCTAACAGGATGGCAAGAGCTGCTTCTATCTCAACTAGTCCACCAGCATTTCAAAATAATGTAATGACTTTGCTGTGGAACTTGCTCAATATCTTTGATTATTTGAGAGAATAGCATAGGTGCCTTTTAAGCTGAAGCAAGGTAAGTACATGAGAGAAAAAAAACAATAAAAAGCTATGTAGGTACAGTTGGATGAAGTATGATGGGTTAAAGTTCATCTGGGTAGGGTTAAAGGTAAGTACAGGCCAACTGGAATGAATTTTTTCTGTTCTAATGGTGTCAATTATTTGCTAATTTGTACTTGATGCAAATCCAGTTGCAATCACTGGTAAAGATGTTCCTACGAATATCCAAACTGGTGGCTTAATGGCTCTGCTGCTTCTACTGCTATAGGAATGGGAAGTTATGAAATCTCAGATAGGACAAGCTGGACCATAATGTGTCCATTAACTGTAGTCCTGAAATTGAGCCAATTGATATATCACTTGAATTTAATTTTTGAATTGTCTGCTCTCATTTGCTGTGACTCAGCAGCAAGAGACAACCATGACATTGATGCGTGTTTTTTTTAACATAATTCTTGAAAATTAATTTTCTCTGGCTTTTGTGCTTGAAATCCAGTATTGGAGGTTTTTGCATTACTTTGTTTTTCTAAATATTCATGACAGGTACAATGTGTATGCTTTCCCAAAGCCCCATCAATGATTCAAGATGCAGTGCCTACACATTCACCAAATATTGGAAAGATTTTATGTCAGTGTGTGTAGAGAGAGCTGGGGAAATGTGCTTCTGGCAGGAGTGGCTTGTACTGCAAAGAGCAGCCATTTAACATGTCACTATAACAGTTGGTGTCAGTCTCACATAATCATACTTTGCACGGTCCATGAGACCACTGTGCTACTCACCATACCGATGTGCTCGGCATGCATCACAAGCATTGACTTCAAATAAAGCTTGTCATGTTAAGATTTGCCATCAATTTTTAAAATCTTCTCTCATCGAGACGATGGTAGATATGTATTTCTGGCGAGGGATTTGACGTGGTTCAGCTAATCCGACAAACTGAGATTGACAAGATCAATATTTTTCTCTTTTGCCTTCTAGAGTTGACAAGAATCGTTTGTTGAAAGCTCCGCATCCCTTTAACTTGTAGTTAATGGATGGCACCACTTGAAGTTGCTTGGTGTAGTTACTGGATTTCACTGCTTTTGATTGTACTATGACCCAAGCTGATAGTATAATTGGACATGTAAGAACCCAGTATGAAACCTGGCTTCATAGGTCATAATTTTGAAGGTTTGTTGCCTTGGCACTGAACACATTCACAAGAGGCTGCCAATGTCCTTTAAACAAAACAAGATAAGAGTTTATTACACATAAAAAGAAAAAAAAATTCTGACAATATTATGTATGAACTATTTGAAACAATCTTATTACAAATATCAGAATTAAATCTTCTAACCTTTACCCTCAGCAACAAGCATACAGGTACTCAAACTTCAGAGAAGGGTCATCCTGTCTCCATTTTAAAGTGTTTGTTTAGTTGGCAATTACTTTTTGAAGCTTTCTTCTTACTGATCTTTGAAAGCTTTCAGAGCGAATGTGGTGTATTTCAGATCCTGAGCTTCCGGCAGTTTTCTGTAACTGGAGTTTTCTTTTAAAATACTTTTGTGTCAGCAATTAGCTAATTTGGACACTGCTATGGTGATAGCACTTTCTGGTTTTCACGCGAGTCAGACTAGGTTTTAAAATTGTCTAAGTTTTCCTGTGTAATTACTAATTTAAATGTGGCAGAACCCTCAGAATTTTCTGATTTAAGTGGATACTTTGAGGGTTTCATGTGCAAGGGAACTGAGCATTGGAATCTTCAATTTCCTAGGAAATTTCCTTGGAGACTGCAATGTCAGGAACTCTGCAGGGCCACAGTGCATAATTCCCATCTACACTGCTCCAACTGGTCATCAGGAAATCCAGATATTAATATATCATGAATCTGCATCACAACAGAGTAAAGGGACCGCGATCCAAAAAGACATCAGGAATTGATGACTTGTTTGTTTGTAGGCTGTGCACTTCGCTGGTAAGACCAGTTATTATTGCCCATTCCTAAATGCATTTGAGAAAGTGGAGTTGAGCTGCCTTCTTGAACTGCAACAATCTGTGTGGTGTATACCTACAGTACTGGCAGCTTGGGAGCTCTAGGATCTTGACCCAGCAACAACGAAAGAATATTGAGTAGTTCCACATCAGGTATGACTGCAAGGAAAACCTGCAGTTGGTGTTCCCATCTACCTGCTGCCCAAATTCTTTTGGATGATAGGGTTAGCAAGTTTTGAAGGTATCGTAGAGTGAACCTTGGTGAGCTGTTGCAGTGTGCCTAGATGGTGGTACACACTGGTGTTTGAGGGAGTGAATGTTTAAGCTAATAACTGGGCTGCTGATCAAGTGAGCTACTCTGATAGGTTAACTTTGAGTCTGTACTTATCAGAGGTATTTTCAGCACATGGTAAACTAGGACTTTCTGACCTCCTGGTTGAGTGTGTTTCAGCAGCAAACATCTAAAATAAGGAATTGAAATGCTTTCTTCATACTTGCCTGAAATTCCCCTCAAAGGTTTTGTCTGTTCAGTTATAGAGTCATAGAGATGTACAGCAAGGAAACAAACCCTTTGGTCCAACTTGTTCATGCCAACCAGGTATCCTAAATTAATTTAGTCCCATTTATCAGCATTTGGCCCATATCCCTCTAACCCTTCTTATTCATATACCCATCCAGATGCCTTTTAAATGTTGTAATTGTACCAGCCTCCACCACTTCCTCTGGCAGCTCATTCCATACACGCACCGCACTCTGTTGAAAAAGTTGCCCCTTAGGTCCCTTTTATATCTTTCCCCTCTGACCTTAAACCTATGCCCTTGAGTTTTGGACTCCCCTAACCTGGGGAAAAGACTTTGGCTATTCACCCTATTCAAGCTCCTCATGGTTTTATGAACCTCTATAAGGTCACCCCCTTAGTTCTGACGCTCCAGGGACAACAGCCCCAGTTTATTCAGCCTCTTTCTATAGCCCAAATCCTCCAACCCAGTAACATCCTTGTAAATCTTTTCTGCACCCTTTCAAGGTTAACAACATCTTTCCTATAGCTGGGAGACCAGAGTCGAATTCTGTGTTGGATATAGCGCATCAAATAGTTGAGATTTTGATCTCTGATTATCAGTTTCTTACTCAGCTCCTTGAGCAGAGTGAATATCCATCTTAATGAAGAATGAAAATGGAGGGCATCAGTCTGACTTGGACAGTAGCAGATCACATGCTCCCTTTTTCAATTTTGTTGGTAAGAATGATGGTTAGGAGCTTCTTCATATGGTGCAAAGTTCAGTTTTCAAAAGGTCAATTTTCACCTTGCAGCAGACATCTTTCTGGACTGAATTGTAGATGATGAAGGCAGAATCTTCGTCAGGAAAGGAGGCTGATGGGGCCAGACAATATTGGTGCCAGTCGCCATGCCAGATTCCTGATACCATTCCCAGCTCTGGCTATTTTTGGAGGAGAAAGGCTGGGTCATGTCTAGGTTGCCCACCCCCATGA
Organism: Rhincodon typus; assembly: GCF_021869965.1. Taxonomy (NCBI): domain Eukaryota; kingdom Metazoa; phylum Chordata; class Chondrichthyes; order Orectolobiformes; family Rhincodontidae; genus Rhincodon; species Rhincodon typus. The sequence continues at coordinate 23,235,333 of NC_063364.1, read as the reverse complement.
GACAGACTGTCTCATTAGGGCATCATGGTGGCTCAGTCTTTAGCTGTTGCCTCACAGCACTAGGGACCTGGGTTCAATTCCAGCCTTAGGTGACCATCTGTGTGGAATTTGCATGTTCTCCCTGTGTTGGTGTGGGTTTCTGTCAGTTGCTCTGGTTTCCTCCCTCAAAGGTCTGCAGGATAGGTGGATTGACCATGGTAAATTGCCCATAGCTTCCAGGATGTGCTGGATAGGTGGATTAGCCATTATCCCTAGAGATAAAGGATAGGGTAGGAGGGGCTGTATCTGGGTCAGATGCTCTTCAGAGGGTTAGTGCAGACTCAGTGGGACAAATGGCCTCTTTCTTCACTGCAGGGGTTCTATGATTAGCAGACTGGGTAGTGATAATTAAGGGAAGATGATTGAGAGAGTCCAAGTCCCTGGAAGTAGCCAACTGGAATTTATCCAAAGGACGCTAAGTAAAGAGATTTCTCTCTAACACCAGTGAATTGACCATTTTTTGCATTTTTAAAGATTCTAAATGGTTGATGAGCAGACAGCTTCTTGCTGATGCACTGTCTTGGTTTCTAACCCTTCGCTGCAGTCTGCTGCTCCTCTGAAACCTGCAGATCTCTAGCCCTGTAGCTTGTGGGACCCTTCTGCCATCTTTAATTGGACAGGGAACTGTCTGTATGCTAATTAAGGGTTACAAAATCCTAAAGGAAGGTTGATCACATGTGGGGAAGGGGAGGGGTGGTGGGTTCAGGACTGAGAGGCAGACCTGGCTCTCATTTTCCACTCAGGCCTGAGCATTGGCAGATGGTTCAACTGTGGAAGTCCTCACCCTAGCTCCACCACACAGATTTCAAACAAGGGTTGTTGTCTAGCAATCAGCATGTGGAACACAAGCTGAGTGCTGATGTCCAACTGTTGGCAGAATGGGATTAAAAGCAATGATTGATTGTCTTCACTCGAACCCACACGGTGATCTTGTCAAACTATCATTCTGGCTGGAGTCAGTGAACACAGTGCTATTGAAGACTGGAGTCCTGGCCTTTTGTGCCCTGGATAAACTCCATGAACATCAGTAGGGGACTGCCTTCAGTTGTTTGAATCTATTTTATCTTTGACAAATTCTGAATAAGTGATGTAAAAATCAAGAGCCAGTAGTTATGTACACTATCACCACCCTCATAAGGTTCATTGTTCCTAAATTGGCTTACCCTGAGACCAGGAGCAGTTAACTGTCGTGAACTTTGTCTTAATTTTACTTTTATTTTATTCTTATGTATGACTTCTGTCTTTGATGTAGACACTATGGTGGGGAGACTTCTAAGACTTTCCACTGTATTTTTCATGTAAAAGTACACATAACAATAAATTTCTATTTTATTCTATTCAGCCAAAGGAAGAAAGGCTATCAGGGGTGTTACCTTCTTACAATAGTCTAAAACATAAAATATAATTGTTTTTTGCTAGTTTGTAATATTTTAAGATTAATTAACAGGTTGTGGGCATCACTGGCAAGGCCAGCATTTATTGCCCATCCCTAATTGCCCAGAGGGCAGTTAAGAGTTAACCACATTGCCGTGGGTCTGGAGTCACATGTAAAGACAACAGATAAAGACAACAGTTTCCTTCCCTAAAGGACATTACTGAACCACAATAGTTTTTCCAACAATCAACAATGGTTTTACAATCATCATTAGACTCTTAATTGCAATTTTTAAAAAAAATTAATTCAAATTCATCTGCCATGACAGGATTTGAACCCTGGTCCCCAAAACACTAACTGGATCACTGGATTAATAAACTAGCAATAATGCCATTAGGCCATTGCCTCCCTACATTTCCTTTTCTGGATTTTGCAAAGATCAGGGTGGAACTCCTCAGAAAATATTACCCCACCAAAGGGGAGAGGACCTGGGCTTACTGAGTGTTTAGTTAAAAAAAAAGCTGAGACCATCTAAATTTTAAGTAAATATATATATTTAATATTTTAAGAAAGCATGAAATTTTGGTGGCTATAGGAAGAATATAAATTGCAAACCTAAATAATATTCTGAGAAGAAAGATGACTAGCTCTTGTCTCAATGATAGAAACCAGATGTCAACCCCTGCTTAATACAAATACAAGACTTTAAAAGAAGACAAAGTTGGTCATGAAACAGCAAAGTAATATTACCTCGTTCCTCGTCAGTGAGAGACTCAATAGTTTCAGAATGAATCTGAAGTGGACGTGAGTGATATTAACATCTCTCCACTAATGAGTCTAATTTAACATTTAATTTATGTTGAGATATTTGTAATGGATGTTTGGTGTTTGATTAAAACATAGAGCAGAACCTGGAGATTCATTTAATGATAGACCACGAGAGTTAAAATACTTTTAGAATTCAGCTTTATGAATTTGGTTAGCTCAGTTGAATGGATAAGGGTGATGCCAACAGTATGGGTTGCACTTCTAGAGCCAGTTGAGGTTACCATGAAGATCCTGCCTTCTCAACCTCACCCCTCATCTGATGCATGGTATCCCTCAGGTTAAACTACCACCAGTTGTCTCTTTCTAATAAGAAAGCAGCTCTATTGTGCAGTAGGACTATTGTGACTTTACTAGACCTTAAGATGGAGTTTTGTGTACAGTTCTATGAGGCACATGATAGGAAAGATGTGAACACATTGGAGTGAGTACAGAAAGAATTGACGAGAATGGTTCCAGAAATGAGAATCTTCAATTATGAGAATAGATTGAAGAAGATGGGACTGTTCTCTTTGAAAAGAAGGCTAAGAGGAGATCTGACAGAGGTTTTCGAAATCACAAGCAGGCTGGATAGAGTAGATCAGGAGAAATGATTCCTTGTAAAAGGAACAAAACAAGAGGACTTTGATTTAAAGTAATTTACAAAAGAAGCAAGGGTGACATGAGAAAACACTTTTTCACTTAGTGAGTAGTTGGATATGGAATGCACTGCCTGGAAATGTGGTGGAGACAGGTTCAGTTGGGGCATTGAAGAGGGCATTGGATGAGTATTTGGATAAAAATAATATGCAAAAATATGGGATGAAAACAGGAGATTGGCGCTAGGTAATGATGCTCATTTGAAGAGCTGGCATAGGCATGGTGGGCGGAATGGACTCTTCCTGAACTGTAAGACTTCTACAATTCTGTGACTTATCTGAAGTAGTGTTGCTAATTGTCATCCTAAGGATCTTCAAAAAAGCAGCCTGCCTTGACTCTTTCTGTCTTTATCATGGGCGGTTTCCCCTTTGGAATGAGAGAAGGACAGGTATTTAGGGAGATCAAAGTGGCTGGCACTGTTGTTACTGTTGGTGCAGATGGGGAAGTGTCGCGAGTGAGTGAGTGGGCAGTGCAGAGGGCTTGCAGTGTTATTAGTGTCAGGGGCTGGGGGGTGATCATGAGGGAAAGAAGACATTGCAGGTAATAGTGAGATTGACAGAGCACAAACCTTGATGGGAGGTGAATGCAGTGGCAAAGATAGTGTGAGGGTGAGGCATTAGAGAGAAGATGGGGTGGTGATAGCCTAGTGCTATTGTCACTGCACTGTAAATCCAGAGACCCAGATAATGTTCTGGGGACCCAGGTTCAAATCCCACCACAGCAGATGGTGGAATTTGAATCCAATAAATATCTAGAATTAAGAGTCTAATGATGAGCACGAATTGATTGTTGAGGAAAAACCCATCTGGTTCACTATTCCCTTTAGAGAAGGAAATACCATCCTGGCCTACATGTGACTCTAGACCCACAGCAATGTAGTTGACTCTCAACTGCCCTTTGGGCAATTAGGGAATAAATGCTGCCTGACCCATGAATCAATAAGAGAAAACTTACGCTGACAGAGCGGAGAAGGACATTGACCTTTTTCCTACAATATTGTGCATTCCTCTAGATGGCTGAAACTGCACTTACCCCAGGTGGTAACCTGGTACCAGGCTGGCATGGCCTGGTGTCATAGCCTCCACCGCTGCTCCTGAGGTAATAAACATCTGGCCTCTGCACGAGCAGGACGTCCAGGCCCCTGCCCATTAAGCAGGTGCCAATTTTCTCATCTCTGCCATGGCAGGGACAAATATTAGGAATCATGCAGAGCGGTTCCAGACTGACAGTGCATGCCCAGGTGCATAATGGGCTTTTAAAGTTAGTATCAGTGCCAGTGGTGCCAGTCCATTCTGAGATATTCCAGTTGTGCCACCTTTTTCTGGGTACAGCGTGTAATAGAATGGGGCTAGGACTGGTGAGGAGGGCACCATAGGGGCAAGGTAAGTATCGACGAGGCTAGTGTGGTAAGTTACGGCCAAGACATCCTGCTGGGTCTAGTGAAGAGAAACCCTCAATGAAACTTAACAAAACTGACTCATAGCTTTAAAAAAAGTAAGATTCCATATATTTTCTAAATGAGGAGAGACTGCAGAGCTCTGAGATCTCACACACAAATTTCAAAAGGTTGGTGTGCAGGTACAGCGAGTCATTAGGAAAGCTAATAGAATGTTATCATTTATTGGAGGGGAACTGAGTACAAAAATAGGGAGTTATACAGGGTACTGGTGAGACTGCATTTGAAGTACTGTACACCATACTGGTCAACTGATTCAAGGCAGGACTTAAATGCGATGGAGGCTTTTCAGAGAAGGCTTCCTAGAGTAATACCTGGGTTGAAGGGGTGGACTTATAAGGAGAGGTTGGACAGGCGAGGCTTGGTCCCATTGCAGTTTTGGAGAGTAAGAAGTGACTTTATTGAAAAAATCTGAGACATCTAGAATTTAGAGAGGATGCTGCCTTTTGTGGGAATATCTAGACTAGGGGTCACTGTTTTAAAAATCAGGGGTCACTCATTTAAAACAGAGATGAGGTGAAGTATTTTTTGCTTATAGATTGTCATGTTTCTTTGGAACATAGCTCATGAAAAGGTGATGGAAGTAGAGTCATACAGTCATAGAGTCATACACCATGGAAACAGACCCTTCGGTCCAACTTGTCCATGCTGACCAAGTTTCCACAATTAAACTAGTCCCATTTGCCTGTGTTTGGCCCATATCCCTCTAAACCTTTCCCATTCATGTACCAGTCCAAATGTATTTTTAAATGTGGTAACTGTACCTACATCTACCATTTCCTTCGGCAGTTCATTCCACATACGAACCTGCCTTTGTGTGAAAAAGTTGCCCCTCAGGTCCCTATTAAATATTTCCCTTCTTACCTTAAAATTATGCCCTCTCATTTTGAACTCCCCCATCCTAGGGAAAAAGCCTTTGCTATTCATCTCATCTATGCCCCTCATGATTTTATAAACCTCTATAATGTCACCGCTCGATCTTCTATGCTCCAGTTAAAAACGTCCCAGCCTATCCAGCTCCTCCTTATAATCCCAACTGTCCAGTCCCGGTAACATCCTTGTAAATCTTTTCTTCACCCTCTCCAAATTATTAATATCCTTCCTATAGCAGGGTGACTAGAACTATATCCAGTACTCCAAAAATGGACTGACCAAAGTGCTATACCAGCACAACATGACATCCCAACTCCTATATTCAATGGCCTGAACATGCCAAATGCCGCCTTTACCACATCTATAATGCAACTTTCAATGATGACATGTGCCCTGAGAACAGGGACAGCTACTGGTCTGATTTTGTGAAGCATAGATCAGACTGAGTCCTTGTTTAAGTCCTATCCTTGTTCGTCTTACCAAAATGCAACACCTCACATTTGTCCAAATTAAACTCTATCTGCTACTCCTCAGCCATTAGTCCAATTGATCAAGATCCCTTTGCAATCTTAGATAATCTTCTTCAGTGTCCGTTATACCACCAATTTTGGCGTCGGCCACTAACTTACTAACCAAGCTCCCTAAATTCTCGTCCAAATCATTTGTATAAATGACAAGAGTCCTGGAATTTTTTTTTAAGAGAAACGTGGATAGATTCTTGTGAAGCAAAGGTGGAGGGTGGTGGAGGGAGTGAAATATTCTCAGGATAGGCAGGAACATAGATTTGAAGTTACAGTCAAATCAGCCAAGGTCTTGTGGAATGATGGAGTGGGTTCGAGAGGCTGAAAGTGATTCACATGTTAGCAGCTGACCTGAAACTATCTAACTTTATTGGCTGCGTACTAAAATCTCCCACAATATTATCAATAGCTCTATACATTCCCTTAGGGGTTGCATGTTGCAGTCAATTCTGACCTCTCAGAATCCTGTATGCTGAAAGGCCCAATGGCCCCTTATGTGCTACAGTATTCTATAATTATTGGGCTGTGATGTGAGTCTGGTTTATCACCATGAGTAATAAAACAGCAATAGCTTACTTGTCACTACTCTGTTCCTGATGAGGTGAAAGATATTTGCTCTGTGAGCCCATCTGCTGTGACGTTGAGCTCTCCAAACCTCAGGGAGGTGTTATAGAATGTAAATAATGTAGTTTCAGAAAAGTAGCTGCAATGGTTTTACAAGATTTATAGAACAGGTCATTCATATTGAACTTATTTATAATCTCCAGGAGCTCCTATTTTCCTTGTACATTTGTGAAAAGCAGCCTGAATGCTAAGATGAACAATGTTTACTGAGAAGGCAGGAACTCAATATAAATTCATGGTATGGAAGTGAGTTTGAATTATAAGATTTTTTAAAGAAAATTTATTCCCTCACTGTCCTCATTTGCTTTTGTATGGTTAGCTGGAGTCTGGTGAAGTGACATATGCCCGAGATGTTGTCACTGTTACGTAAGGTTTTAGGACCCTGGAGCAAATTTGTGATGATGTCGCAGAGATGCTCCTGAAAGGACGTAAATAGCACAGTGTGGGGAGAGTTACGAAGAGAAGAGAAAAGCACATGCAGAGAAACATTAGGCAGCGGAGTACAGGGAATAGTCTTTTAGTGCTGTAATTGCAGTATTAAAGCCCAGTATACCACTGACTGTCGTGTATTGTAATCAGTAGTCTACAAATGTAATAAACAGCATTATAAAGCAACCCAAGCCTGAAGATGGTTCTCAACAGTGCCAGCGTTTGACCACTCTGTCTTGAATCCAAACTCACGGATATGGATTTAAAACTACACAGCAAAAGATGGTGTCAGTGATGGGATCCTCTGCCTAGGAAAGCATGGCACTAGTGAAGATCACAAAGCAGCCAGAAATCACTTTGAGAAGTAAACTCCAAAAAGATATCTTTTTCAAAAACCATCAGTAAAGCTTTAAGACCAGCTGGCAGCCAGAAAAGCTACCTACCTGAATAGCCGCTCTGAAAGAAAAAATCTCTGAATGAAAAAGCTCCTTTTTAAAAAAAAACAAATAAAATACAGTAGGTCTGAATAAAAGCCCTTTACAGCCAGTAATAGTGTGAACAAACTTCTTTTTTCAACGGTGAGCTCAGTAAAAGCCCACTAGCAGCAAAGGGGATAAGTCCAGACTGATCACTCATGAACAGAGGATATTTACTAAACACCCAAAGCAGTTTTGATCCCTTGGAATCCCTTAGTGTGGAAACAGGCCATTCAGCCCATTGAGTTCACACTGACCCGCTGAAGACCATCCTACCCAGAGCCACCCCATTTCTGTAACCCCACATTTCCCATGGCTAACCCACCTAGCCTGCACATCCCTGGACACTAATTTTAGCATGGCCCCAAACCACTTAACTGGCACATCTTTGGACTATGGGAGGAAACCAGAGCACCTGGAGGAAATCCATGCAGACATGGGGAGAACATTCAAACTTCACACAGACCGTCGTCCAAGGGTGGAATCGAACCTGGGCCCCTCACGCTGAAGCAGCGGCACTAACCATTGTGTCACCCCATAGGGGAAAGAAAGACAAAAGTTATGCTTTCACCGGAACTGGGAAACAGAGTAAATATGTGTATCAGTGATTTAACAAATTCTAACCTCTTGACTTGTTGATAAAGTTAACAAGCAGGTTAAGAAAATTCTTCTAATACAGGTTTAAGGCAAATCAATTGAAAAAATTGGGAATAAAAATTGGCTCAAAGTTGTGCTGTGGTCTAAAGAACATAGCAAGCATCAAAGCAAATTATTTCTGACCCAACCTATATATTCATTGGAACAGATACTTGAAGAACAGATCAATACTGCATAGAATTTGTTTCTTTATAAAGGAACAAAAACCTGGACAAACATCATCATTCTTTTCTCAGAGAATTAACACCATCACCCAATTTCCTAATAATAGAGAAGAAGAAATCACCCAATTTCTCCAGACATTCCTATAGCTACATCAATGTGAAATCTCTCAGCAAACACTGTTGATCTAACGGAAGTCAGCAGAGACAAAGAAGGCTCACCAACTTTAAGAGTTGTTATAATTTGTCATTGACTTTCCTGACATGCCTATCAATACAGATGAATTAAGTTAAAGACACAGGATGTTTGAAAGGTAAAAGGAAAGAAATGTACTGTAAATGTTGAATAGCAAAGGTCTTTTCCCTAGGATGGGGGAATTCAAAATTAGGGTACATATTTTTAGATTAAGCAGAGAAAGATTTAAAAAGGACATGAGAGACATCTTTTTTATGCAGAGAGTGGTTCATGTGTGGAATGAGCTGCCAGAGAAAGTGATAGATGCAGGTACAGTTACAACATTTGAAAGAATTTGGATAAGTATATGAATAGAGAAGGCTTAGAGGGATATGGGCCAAACACAGGCAGCTGGAATTAGATTAGTTTGGGCTCATGGTCGATGTGGGCTAGATGGACAAAAGTGTCTGTTTCCATGCTGTACGAATCTATGACTGTATGATTAAGGTAAGAGTGAAATTGGAGTCTGTTATATCTCTGAATATTGTTGTATTTAATGTTGTCAAAAAAACAGTGCAGGGTAGATACACAGCTGCAGAGAGTAGACTGTGCAACTGATGAGCAGAAATAGGACCTTTAGCAAAAGGAATGATGTACAAAGTTGCTTTCAAGCTAAAGGTCGTAACATTTGCTAACTTGTCAAGTAACTGTGCTGCAATGTGGGAATTTATTGTTTGTGAGAAACTGGTACAAAAATGGAGGAAGGAACCTGTCCTGAAAGAGATGCCCAAGATGACATGTGCCCTGAGAACAGGAACAGCTACTGGTCTGATTTTGTGAAGCATAGATCAGACTGAGTCGTTGAGAATTGTTAAAATGGTTACATTGCCTTTTGGATGACAATGTGTGTGTGTATGTATCTAAGTAAACTAAGTCATACCCTGAGACCAGAAAGGATTTAGGACCAACAACTAGTTAGTGTAGCATCTTCACATGAAACAATATCCAGGTGTTGCGACAGTAGATAAAGATTACTCAGAGACGAGCGAGAGACCCTGAGGCCACAATTATCAGTTTCCAACAGCTCATCAATAAAAACACCAGGAAAACACATTGGCAATATCAATGAAGCACCCATGAATTTTGATATGCCCAGCAGCCAAACCGTGGAGTGGTAAGGTTCGAAAGCAATTCTACTAAAACAACAGGATACAAGACAGGATTCATTGTGACATTAGTCTGCAAGGCCAATGGAACAAAATGAAATCCTGTAGTAATTTTCAAATGTGAAACCATGCTGAACATCAAGTTCCCTGCAGGAGTTTCGTTTTGTACACGGTCATGACAACTGCTGTGTCGATAAGGATGGAGTGAAGTTATAGATCGATCAGGTATGGAATAGGCATCCTGGAGTGTTACATGAGAATGCAGCTTCTTAACGGGAGACAAGTTCAGATTCCTTACAACTGATGAGTAAAGAAACAACACCCACATTGTAGATCTACCAGGAGGGTCTAACGTCAATAGCTCAATCTTTGAATGTGAGCCTTGGCAAGTCATTTTATGATCATATTTGCACTGAATGGAATAGATAGATGGTTAATGGAGAGAAACCATCAGGCAGGAAGACAGATGGGCAGTTGGTTTAATATCTCATCTGAAAGACAGCACCTTTTACATTTCAGAATTCTCGTAGCACAGCACTGAAGTAACAGCCTTGAATTTGTACTCCAGCTCTGCAGTGGCCAACTGTCTACACTTGGCTCGTAAGTGCTGATTGATACCTGCCATTTATTAAAATGCATTTGCAATATTGGAACCTCACTATCAAGACTGACATTTGCTGACCATCCATAATTGCCCTTGGGAGTCACCTTCTTGAACAAATATTGTGGCTTGCTAGGCTGTTTCAGAAGGTAACTAAGAGTCAACTACATCGCTGTGAGTCTGGAGTCATGTGTAGGAAGACCGGGAAAAGGAAGGAGGTTTGCTTCCTTAAAAGACGAATAGGTTTTTACAACAGTGCGCTAATTTCTTATTCACCTCCATCGATATAACTTTTCCTTTTGGAAACTTATTAAACTGGTTGAATTTGAATTTCCCAACAGCTGTGATGGAATTTGAATTTATGGTCAGAGGATTTCACAACAGCTGGTACATCCCATTGACAAGTTGGGGTTTCCCTTGCTCTGTCGGCTGGGAAACTATGACTATTGCATGGTTGTCAGGCAGTTACCCTCCTGAGTTTGTAGCTTCCACCCCATTCAAAGATAGCCCACCTCCAAGTGTTGGCACTTAAGGACCACAACTGGTTTCAATCGGCAGAAGGACAGGCAGATCTTTCTGAACACCCTCCAATCCTGGCCTTCCAACCTGGTTCCTGGAGCTGCATGGTTTGGGGAGGATGGAGAATGGCAAGGGTTGTAAAATTCCAGACCTGTAACTCTGAATGAGTAGTACAGTAACCAAACCACTAAGTCACTATGATGCCTGATTTCTTCTGAGGAGGCTTTGCTCCAAAGCTCCCCCTGTTCATTCCCCATTGGAAGCACTGTGAACTTTGAGAAGATAGGGTGTCATCAATTCTCCACTATTGGAAGCAAGGATTTTCTATCTCTGGCTTCTTCAGGACAAAGAATGCAACACTGTTAAATTCCTTTAAACCTCTTGGCCACCCTTATCCCTGGCCACTAATCGTTACCAACCAGCATCTTTTTACAAATGGCAACCCAAAATGCTTCCTTCTCCAGTCACCTTAATGATGATAACCAACCTGTGCTTTTAATTCTTTTCTCTCTTCCGTTTATTTGTCTAGCCTGTGAAGGAGATAAGGGGGCAGTCAGAATAATCTGCAACTTTCGTAGCAGAAAACAAGAAAGTAATGACTCATTTTTTCAGTTTCCCAGAAGCCCAATCCTGAGCATTCTGTGAACTTGCTGTTGGCAGCTGGAAAACATTGGAGTCAATTTCTAAAGGAACGAGTCAAAATAAATGAATAATTTCAAAGCAGCAAAGCAGCAAACATCTCAAGTCTTAACAAATGGGCTGAAATATTTTGAGGCTGTAGCAGAATGTGTTGCCAAAGTTATTGCGGAATGTATCACGGGAGCTAATTTTAATCTTTTCCACAAAGTGGGAAACTGCCTCAATAGGATGTGTCTTCCTCTCTCTCTAGCAAAGAAAAACATCAGGACCATGTGCAGATCAGGCAATTATCTGATTCATATCAGTTTCATGCTGGGTAGATATGACAAAAATTATAATCAAGATCAGTCAAGAGATGTTTGCTGTTTGTGATATTTATACCAGATGAAAGCATTAACGTGGGAATGTCTAAATCTGGAAGTAACACATTGTTGGAGAAGCAGGATGCTCAGATAACGACTGTTAAACTCCAGAGAGATCAGCAGTGTCACTGGAAGTGAAGAGGCATGTTAGAAATAAGTTGATTGCAACAAAGTAATGCTGATTTGTACTTCAAATAGAAAACAGGGTTAGAGAGTAAAGAGCATAACAAGCAAAGTGCATCCAGAAAAGACTCTGGCCAAGGAAATTGACCTATGAGAGTACTATTACAGTATTTGGCAACAGCTTCAAAGTGTTGGATGGGAGTAAATCAGTGGAATAAAAGACCCTAGAAGTGTTACTGATGCCGTGAACGAAAGCTCGCACTGAGCGATGTGTCCAGTTATAGTTGCCAGGTTTGGGAAAGGATGCAGAGACAATGGAGAATGGCTCTGAGCTGCCTGCCAGTTTGGTTAATTCAAACCAAGTACAAACTAAGGCTGAAGGAGATAAACACATTTTTGTGGAGAAGGGCTGTGGAGGTCATGATTAAACTTGAAGATTAAACATAGAACAATTGGTAGATAGGGGTATTGAGGGATTCTGTGTTAGAATAGAAGAACTAGATCTGGAGGTTATTATTGGAGACTTCTCAGTTGAGATAAAAACAGGACAAAGGACAACAATGTGGATAGGAGAATGAATTTTTACCAATACTACTTTCTGCTTTATATTTTTGATCAAGAGGTGATCTGTGAATGGGACCAAACAGAACTTTAAACCTCAACTGTTCAAAATCATACAGGATTTAAAAAATCAAGCCATCTGATATTCTAAGTGTTTACAGACATTGAAGGAGTAAACCAAGAGTGGTCATGTTTACATGGGAATGTAAAAATGTTCATCGAATATGATTCAGCACAGGAATTTCCTAAAGTGGCCTTTTGAGACCTAGGGTTTGCTTTGAGACAGAATTATGAACTTGACATGAACAGCTCAAACTCGATAATTAGAATCAGAAAAGCAAAATGCTGGAACTACAGAGAAGGTCCTTAGCATTCTAAACAGAGACATGTTCGTGTTTCTATGATACTGAACTTCCTCAAAGTTGGAAACTGAAAGATAAATGACCCTTTAATGAGGCTGAGAGGAGAGAAAGGTGAAAGAAGCAAGTACAGTATCAACATTCCAATCACATTAGGGTAAATATTCTCTTGCACATCCAGTGCTGAGCTAGGCATGATGAAACACATATCATCGTTTGAGTACCTGCCTAATTCTCAGTTCTGTGATTTTCTGATGTGTACTATCAGCTTGAGCTTCAAGCATTAAAAATAAATTGACCTTTGGCTGGAAGTTGATGCGTTGTAGACCACATGAGCAAATGCTTACCTTTTGTAAAATCTGGGAAACGGTCATAGATAATTTTTGAGAGTGAAAGGGTGTTAGAAAGATTTAAGGAGAAATAAAAATGATTGCAAAATGAGCCACTGTGAAAAAGATGGTGAAAGAAATTTTGAAAATTTATGGAGAGACATTGAAGGCTTGAAGTTGCTATAGTCAGTGTTCTAACCAGAAACGTTGGGGAATCAGGAGAAAAGTGACAGACCATTCCTGGTGTTTACCTATGATTTGGCTGGAACAGTGTAGGGAACGAGCAGCAGGGAATGGTCAGAATGGGAATACAAATTATGCTACACTAGGAGCTGGAGATCACACCTTCAGATTGAATAGAGATATTCAGTAAAATGCTCAGCACAGTCTGTGCTCCAGGCCAGAGGAAGCTGCATCACAAGAGTTGATGATGTAGCACACGAGATTGCAGTCGATCGTGGTTTTGTGTGAAAGGACTATACTGCGCTGCCCTGGATTTTGATGTGGATAAAACTGAATGGGCTGGTGTTGTGTTGGTCTGCCTTGATCAGAACATGCCTGGGGAAGGATAACAGATATGGGGATGATAGAAGTCTGAACAATTTGATTGCGTGAATCAAACAGAATGTGAACCTATTCTACATGAACTTGACTTATCCACTTCTAATTGAAATATCTTTTGTATCTGGCTGGACCTCATCTGTCCTGTGTTGACATGAATCATACTCCTGTTCAAAAGGAATAGTTATTTCAATATGGACAAATTAATAGACAATATTAAAGAGTTGGAAGGATGCAATTCCTGTACAGTATTTACTAGATCATTTAACTTAGAGCTGCCAACCTCTGAATCTTCAGTACTGGAGGTGCTCCAGCTTCAAGAGCCACTCCCCCAAGCCCAATTGGGTGACAAGCCTGTCCTCTGGCCATGAATTGACCAATTTGAGAAAAGCAGCAGAGCAGGGACTGTTCCCCACACAATGCAGACTCCTGACCACCATTTGAGTTGGATAGTGGCATTCACAAGCTCACTGAGAAAATCCTCCCCACAGTGTCAAAGTTGTGACTTCAGGTTTGTCGCTCCCATTCCTCACGTGTCAAACAGCAGGACTCCCGAAGAAATGAAGCCCCATGAAATTGACCTTGTCTCCTTATTTGTTTTCGGCTTCCTAAGAAATTTGAACATTCTTTTTATCCATTTCAGCAGTAGCGGTCATTCAATATTTTCACAAGTTTGTCTTTTCTGCCTCTCATCTCTGCTTCTCATTCTTATCCCCTTTCTCATATTAGTCTCAATCACCCATATCACACTTATCTCCATCTCTCACTTTCTGCTCCCACTCTCATCTCTTTTGTTTCCTTTGTCTCGTCCACTGTTTGCCAATATTGCAAACAATAATTTCGAGGATTACATGTGTAAAGTCATTACTGCATTACTGCTAAAAAGCCGTTTTATTGTACATCACAGAATACAGTGCAAAAAAAAACCTCATAAAGGGGAACTGAATCCATAAATATTGGAATCGGAATTTCTTGTTATTGGGAAGGACATGAGTCTGTCTGAACTATTTTCTTAATATTCACACTGTGTATATGAAAGATGCAATGATTTAATAAAAACCGAAAGAACTGTGGATGCTGTAAACTAGAAACAAAACTAGAAATTGCTGGAAAAGCTTAGCAGGTCTGGCAGAATCTGTGGAGAGAAATCATAGTTAACGTTTCGGGTTGAGTGACCCTTGAACTGGGTTCTGAGGAAGGGTACTCGACCTGAAACATTAAGTCATGCAATGATTTAAATTGTGTAACCTGTTTATAATCAATAAAAAGCTTTTATAAGAACTTTATTTTGCAATGGACATGTCCTTTTAACCCATGTTAGAGCTGTTGAAGATTGCACAATGTTCGTTTGTTCTGTTTGATTCATTCATGCTGCTACAGAAAATTCCAGAATTGTTTGTGCAAAGGTTATGTGACAGCTGTGTGCAGCCATTCAACTCTCTGAAGTGTTTAATTCTTCCCTTTTGAATGTAAATTCAAAGCAGTTATCCTTTCTGAATAAATACAGAGCTCACTGCTAACTGCTTTTGTAACATTTGTAGGAATTGGAGCTGATGAACCCTTTCCCAATAGGTTGTCCTAAATGAACAGTGATCCAAATGATAACTGGATGCCAGGGAATAGCTGAATGGGGTAGCAAAAACAGAAATTGCTGCCAAAGCCTAGCAGATCTGGCAGCATCTGTAAAGAGAAATCAGAGTTAACGTTTCGGGTACGGTGACCCTTTCTCAGAATTGAATAAGGGTAAAATCAGTTCAGATGGTGGGGGTGGGGGTTGCGGGTTCTGACCTTTATGGCCTGCCCACCTCTGCTGATATTTTTTAGCAGCTCCAGCGTAGGCGTTATGCTGTCCATATGCCCTGAGATCAACCCTCATCTTGCCATCTGTTTGCATTTTACCAGCAGTGACGAATGCCCACATTATTGGAGCCCACCAAAATTGGAAACGAAGAAGGTTATCTCAGAGTACAATGGGATCTTGATCGGATGGACCAATAGGCCAAGCGGTGGCAAATGGAGTTTAATTTAGATAAATGTGAGGTGCTGCATTTTGGAAAGGTAAATCAGGGCAGGACTTATACACTTAATGGTAAGGTCCTGGGGAGTTTTGCTGAACAAAGAGACTTTGGGATGCAGGTTCATAGTTCCTTGAAAGTGGAGTCACAGGTAGATAGGTTAATGAAGAAAGCATTTGGTATGCTTGCTTTCCTTTATTAGTCAGTGTGTTGAGGAGAGGAATTGTGAGGTCATGTTGTGGGTGTGCAGAACATTGGTTAGACCGCCTTTGGAATACTGCGTTCAATTCTGCTCTCCTTGCTATAGGAAGGACGTTGTGAAACTTGAAAGGGTTCAGAAAAGATTTACAGGGATGTTGCCAGGGTTGGAGGGCTTTAGGTACAGGAAGAGGCTGAAAAGGCTGGGGCTATTTTTCCCTGGAGCGTCGGAGGCTGAGGGGTGACCTTACAGAGGCTTATAAAATTATGAGGGGCATGGATAGAGTGAATAGCCAAGGTCCTTTTCCCAGGGTAGAGGACTCCAAAACTAGAGAGCATAGGTTGAAGGCTAGAGGGGAAAGATTTAAAAGGGACCTAAGGGCCAACTTTTTCATGCAGAGGGTGGTGCGTGTATGGAATAAGCTGCCAGAGGAAATGGTAGAGGCTGGTACAATTACAACATTTAAAAGGCATCTGGATGGGTATATGAATAGGAAGGGTTTAGAGCAATATTGGCCAAATGCTAGGGAATGGGAGTAGATTAATTTAGGATATCAGGTCAGCATGGACGAGTTGTACCAAAGGGTCTGTTTCCATGCTGTATATCTCTGTGACTCTGAGTCTATTTGTTAGACAAACCCTGACTTCCCTCCTGATGACTGCCAACAGCTTCCACCCCTATCCCACCAAGGAAGGCCAGGCTGGTGGGCAGGCTTTGACAACTGGTGACCTGGCCTTCATCGCCTGTCACCCCCACCCCCCCCCCTGATGGCACCGCAGTGACTGGGGAGTGCCAGCCATCTGATTGCCAAGCCGCTGTTAAATCTGGTCTTGACCCTCCAGGACCAGTGGATAAAGCAGCGCTGCGAACTATTCAGCCTAGTGTTCCCACTTAAAGTTCTTTGAACACTTTTAATTATTGATTTTAAAAGTGTTTGAAATTGTGGGAGAAAAGCTGTTTTTCAAAGAGAGAAGAGAAAAAAAATTTACCTCTGCCTTCCACTTGGTAGGGGAAGGCTCCAAGCCATGGGTTTGGACAGCTTAGATGATCTGTGGTAGGTGTGTGAGTACAAAGTAGTTGGCAACTCAATGTCACTTGATGAAATCTCTGGGAATTGTACTAATGTCAGGTCTATGCTCAGGCTGAGTGATCATTAACAGGCTTAATTGAATGTAACTAGATACAAGGATGATTGTCAGGACATCTCAGGTACCATACAGATTCAGGTCCCAGTTCCATGTGGTTTGATGTCAATACAGCATAAATCCTTATGCATATGCTCAGTAACTATTAGAGTAAGGGAACAATTAACCCTTTACTCAACATCTCACCTCCAAGATTCCCACAACCTTAACCTCATGGACAATTTATAGTTTTCATGTAATTTCTGCTTATCATGATTCCACACCTCCACAGACGTCTGTAAAGCATGCATCTCCAACAGCATTCTCAGCTCTCCTGGAGGTTGTGTAGGATGCATGTGCTCCTGTATTATTCTCTGGGAAGGACAGTGCATTGGTGAAATGCAATGGAAGCTTCTCACGACAGCTGGGCCCTGGGCTATGCAGCAATGGGGCAGCACAGTGGCTCCGTGGTTAGCACTGCTGCCTCACAGCCCCAGGAACCCGGGTTTGATTCCAGCCTTGGGCGACTGTCTGTGTGGGGTTTGCACGTTCTCCCCGTGTCTGCGTGGGTTTCCACCGGGTGCTCCGGTTTCCTCCCACAGTCCAAAGATTTGTGGGTTAGGTGGAATGGCCACGCTAAATTGCCCATAGTGTCCAGGGATATACAGGGTAGGTGGATGAGCTATGGGAAATGCAGGGTTACAGGGATAGGGTATGGAGATGGATCTGGATGGGATACCTTTTGGAGGGTTGGCATGGATTCGATGGGCCAAATGACCTACTTCAGCGCTATGGGGATTTGATGATTCAGTGAAGATCATTTAAGGAAAGGTTGATGGAACAGGCTGCGTTGGCTTCCCTATGGTGCTCCAGAATATCACAAGAAGGAATGTCCTCATCTAGCTGTGTTTGCTGATGCTGTACCAACCATCACTTGCCATTATTGGGTTGCATGGAATAAGCAGGCAATTTTGAGTCTTTGTCACCCTCATTGAGTAACGTGTGATTCTCCTCGTAAGAGGCAACAGAGACTTCATAAACAACACCAGTCAGTTCTAAGAGCAGAGGAAGGTCCAGGAACTCTGTTTCCTCAAAATGAACAACATGAGTGATAACACAGCGTGGAGAAACAGCAGGCCAGGCAGCGTTTGAGGAACAGGAGAGTTGACGTTTCGATTTGGGACATATGTTCCTTGACTGCTTCTCTGTCTTGAAAGAGCAAATGCACGTTGAGAATGGCTGTCTTCTGACTGATCACCTTCGTATTTGGTCATTTTTCTCCTACCATTTTCAGCTTCACTTTTGAGAGGAGTGAAAGATCTGCAGTATCTTCCTGTACTCCTAGTGTTTCTGTAGTGGAAGCTGATTCCTGGGTGCACTGAGTCACTATTCTACTAACCAGACAATATTCAAATCCTTATAAGCACCTCCACTTAAAGGGGAGTAATGATTAGGAAGGACATAAAAGGTTTCTGTGACATTGTTCCTATTGTAGCAGAGTGTAGCATACACCTCATTCTCACTCTGATTCTAATGTCTCCTGCATCTCAAAACTATATGGAAGATAGACTAAGACTTCTTGCCCACAGCCATGATATTTCATCTGAGAGAATGGATACATTCTACACATATCCAATTTAAAATTAGGTTTATTGCAATTAGTCATGAGATCTACACAACAGAATTCATCTTGTGCATCGGCATAATCAAGGCAGCTGAACTCCTGTGTTGGACCTATTATACTCACCCCAAGAAGCATGCATGCTGTTCCTCAGGGTCTGTTACTTTGTGTGTTGCCAGTGGATACTCTTAATTACACACTCTGCTGGAAAATGTTCAGAGTGCTCCTTTCTTTCCCATTCTATTGTGGGTGTTTCTCACGCTTTATCAATGTTGTACAGAAATCGGCAACATGGTGCTTATGTGGTCTTTAAATTCCATCATCCACGGCACCATCCTGCTGCTAGGCTGCCCTCCATGTTTGTTTCATGCATGTGGATACTCATGCCTCCACGTGGTAAGGTCAGGTCTACACAGATCCAACAGTAGTTGGCAACACAAAAGTGAGACATGGGGTGTAGAATGAGGCCTATTGTGCGGAGTGAGGCCCATGGGGTGTGGTTTGAGGCCTGGGGATGTGGATTGAGGCCTGGAAGGGCAGAATGAGGCCTGGGATGGGAATTGAAGCCTGGGAATTGAGGCCTGGGATGTGGAGTGAGTCCTGGTGTGTGGAATGGGGCCCAGGGTGGGAAATGAAGCCTGGGATGGAGGGCGCTAACAGGGTAGAAAAAATATTAGAGGGTAAATCAGGAATTCATGCTAAGCTAATGCAAAGAGCAAGCTGAAATTAGTAGGAAAAGACAGGAGTGAGCCTCACATCCCTGGGTTTCTGAGAAAGAACGAGTTATTAAGATATATTGCTAACCAATAGTTATGGGAGAGGTTGTTGGTATGTAACTGTTTGAAGTTTAATGTCATTTAAAGATAATAAGAATTGAGCTCAGTCTAGAAATCATAATGTGGAGGAGGGTTAAATGGCAAAAAGATACTTTAAGGTATGACGTGATACATTGTTGGGGGCGATGGTGTGACATTCTCCGAGCTGTTGTTCAGCTCAGTTCCTTGCTAACAGAATATTAACTATCATGCTGCAATGCTGATGCATCTTTGGGACGGAGAAAATCTGTGTGTTTTTTTTTTAAAAACAGCCCCAAACGCCCCCATAGCCACCCTCTCAGTGCTTACTCATTCTTTTGATCTATTTGCTTGCTTTTGTCTGGGACTCTGTTTATCATTTTTAATGCAGCATTCTTTGAGAACTGGCCGCATCACTGTGAGTGGGTTTGTTAGCTGAACTGTTATTCACTTCCAATTTCTATTCTTTTCCTCTGCT
This sequence comes from Rhincodon typus, assembly GCF_021869965.1. Taxonomy (NCBI): domain Eukaryota; kingdom Metazoa; phylum Chordata; class Chondrichthyes; order Orectolobiformes; family Rhincodontidae; genus Rhincodon; species Rhincodon typus. Next base: position 23,215,632 of record NC_063364.1, on the reverse strand, counting down.
TTGTTCCTGAAAACACACCCAGTGATATATCTCCGCGGTACCACACAATATGTCATTCCCACGGACAGCGAGTGAGGACAGTGATATCCTACCTTTGTGTACTTTCCAAAAAGTTTAATTGGTTGTTCACCAGGAGCTGGAAGCTCAGGAATTCTGTTGGGATTCAAGTGATGCTGGATGCAATGTTACTCAGGATCAGCCCAGGTCAGGAATCCAATGTGGATTGGCACTGTCAGTCCCAAGATATAGGTGACCCATGAGGAGCATGAAGGAGCATGATAACTCTTAAGGGCCCACTCCTCTCTCTCTCTGTAATCTTCTTCAGTCTGACAGTTCTCCCAGATCTTTTTTGGCCGCCTGTCAAGTTTAATTCTCATCAACCCACCATTGACAATTTTGTCTTTAGCTGCTTCTGTTTGAAGCTCTGGAATTCTCTTCCTGAACCCATATTATTCTTCATCTCTCACTTTGGAAGATGCTGTTTTGTTGTTTACAAGTCTTGCTGTTTAACCAAACTTCTGCTCACTAATCCCAACATTTTCTTGTGTGACTCAAAGAATCATAGAACAGTAGAGCTAAGAAGCACAACATTTGATCCATCATGCAGTTCATCCAGTCCCTCTTCTTTACCTTTTCTCCATTGCCTTGTATATATTTTCTCTTCAGATAATTATTCAGTTCTCTTTTGAAGTCTGGAATAGGATCTACAGAAACCAGACAGTGTAATCCAAACCCCATACCCACTCATTTTTTTTTAAAGACAAGAATTTCTTATTTTGCCATTGCTTCTTCTGTCAATTGTCTTTAACTGATGTCCTCTGGTTCTCAATACTTCCTCCAAAGGGGGTAGTTTCTCTTTGTATGCTTTGTTTCAAACCTGATCTTCTTTTGAATCCCCCTATAGAAACTTTTCTTCCTTAATGAGAACAGGGCCAATTTCTCCAAACTGCCCATATAACTGTAAATCCTCACCTCTGGACCCAAAACTAGTTCGATACCACACATGTGAAGCACATTTTACTGTAGTAGAGGCTACATAGATGCTAGTTGTTGTTGAATTGAACAGAATTGTTTTTGAAGAGCTGTTTAGTATCTGCCTATTGTATTCTTTCTTGATGACTCAGATGAGCCAGTTTGACAAGTAACATACCTGTTGAGGGTTGGCATCACAGTCAGAATTCCTGTGGGCTGTAGACTGTGCAGATTCGATTCACCATAGGAAGCTTCAGGATGACTCACACTTTTAGCTGAAGTGTGTGTCTCTCTCTCTCTCTCTCATCCACCCTTCAGGCTAAAGACGACGCAGTTTCAATCCTACTGAAATCACTAAACTTGTTCTCCTCTTTATTTAAAATTATTGCAATTCCCCCCCTTCCCCTCTCTGAGTCAGCCTTAATCTATTTAAAATCTGGATTTAAAGATGATTGAATGTGACTAATCCGTGATTCAAATGGGAATACTCATCATTTGGGACAACTGGATTCCTTGGAATGTTCGAGTTTATTTTTATAATTAATGAGCAATGGAGGACTCAGTTAGGGATTACTGGAATGGATGGCATAATGGGAACTAGGTAAATGAATATAGGAGTGCTCTATCAATACATTGCAATTGTAACTATTACTGTCACAGTAGTACAAAGAATTAGCAGGACCAATGTTAGGGATCAGGCCAAACCCCCTCAAGACATATCAAGGAGATAGCCTAGACTTTAAATTTTATCTTAATTAAAGGCAAGTGAAAGGTGTTACATTCCAGATGTGATTTGATTGGTCAAACTATCAGGCTTTAAGCAAAACACACTATATTCTTACACCGCAGTTAAATTCCTACAAAAAAAAATTGGCATTACTTTATTACAAAATAATATATTATTTAACCACTACTCATCAACTGTTCCAATGCAGCAGGATCCCATAACACACCCCTGGCAAAGGCAAATTTGGCAAAGCAGATTTCTAGCACTTGTGATCTCCTCCAGTCCAGGGGAAGGACCCGTGACCAAATGAATCTAGGAGCAGAGAGGGAACTCAAGCTTTTGCAGTTGCAGACAGAGAACTGTAACCAGCAGTTTTAACTTCAAACACCCTACTTCAATTGAAAGCAAAAACTAAAGCTCTGGGTCTGTGTGATCCTGACTCCAACCACTCATGCTTCTTTTCTCTAATTTAAAAAAAGAACCTAAAGCTATTTACTCTGCTTTCCATGAAGCAGGCACCTTGGTACCAGGTTTATAACACCCCTCTTCAAGAGAAACAGGACAGAACAAATCCCTCTTAAAGGCACATGTCGACACACTAACCTGATATCTTGGACTAGTTTAACACTCAGAAAGGGTCTGAAAGAAATTTCCCAGATTTTATTCTCACCCAAATTGACCTGGGCTTTTAATTTGTTGTTTTTTCACTTTCAGGTGATCACATGACTATGGAGGCACAGAAAATGTATTGAGATATCATTCTCAGTTGTGTGTGACAGACTAGATTGCATAGAGAGTTCTTTCCAGTGTTCTTGGTTGAGATGTTCATGCGAAGCTCTGCTTTCAACTTATTCACATAGCCACAGAGTTTGATTTGAACCTGATCCTGCTTCTTTCCTTGTTTCTGTCACTTGTGTCAACATTTCTTCCGCTAATGGCTGGCAACTGTTCCACTTCAAAGTTCTCTTGCATTAAATTATATTGACAGACTATGGGGGAAGAGGAAGTGAAAGCTCAGCAGTAATTGATCTCCTGGCAATCAGAGGCCCCCTTACTGGACCTTAGTCCACACTGACTGTTACAAATGGATATCGACAAAACCCATCACAGGAACCCAGGCTGGAAATGAAGATAATTAGCAAACATAAGCTGCTAAGTATTTTTGGAAGCAAGAGAGAAGCTTGACTTGAAATTAATTCCACCAGTGTTACTTACTCATTCAGCTACCTTCAACCGTAATGGTGTATAATTGTCACATCGTGTTCAGTTTTAAATGCATGTTTCAATTTCACTAATGTGTATTGGTTAGAACAAGTACGCTTTAAAACTTTAATGTATCTCTCCAAGGACTGCTTACTTACATTGCGTATTTTTAAACCAAATACTGAACCTAGCCTTGGCTGGGTTGCCTGTATACTATACTTCCAAGTGTTTGATTTCGTTATCTGGTTTGGCGGGGTGGGAGGCCTTGTGAATGTCGCTTGTGTTTTCTCTGAAGTTTGCTTAGTTAGAGTTCCGTCTATCACTGGTTTTGTTTGCATTCATAACCATTCTGCTTTCAACCAACATTTCCTTTTCTCAACAAAGAGTCCGCAGAGGGATAGAGACAGGTTAAGTGAATGGGCAAAAACTTGTCAGATGGAATATATTGTGGGAAATGTGAGGTAATGTATTTTGGCAGGAAGAATAGAGGAGGTGAATATCACTTAAATGGAGAAATGCTGTAGAAACTTATGGAACAGAGTGATTTGAGAGTCCTCGTGTATGAACCACAAAAAAGAAAGCATCCAAATCTAACAGGTGGCAAATTGAATATTTGCCTTTATTTAAAGGGAATGCAGTATAAACGTAGGGAGGTTTGGCTAAAACTATACCGGGCATTAGTCAGAGCACAGCTAGAATACTCTGATCAGTTTTGGGCCACCTATCTGTGGAAAGATATATCGACACTGGAGACAGCCCAGACATGGTTCACTAGGCTTATACCAGGTATGGAGGGACTGTCTTATCAGGAGAGATTGAATAGGTGTGGCCTATATTCATTAGAATTTAGGACAATGAGAGGCGACGAAGAGAAAAAGAAATAAAAACCGGGAATAATTTTTTGAACCAATGAGTACAAATAAATTGTTTGACTTAATCACAAACTGCAATCAGGGATACACTGAGAAAAGGAAGTGCACAATGATCTTAGATATATATAATCCATGCAGAAAATAGGGAATCTGTTGAACAGACTGCCAAACACATTAGTGGAAGCAGGTAGCACCATTAAATTCAAGAGAGATCTACATAGAGTTTTGACAGGCAATCCTATGCAATATATTAGAAAGGAAAGAAAAACACAGTAAGAGGAAATCTTCATATTTTGGGATTGGCTACTTTGTCTAAGGAGTCTTTTCTGGTCTAGAAATACACAAAACTCTTTGGGAACTTGATCGAGTAGATGCAAAAAGATTGCTTCCCGTTATGCGAGAGTCTAGGACCAGAGGGTATAATCTTAGAATAGGGGGGTCGTACATTTAAGACAGAGATGAAGAGGAATTTCTTCTTTCAAAGGGTAGTGAATCTGTAGAATTATTTACTGCAGAAGGCTGTTGAGGCTGAGCTATTAAGTATATTCATGACTGAGATAGACAGATTTTTGATCAGTAAGGGAATCAAGGCTTATGGAGAAAAGTGGAGTAGAGGATGACCAGATCAATCATGATCTCATTGTATGGTAGACCAGACTGAGTGGGCTAAATCTGCTCCTGCGTCTTATGGCCTTAAGCTGGTGCACCAGCAGGAAAAGAAAAGACTCTTGTAGATAAAGTAGCCAATCCCAAAATATGAAGAATCTCCTTTACTCTGTTTTTCTTTCCTTTCAAATGTCGTGTTCTATAAATTGATTGATTGATTTATTGTTGTTGCATAAAGTCATAGAGATGTACAGCACAGAAACAGACCCTTCGGTCCAACTCATCTGTGCCAACCAGGTATCCCAAATTAAACTCATGCCGTTTACCAGCATTTGGCCCATATCCCTCTAAACCCTTCCTATTCATACACCCATCCAGATGCCTTTCAAATGTTGTAATTGTTCCAGCTTCCACCACTTCCTTTGGCAGCTCATTCCATACACGCACAACACTCTGCATGTAAAAGTCGCCCCTTAGGTCCCTTTTATATCTTTCCCCATGCTATACGGGCAGATCGTACCATGCAAAGTGCATCAGGGTAGCAGAACAGAGTGCAGAATACAGTCTTACAGCCGCAGAGAAGGTGCAGAGAGAGAGAGAGATCAGAATTAACATTTGGGAGGTCCCTTCAAAAGTCTGATAACAGCAGGGAAGAAGCTGTTCTTGAATTTATTTGTAGTAGTGTATTCAAATTTTTATTTCTAAAAGTGATGTTTGTAAAACAATGACATTTGATGCTGCACTGACTCTCAGTGGGGTACTGACCATGGGTGGGGCAGTAACTTCATCGATTGAGTACATTCATCCCTATTTTTGAGGAATTAGAACTCAAGGGCACCTTTTGCTTGTGGATAACGTTTATTTACTACAGAATCCCACAGCTCAAACCGCACCCCAGTGTTACAGGTCATTCTAATATCTCAGGTGAATAATAACCACCATCTGTTGTTTCTTTCCCACAAATAAAGGCTTAACAATGTAATGAAACAAACTTCAACTATCTCCTGTGAAATATCCCTCACAGAAGATTACAGAATAAACCTTACCAAGCAGCAATTCCTTTGCTAACTTCTTTTCCCTGAAGAACTGTTAAAGACAGGACTTTTTTCACTGGAGCATAGGAGGTTGAGAGGTGACCTTCTAGAGGTTTATAAAATCATGAAGGGTATAGATAGGGTTAATAGTAGGTGTCTTTTCACTGGGATGGGAAATTTCAAGACTAGGGGGCATATTTTTAAGGCGAGAGGATAAAGATTTTAAAAAGACATGAAGGTCAATTTTTTTTACGTAGAGGGTGGTTCGCGTGTAGAATGAACTTCCTGAGGAAGTGGTGGATGCAGGCGCAATTACAGTGTTGAAAAGACATTCAGATAATTACACGAATAGAAAAGGTTTGGAGGGATATGGGCCAGGAGCAGGCAGGTGGGATTTGTTTAGTTTGGGATTATATTCAGCATGGACTGGTTGGACTGAAGGGTCTGTTTCTGTGTGTATGACTCTATGACTGGACAACCTCCCACAAACCTCATTCCTCTTGTCCTCTAAAACTTTGTCAAAGGAAAATCTGTTAAACTTTTAAAATGATCGTAGCCATTGCCTGTACTCGTTGTATACCTCCTGTGAAAATTCCCAAATGGATGACTGCAGAGGAGAACCTTACCAACGTGCACCAGGTATACTAAGACCCTTGGTTGTGTGTGACCCTTTAAACTAGGTTATTTTAGCTGATGTTCAATGAAGTAGCGATTGTAAAATGGTCTGGACTTGGTTTTTGAATTTATCCATGATAATAGTAGGAGGATCTTATTGCTGTCAGTTAGTTTCAACAATGAAATGAAATTTTGATTTGGGCCCAGTTCTTGCGAGCTGAAATTGTGAACGATGAAGCCAACTGCTTGAATTTGACTTGTTGTTGCCAGAATCTTGAGCCGCTATCCCTCTCTTCACATTTCACTTGCAGTTTTTTTTTTGCATTAAAAGGTTCAGTTCCTTTTAATCGCAAGAGATGGAGTATTGAGAAATTACCCCATCAATATGAAGATGTTAGAATTAACTTCAGTACCAAAAGCAATGCTCACAGTGCCCTAGGCAATGGCTCTGCCATGGAACCGAGCTGATTACATGTTCTTGCTGACCTGCTGGTTGAACGAATAATTAATCCAGGAGAGATGAGCAAAATGTTTCCCATTGACTGCAGACCAGAGCTGGACTGAATGCAAATCAGTGAATTCTTCAATTCTCTCATTTATTTTAATGGACAGAAAGAGAGCGAGAGCGTATGAGCAATGAAGAGAGAATAACTGGCTTAATTGTATTTCCTCTTTTGCTGGAGGTAAAATCAAAGATCTCTGCATGCCTTCATGTAAAAAAAATTGTCTCTCTTCAAATGGTGAAACTTCAAGGATGACAACAATATCCACTTGCAGTTATACAATAGCCACCACATAATCAAATGGCCCAAGGCTGTAGACACTGGGAGCCTGAAGGAAATACAAGGAAAAGTGACAAAAAGCATGGTCTGGGAGGTAGGATTTAAGGAGTGTTGGGTAGAGTAGTGGGATAGTCTTAAGAAGGAATTTCCAGTGTTTAGCACTTGGCAGCTGAAGACATGGCTGTGTTTAAGGGACCAATGAAAATTGGGCAAAAGACAAGAACTGGAGATTACTGCCTAAAATTAGTTTTAGTCATCCTGGATGCAGTAGACTGTATGAATTATGTGAATTCAGTTCCACCGTTTTTGGGAAGCAGCTCCTGTTTTTAACTGTTGCAGCAGAGAAGAAAAATGTTTGAAAGAAGATGAGGGGGATCATTACATTGTGTTTTTACATTATTAATAAAAGATGGATGTGCACAATTCAGTAGTTTAACAAGGGAAGGAGAGAAGTTGAGATAAATCAATAAGAAATCAAAGGTTAACTGATGTCCAGCTTGTAAATATTACCAGCACTGGAAGGTTGAGAGGCGAGGAGCTTCTACTTTGATTACTTTGAGACTGCTAAATAGCACATCTGGTATGAACTTTTTCTTCTAAACTGAACTTGCTTCTGGCTTCTCTTTCTATTTCCCTGTATCATAAAAGCTGTACTTGTTAAACACCTCAGCAATTATCTCACCAGGTAGCTTGTCCAATCATTTAGCCTAAGTTGCAGTGTGGCATGTTGGCTCAGTGTTCAGCGCAGCTGCCTTACAGCGGCTGGGACCTGGGTTTGATTCCAGCCTCCGGCAACTGTCTGTGTGGAGTTTGCACATTCTCCCCGTGTCTGTGTGGATTTCCTCCGGTTTCCTCCCACAGTCCAATGATGCACAAGTTAGTTGGCTTGGCCATGGGAAATGAAAGGTTGGGGGTGGTTGGTCTTGGTGGACTGCTCTTCGGAGGGGCATTGTTGATGGACCCAATGGCCTGCTTCCACGTTTTAGTGATTCTACATGATATCTTGCAACTGTTGTTTTGACCTATTGATTAAAAAATGGGTTTTTGACCCTTAGAAGAACAAGTCACTCTTACAGAGCGAGAAACATATTTACCTGTGCCTCAGAGCTTAAGACTCCTAATTATAAAAAAATTATCAACGTATATCTCAAGGGCTTTGTTTTTGTACTATTTATAAACCTGAGCATCCCTTATGCTTTATTAGCCACCTCTTGTCCTGCAATCTTCAATTATTTGAGCACAAACTACCTCGGTTCCTTTCTACCTGTGCTCTCTCTTAGAGATTGACCATTTTGCTCTCACCTCGTCCTTCCTAACAAAGTAAGTCATGTTGCACTTCTTATCATTTGACTGTTACTATATTAGTTTCCAATTCATACTTCATTGTATTGTTGACAGGGAGAATAAAAATGGGATCAGTATTGCAGTAACTTTACAAGATTGCTGTGTGGTGTTACAGATGTGTTGAATGCAAACCTTAGATTTCAGGTGAATTTCACAATTGGGTTCAGAGTTTCATTAAAATGAATGAAGGAAAACAATAGCAATAAGTTAGAGTCTGTCAAACTGTGTCAGGTACTTATTGAATGAAAATGTTAATTACTTAACCAAATTGTTTTAAACTGAATAGGTTTGCATATTATTTGAGAAGAAATGCTGCTGCTTTTAGTTTAACTGTGCTTTGGAACTTATATTTTGTACTATGTTCCCCTGTTACAAAAGAAAAACACTATCCAATCTAGCACTTTATCCTCCAGAGTGTGTTCCAATGTATATACATACTGATGTGCCTTTATTCACAATGCCTGCTATCCTTGGGTGGCATGGTTCTGCCTTGCAACAGTGGTGAACTGAGAACACCATACATGAAATAGGAGCAAGAGTGGGCCATGTGGTCTCCTGAGCCTGCTTCAACATACAGTAAGATCATCACTGAACTTTTACATTAACTCCACTTGCGCATGCAAGTCCCAATTCCCTTAATGCCTGTCCGCTATAATTTTCCACAATGTCCCATTCATTCATTCATTTATGGTATGTTGACGTTGCTACCAAGGCTGGTATTTACTGACCATTCCTAACTGACCTGACAAGGTGATGGTGAGTCACCTTCTTGAACTACAGCAGTCTATCTGAAAAAGGTATATTCCCAATGTTGCTTAGAACGGAGCTCCAGAATTTTGCCCCAGCAGTGATGAAGTAACAGCGATATATTTTCAGATCAAGATTGGAGGGGAATTTGCATCTGATGGTCTTGTTTTTTGATGATGCAGTTTAGGAGGTGCAGTCAAAGAAGCCTGAGTGAGATGTGTTTCTTGAAGATGGTGTGTGTTGTAACCACAGTGGTGGAGGGAGTAAATACCCAAGGTACCGACCAATGGGGCTTCATTGTCTTGAATCATGTTGAGCTTCTTGAGTGCTGTTGGAACTGCAGGCAAGTGGGCAGTAATCCATTACACTCCTGACTTGTCTCTTGTAGATGGAGGCCTGGCTTTGGAGAGATGAGAGGTGGGTTTTGTTTAACTATTTCCAAGTGGTCCTTTGTTCCGAGCCATAAGTACTCCTATGCTATAGTCACCTTTTGTTGAGACCGTGCTAGACCAGATTTATCCAACACACACAGGCCTTATGGAATTGGGTACCAATGCCCGACTGTATAGAACGCCTGGGTAGTGATCTCTGGCGGCTTGTGTTGGGGGATACCACTATCATGAATCCTCCTTCCTGTGCTAGTCTAATGGGCTAATCAGTGGTCTGTGGTAGAAATTGGACTACAAATAAGTCTCAGCAGAAAAGATTCTTGTCTTAGATAGCAATAATTTGTTTTATAACAGTAACTGTTTTCAGTTTGCATTAGCCCTTAGCTGATTAAATAAGCGAAACATAAGGACATGCTTGTCTCCATTGGAGATTGTGCTGTTATGAAACAGAGGTTGACCCCCCTCAGAGAACTAAAACTGGAACACCCACAGAGGAGTGCCTCACCCTATAATCTGTTTTTTTTTAGAAAAAACAGTGTGAAAAGTAGTGGAGCCTGCCTTCAGCAACTTCTAGTGGTTAAATAAAATAAATCCCTGACATTCCCTTTACAATCAACAAGTAACAACTTATTTGTCTAATAGTGAACAAACTAACTAAACTATTAACAAACCGAATAAACCCCTTCTAACTACTGACTATTCCTGAATAAAACAAGATTCTAATGATATGCTGTTCCAATAAATAGAAGTCCCATGTATATAAAATGAAAAAAAACATAGACTTTAGTCTCTTGAAATTACAGCCAGGTTATGTGTCTTCTGGAATGTTCTGTACCTCCTCCACTGAATGTTTTGTCAAGAATATTAACTAGTTGTGCCATAGGTACCTTTGATTTAGATGGTGCCTTCTGTAAAACTTAGAGAAAACTGTGAGAGCCCACAATTTTCTCTTGACAGCTGAGAACTGATGGCAGTTAATTCTCCTGGCTTTGCTCAACTGCTATCTCCTTTTATACCCATGATGACATATCAATTTCTTACAATAAGATTGGTCCTTTGTTGTCAAAACCATCAGATTTAAATTTAATGGGTTTTTGGTTCCAAGTGCCTGTTTGAAATTGATTGACAAAAATCAAAACTTGTTGCCTTGATAACTAAACAAAACTGCTGTTTGGTCTGCTAGCTGTACGGCTTTTTGATACAAGCATTTCACTTCGAGGGATCTGTGTGCACCTGCAAATCCACAAGCTGCAGCGTACAGACATCCTTTTTGAATTTCTAAGCATAGGAAAAACACATCATCTTTTGGAGGGACCGCGCACTGCCTCCCTCCCCCCTCCCCTCTCCCCCCAGCATTTTACAAACTCCAAATTTAAATTTCCTGCCTTCTAATCCACAACTTTGCAACAGTGCCAGACTCCTAATGCTTCTCCACCCAAAGCTTTGTGATATTTTCAGACTGGATGGAGCTCAGTATAACTCAAACATGAACTCTTTCGAACCGTTTCCCTATACAAAAGACCTAGGATCAAATGTAGCCACCTAAACCTCAACACCAAGGTAACTCAAGCATATTTCTGTTCATATTTTTATTCCCACTTATATTTTGTGTGTTTGAAAAGTGCCTTTTTTAGAATTGCTGGATAAACCTTAAACAGAAAACTGGGGCCTCTTAGTAATAGAAACTTAATACATTAGCAACCTAAATAGGAATATGGATTTAAACTTCACATATGATTCTGCACCTCCAGAGCATACAGCCTTTCAAACTCAGCTGATAAAAGGGTTGGAGAATTCTAGGAAGAATGATGGTAGAAGTTCTATATTCCAACCACAGGTTAACAAACCCTACATCTTGCAAATAGATACTCCTGAAATCTACTTCTCCCAAAAAGTGGATAATTCTTTCGTAAACACAAACATCTGAATTTAATGGCCTCTTGTGACGTGAATCTTTGGTGAGAGACATGAAGCATATAAAATATGAAAGGGTGACCAGCCCATTGCCTTGCTGCTCAGTCCTGAGCTGTCCCCTATAATATGTTAGTTGTCATTTTCTGAAATTGACAACCCACCCGCCAGATGTAAGTTAGTCATTAAAGATCAATGGAGTTTGTTACCAAGCCAACTGACAATTCAATATTATGCCGCCTTCACCATATATAGTTGTCAGGTGGGATTAGACAGTATTGTTTTTGAGAGCAGGTTGAAGAAAAAGCAAGAACAAAGGGAGTTTCTGCATTATTTGGGGGTGTCTTTGGGGAGCAATGATGCGCATCATCTCAGATATTGCACCTTTCTTTGTTCTTCACTACTTTTCCTCCAAAACCTGGCCTGCCTCACACCATTCATTGCCCCATCTCCTGGTTGGATCCCTCCCCTTCCCCTTTGTGTCCCCTGGACATACCTGTCTCCAGTAACCGTCATTCTCCTGCTTTAACTTGAAGATCTGGTAGCACCTACAACAGAGCTCTGGCACAGCCAGGAGTTCTGGAGCTGCCAGCCAATTAAATAGGCTAGCAGCCTTTGATAGTGGCACCTCCTCTCGCTGAGGGCCATTTACATTCCCCTCTCACCTCATTCAGACTACCCTCAGTGTATTATGGCTCTGCCGTAGGCTCTTTTGCAGTTTGAAATGAACAACTTTCTATTCTAGGGAGGCTAGGGGAGGGGGCATGGGGGTGGTGTGCGGGGCAGCTTGCTGAATACCTCCTTCCTCTAGTAAAATCCAAACTTTGTGGTTCAATTGGGTCATTGGCTGAACATGGGCTCCCCTAGATGTCTCATTTTCAGTGTGATGACTTGAAGTGGAGCATTTTAAATGAGAAAGAGAAATAAGTCCCCTTATTGCCAGGTTATAGCTTCTATCACTGTTCTGAATAGCCTCACCTATTTGGTTCACCAGTTAACTCGAAATAATAATGCCTACTTTAATTGAGCATTGACTGATTCTTCTGATCAGTTGAAAGCGATGACAAAAAGCACCAGTTGGCATGTCAGGCCCCTAATTGGTTGACATCCAAGTGGCCCTTTCATTAATATCCTGAAAGGAATGCCAAGTACATGACGAGGCTAATTGGAATGCTGTCGAGCAGGAAGTCGCTATGTTAGACTGGCATCAATCTACCCGTTTAGAAAGATGCCGGACGTCATCTCTTTCTCAGGCTAAAAAGGTCACACTGCATCTAAGCAGCTTAGCAGTAGTCTTGGCCCATAGCCCGGCTTCAGTGAAAGATGTACTGCAGCATTATTCTAGCAGGGTAAATAACTTGGTAAGTGTGGAAGATTATTCAGCCAAAAAAGAAAGACTTGATTCTACATCAATGACCTCAAGGCATTCCAAGGGACATGCCAGCTAGGTTAATTCTCTCTGCCATCTTCAAAATGTTGCAACAGACACTTTAACATCCCCCACCTGAGAGGACAGACATTGGTTTAACAGGGAGCCACTTTTTCAGATGAGACAACAATGCAACATTTCAACAAAGTGTCAGCCTAGGTTTTATTTTTCAGCCTTACAAACGCACAAGCTTCCAACTTAAAAATAAGATGGCTACCCACTAAATTGTGGTTGACATAAGGGTAAAGAATTTTACCTCCCCAAAACTGCAAATATAGCAAAATGTCTTACCCTTTCCCAAAGACTGAGAGTTCACTACTGGGACTGTGCTATGTCCAGGAAGTGGGAGATGAGCAAATATGGTCATCAATTCCTTGCCAAGTGGAGAGAGGTCATGTGCTAATCTCCAGTAACATTGAATAACACGTCTTTTTTTGGGTAAAGTTTACTTGAATTCAAATATCTTGGACTGAAACGTCTGCAATCCAGTGGCAGGTTGATGAAAATGGTGGTAGGTTTGGCTGTATATGTTGTTTACACGGTTCAACACCCACAGGATCAACTGGATGATGGAGCAGAAAACTGTGAAGTGTTCATGCTTGAGTACGTACAGAATCAGCTCACATTAGTGGGGCTGTAAGAGAGCACATGGCAGTAGGCTTTAACAAGAGAAGGTCTTGAGTACAGCCTTATGTTAAGTTTAAGACTGTAAACTATGCTAAGTAAAAAGATTATCCTGCAAGCAGCCTAAACTCAGCCCTGTCTCTAGACTGTACCCAAGCAACTTCTTCCAAGACCCATCCCATGATAACAGAGAAGCTCGCTGAGATTGACAGACTCTATTGATAGAGGTGGGATGGACTTGGTTGAAATGAAAGATTTGGCACTACGCAAGATGGTGTATTGAGCTTCTGAGAGAGTCTTGCTCGCATGCTTTTAAACCAACCAGAATATGAAGTTTGAACTGCAAATGAAGCTGGTGTTTGTTAACATTGTGACAATGTCTTTGTTATTAAAGCTTTCTTAGTTATTAACGTAGTCCTGTTGGTAAGAGTATTTAAGATGGAGCCTTTGTGATATCAAAATAATAATGAGATTAGCTGTTTCTGGTGGTTTTAACAGAACAGAAAGGCTGCTTATGCTGCTATCGGCTTAGCAACTGAGCATTAAATAAAATAACACAGAGCCGTCCAACAAATTTAGTGTGGAGATTTACAAACTGTTACATGAGAAGCTTCCATTTTCTGTATTAGATTCACAGAAAAAAAACTTTAACATTGAGGATTTGCTGGGATTTCAAGTCTGATCTTAAGCACAAATACTGAGCAAATATTTAGTAATTGGGACAGGAAAATATTTGCCCAGCAGATTTAAATTTAAAGATATGCATATTTTATACATGAAAAAGTAATCAGGGTCTTATGAATAAATGAATATGGATTCTGGGGATATAATGTTTTTAAGATGGTGGGATTTCCCTTGTAATAATCTGTGTGCTGACAGCAGAGGATTTAGACCTGGCTCAGTGAGTGAGTATGATTTGGTAAATGGAATTGAACAAAATCAAAATTTGGAAACGTTCTGTGTTCTGCAGCAAATCGGATTTTTATTATTTCAGAATCATCGTTTTGATATGGGGATTTAGCATGGACTCAAGTGAGCTGTATGTTACTTGGATTTCACCATAGGAAAAATGGTTGTTTTGAATAGGTGTGTGAAAATGCAGAGCCAATAGATAGACTGGACCTACAGCCCCTCCCACAGCTTGCAGAAGTAGCTCTGATTTTTGATATATGTTAAAATTTGGTACCCAGTTTCCATAGATGGTGCTTTGTTATTAATCAAGCTCCTTCAGATCTCCTTTACAAACAGGTCAAACTCTCTGAGCTAGAAATTCAGGTGTCCTGATTTCTAGGAGTTTTCACAATGATTCGCAGCTCATTCTGTTTGGAGACCCTGGGTTTTTGACTTGACACCTTCCTGCGGTGATTGGAGCTGGCATTGGTTAATGAATGTTATGTATTGTTGTACCATCTGTAATGAGCTTGGAACTGAGTTGCCATGAATTATTTTCTATCTGTAAGTATTTCAGGGGGCCAGATTCACAGCTGCACTGGAGGGTCAGCTATTATGTAACAGGATATCTCTCGCAGGCAGTCTGCCAAATAAGTAACATGACATATTTGTTTAAAAAGAGAGCTCTAGCCTCGCCAACCTTAATGTAGCATTATTTCTAACATTTAGCAAAAGGCAGGCAGTCAGCAGGCAGGAAGAGTCAGTAGTCATGATTCAGTGGGAAATTGAGTAAGAAGGTCACAGAGTTATGCAATCAGACTAGGTTAGGATTCCAGGGAGGAGGTGATGATCCTGGAGGTTGATGTGCTTAGAGATTTTCTACTTTTTAGTCCAGAGAATCTGCTCCATATTGAGTCAGTCATTTTGGAATGTATTGACAAATAACTCTGCATACTATCATGACATCCCAGACTAAAATGTACAGTCTTGATTATATGCTTACTTAGATTACTGTACATTACATATATAGTTAACTGGGTGACTAACAGACTAACTGACTGACTGCCAACTGAATGAACAGAGACTAAGATGGAGATCTCTTATACTGAAGTGTCACATGTTATATGATATCATGTAGCTTAAAGGTATAGTGCCTTTTTGAAATCTGTGCAGTAATACAACATTACCTTTTTCACTTTGAAGAACAGGAAATCTATTCTAATAATTATATTGTAAAGATAAACTTCAACACATTGTCATTATACATTAAGATAACACTTTGGCAGACCTACAATGCAACCTCACCTAGTCCATATGAACTTTTTACAATTTGGCTGTGTAACTTCACACAGTGTTCTGTTACCTGTCATTGGTAATGAGCGTGCATCATGCGTCAAAAATGTATTGTTGTTGTTGTGTGTGATACTATTTGTAACAGACTTATCTTCTAGTATGATGGGTGGGTGGTCATGTACAAATTGAATGTGTTATCTATGTCATTGTAGGATTTGATCACATTTTTATGATAACATTGTACGACTGCACTGAACACAATGTTATCATATCTTTCCAGGAATCCATGTACTTGTGTGAACTTTATTGCTTTGTTTTGGTTCAAGTTGGGATAATTGTTTGCATCCTTGTTCATTATGGTGATTATATACATATCTAGTGAAGGACAGAAGGTTGAGGTTTGGCTTGTAGTCTACTAGTGCTTTACATCTTGGCCACCTCTCATGCTGAAAGGTTCAAGTCTTTCATTCTCTGGCAATAAGTTATTAAGTTTTTCCTCTTTAGTGAAACAGTTTGAACTATTATCATCTATACGCCAGAATATTACAGACATCGGATTAATTTTCAATGTTTATTCAGCAAACTTGTAGTTTCTCTTCTGTTGCTCTTGTATAACAGTGTATGAGGCAACAATGGACTGATCCTTCTCTTTGATTCACTCAACAAGGGCATTTTGATCAAAAACCATTTGTACTATTTTATCTCATCTTTCCAACAATGCATTGTGCACGTGTATGGGTGAAGAATGTATGATGGAAGGACTGTGAGTGTAAATCTGCCTTCCAAACATGAGGACCTTCCCGTGAGAGTAAACCATTGCCTTGAAAAGTAGCCCATAGATCTTGCGTGGCTATATAAGTATTGAGACCAATAACTGTGCAATTAGTAGTTGTGGACTTCACTGTGTGAACTGTATATTCTGTAAGACCATTAGATGGAGCATAGTGAGGCTACAAGGTGGTTTGCTGAATACTCCATTTCTTGCTTATGTCTTGGAAGGTATACTAGTGTACTGTAGACTATTGTTGAACACAATTTGTTGAGAAGATACTGAATGTGGCAGTCGATTTGTCAACAACTGTTGCACTAGTGGTTTAACTAAAATCTGGTGAATTAGTCAATCACCAGTGTATACTCAAATTCTTGGACACAGATCAATTACAATCTTGCATCAAGAATCTTATGAAAAATGAGATGTTCTTTTGAATGTTGAAGTTGATGGAGTTAATTTGCTTCAAACAATTTCACCAAATGTTTGATATCCTTAGTGGTGTTGGGCTAATAGATAGATTTCACTGGCCAGCTCTTCATTTTCTCTACACCCATGTGATCTATGTGCAGATCAGAATTGAAGAAGTCATATCAAACTTGAAATACAAACTGTGTTTCTCTCCCCACAGGTACAGCCAGATCTGCTGAGTTTCTCTGTGTTTCTGTGTTTGTTTCAGATTTCCAGTATCACAGATTTAGAATTTATTTGTGTTGACCTGCATGCTGCAATAAATTGCCCAAAATATGTGGAACATAGTGAAGGACTGAAGTTTATTCAAAATGCTAATACTGACCATTCCCCAATTTCAGTCTGTGTCTTTCTTTCCATATCTACCAGCTGACTCTTTTTACCCTCAGCAATGCTCCTTCTCTCTGTGTTGCCTACATTGGGTCTGCCTTCTTACTGCTGTGTGTGTGTGCGTGTGCGTGTGTGCGCACATGCATGTTTGTATACACGTGTATATCTTACCTTGTTTCTTCCCTCTTTTCCCTCTTTGACTACCTTCATGCTTCTCTGAATACCTGTTTCCCTGTTCCTCATTTGCTTTCTTTTACTCTTTCCTTCTCATAAGCCTGTGCATGTGGATTTGTCTGTATTTGTCTGAATTTATCAATATAACTTCTATAGAGGCTTCTTTGGATAGTGAGAATTGCAGATAATGGACTATAGTCCAACTTGTTCAGTTTCTTGCACTTTTCCTCAGTTGCTTTCTGTCTTCCCTTCAGGAGTTGTACAATAGGGGGACAAAGAATTAACTCGATTCAAAAGAGCTTTAGACATTGAAATGAAGAGTTGTAGAAAGGAGTGGGCAGAACCATTCCATTATAGAATAAGTTCTTCACTTTTAAAGTACAGTGTTTTTGATTGTTAAACAAAAGCCCTTCAGAACAATTTTTCTCTGAAGGCTGGAAGCATCTTCTACTTCACAACATTATATAAAAGAACAAATGTTAATATTGTTTTCGAAGAACACGTACTTTGTTCTGCCATTCTCCTGGGACTAATGCAGCTTCAAGTTACTGAATAGATCAGCTCCAAAAGCTTGGTCATGCTCTTCTGTTTAAATTACTGATATGTTAATACATAAAAGATTGAGTTTGCCTCATAGATGAATGCATTTCACAAAAATTGATGCTGGAAACATAATTAAATTATGAATGCACTTTAAAAAAAAAAAATTGCAATGTTTTTGGTGACTATGGTGCTTCTCCCTCTGAAACCTTTTTCTCCTTGCTATAGTAACTCAATGGCAGTAAAACAAGCTTCTGGCTAGAACATATATTAATAGGGGACCATATTCAGTCAGCTTAATTTCAGTAGTGGGGGGAAACATGTAGGAATTGTTTCAAGATAAGATGAACAGTCATTTGGAAAAATGTAGATTGTTTTGCTTGGCTGAATTGGTTCAGGGGAAATCAAGTCTAACTAACTTGCTGGAGTTTTTTTAATGGTTTGCAAAGAAACTTGATGAGGAGAAGACTATTGATAGACTTCCAAAAGGTGTTCGATACTGTGCCACAGAAGAAATTTGTGAGGAAAATCATTGATCATGGAATAAAAATGATAGTACAAACGTGGTTGTAAAATTGACTGAGGGATAGGACACAAATTAATGGTTAAAGGGTACTTCTTCAGACTGGAAAAAGATTTATAATGGAGTTCACTAGGGCTTGTTATTGAGACCCTTGCTTTTTTTTTTGACATTCATAACTAATCTATATGTTGGTATGCAAGAGATGATTTCAAAGTTAAAGGACAACACAATTTTTGGGAGAATTGTAAATTGTGAGGAAGAAAGTATAGAACTTCAAAAGGACATTGACATGTTGGTAAAGTAGGCAGATATACGGCAGATGATGTTCACTGTGGAGAAGCGTGAGATGATGCAAGTAGACAGGTCCAAAGAATGTAGAGAGACAGTTCATAATAAAGGCTATTATTCTATGCTATTTCTAAATGGTGTGATGGAGCGGAGAGCCTGGGTGTCTTTGTTGATAAATTATTAAAGATAACAGGAGAGGGATATATTTATGTAAATGAAATTGCATGAATTAACTAATAAAGAACAAGTTTATTGTACAAAAAAAACTTTATTGAAGTAAAGCATGCAAAGGTTACATTTAAAGTTCAAATTCAAAAAAAAGTAAAATGTGCAATTTATCCAACTACCTTTCTTTAAAAATAATATGTGCACAACCTCCTCCAAGCCTAAAAGAAGTAACTCTGCGGTGTTATCTTCTCCATGTTGTATAGTAAAATTTAAATTCAAGAGAAAAAAAAACTTTTACAGATTGTTCAAATATTGATCTACAGATAAGACTCAATTCACACACAAACAGTTGACACTGAGGTCTCTTCCTGGATCCATTATGACAAGTTGAATGATCTTTTCCTGGACATACCGGTATTGGTACGGACTACTCCTCTTAAGAATCCTCCATTTGTGGTGATGAGGTCGTCCAGTGGATTTTCAACTCATGAACTTTGAGAGGGATTTTTACGGAAAGGGAGGGGATAAGAATTGTACTGTCTGTGTTCAAAACCCAAACTGTCTGCACCGAAATACTGAGTCACGTGGTCTCTATCTGAACATGTAATAGCCTCAATGTCCCCATTCAAGCAATTTGTATTTTTGTAAATGCAGTGTTCATGCAGGTGTAGACAGTATGCCTTGTTTTGAAAAATGTACTTTCCAAAAAGTTCAAAATACTTTTATGTACAAAGATACATGCACACTAGCATAAAGATTAGGAGCAGGAATTAGCCATTCAGCCTTTCATGCCTGCTCCCCCATTTAATAAGATCACAGCAGTTCTGATTGCAACCTCATTTCTGCGTTCACACATACCCCTGATAACATTTTAAGAACTTTACTTGATAATAATCTATCTACGTCTATCTTAACAATAATTCAAGGACGTTTTTTCCACCACCTTTTATGGAAGAAAGTTCTGAAGACTCCTGACTCTCTGAGAAGTAACATTTTGCCTAATCGTTGTTTTCAGTAGGTGATTCCTGATTTATAAATAATGCCCACTCATTCTAGATTCTCTCATAAGAGGAAATATTCTCTTCACATCTACCCTGTAAAGGTTCCTTAGGACCTATACATTTTTACAAAGTCAACTTATTCTTCTAAACTCCAGTGGTTACAAGCCCAGCTTGTCCAACAATTCCTTCTATGACAACCTGTTCATTTCAGGTATTAATCTGGTAAACCTTCTCTGAACTGCATTTACACCTTTCCTTAAAAAACATGATTAATACTGTGCACCATATCCAAATGTGGTCTCACTGGTATCCTGTATAAATAAAGCATAACCTCCCTAATTTTGTATACAGTTACCTTTGTGATAAATAATGGCATTCTGTTAACTTTCCTAACTACTTCATGTACCTTCATAACTGATTTTTTTTTGTAATTCATGCAGGAGGATACCCAGATCTCCCTGCATCTCAGAGTTCTGCAATCTCTCACCATTTAGATATTATTTTTATTCTTCCTTCCAAAATGGACAATTGCACATTTTCTTGCATTGTACTCCATTTGCCACAACTTTGCCCATTCACTTAGCATAACCTATCCCCATATTTTGTAGCCTCCTTATGTTCTCTTCACAGCTTACTTCCCTTCCTCTCTCTGTGCTAAGAGTAAATTTGTTAACCATACCCAGCACCGATCCCTGCGGCACATCACTCATTACATCTTGCCAAGCTTAAACAGAGCCATTTATGATTCTCTCTACTTCCTTGTTGTCTGCTAAACTTATGTCCTTGCCAATATTTGTAGTGGAGTTACCATGAGCTTCTATTTTCCTCAATAACCTTTGATATGGCACTTTATTGCCTTCTGAAAATCTAACTACAGTACATCGACTAGTTCCAAATTCTCCACAAAGCACTTAGTAGATTGGTCAAACATGATTTCCCTTTCATAAAACTCTGCTTAATTACATTGGAACTATTCAAATGCCCTGCTATAATGCCTTTAATAAAAGCTTTGAATTTTTTCCCTGTGGTGAATGTTAAGCTAACTGGCCTGTAATTTCCTGCTTTCTGTCTCCTTTCCTTTTTGAATAAAAGAGTTACATTTGCCATCTTCCAATCTAATGGGACTGCCTTCAAATCAAGGGAGTTTTAGAAAATTGTAACTAATGCATCAACTATCTCACTAGGAAGGCACGGTAGCTCAGTGGTTAGCACTGCTGCCTCACAGCACCAGGGGCACAGGTTTGATTCCACCCTTGGGTGACTGACTGTGTGGAGTTTGCACATTCTCCCCGTGTCTGCGTGGGTTTGCTCCGGTTTCCTCCCACAGTCCAAAGATGTGCAGGCTAGGTGGATTGGCCATGCTAAATTGCCCATAGTGTTCAGGGATGTGTAGATGAGGTGGGCTATAGGGGGATGGGTCTGGGTGGAATGCTCAGTGTGGACTTGTTGGGCTGAAGGGCCTGTTTCCACACTGTAGGGATTCTAAGTCTAAGTCACTTTTTTGGAGATCCTAGGGTGAAGTCCATCAGGACCTGAGTATTTACAGTTTCAACAATTTACTTTGTACTGCTTCTTTAATGATCGTGATTTCTCTGAGTTCTTTCCTGCCTTCTATTTCCTGATTTTCCCTGCTTCTGGAATGTTATTTCCATCCTCTATAATGAAAACTGATGCCAAATGCCCTGTTCAATTCATCTGCTTATTTCCTTATTTTCCATATTAATTTTCCAGTCTCACTTTCTGTAAAACTAACACCCACTTTGTTAATTCTTTCTCTTTTAACTTTTTTTCCTTCTTTAAATGTTTATAGAAGCATTTGACAGGTTTTATATTTTGAACTACATTCCTCTCATACTCTAATTTATTTTTTTATCCTCGTTAATTTTTTGGTCATTATCTGCTGTTTCTTTAAATATCCTATCCAGGTTTCTAACATGCCACCTCTCTTTGCACAGCTATATGACTTTGTTTTCATTTGATACTATCTTTAACATTTCTAGTTAAACACAGATGCTGGTTATATCCCTTAGAAATGTTCTTACTTGTTGGAATATATCTGTTTGGTGTATTCTGAAATATCTCCTCACATGTATGTCACTGCATTTCCATTAAACTATCTTTTAACTTAATTTGCCAATTCACTTTAGCCAGCTGTGCTTTCATGTTCTTATAATTCCCATTATTTAAATTTTAATAAATAGTTTCAGAACTGTTCCTTTCTGAAACTGAATGTAAAATTCAATTATGCTAAATTTGGAACTACCTAGGGCACCTTCACTATGAGCTCATTAATTAACCCTACCTCATTATACAATACTAGGTCTACTATAGCCTGCTCTCCAGTCAGTTCCATAATGTGGGGTTCTAAGAAACTATCCTGGAAACATTCTGTAAACTCTTTAAATAGGCTACATTGACTACCTGACTTTTCTAGTCTATATATGAATTAAAATCTTTCATGATTATCTCAGTGCCTTTCTGACAAACTCTAATTATTTCTTCCATTATGTTCCACCCAACCGTATGATTACTGATAGGATTTCTATCCATCACTACCGCAAGTTACTTCTCACCTTTATCATTTATCAACACTTCCATCCAATGTGTTTCCATATCCTGATTTCCTGAATTTAGACGTGCAATTTACGATGTTATGAATAAATATTTTAGTTAACACATCTTCATAGCAAAATGCTATTTGAACTTAGTTGTTAACCAATTTATTTGAATGTTGTGATGACCCAGCAGCTGTAACTACTGGACAAGTCATTTCCCAGTCAGAAACCTGGCTTGATAGACCATAAGGTTTTTATTTTGTTTACCATGGAGGCCAGCAATTGAACATATTCACATGAGGCTGCCAATGAACTTTTAACAAAGGAACATAAACATTCTGAGAAATGGTCACCGGACCCGAAACGTTAACTCTGTTTTCTCCTTCACAGATGCTGCCAGACCTGCTGAGCTTTTCCAGCAACTTTGTTTTTGCACATAACATTCATTACTCAAAAAAGCACAAACTGTATAAAAGTATTACACTGTATAAGAACAGTTGGAACAATCTCATTATGAACATCAGAATGAAAGATTCATACTTTTGACTCCAAAACAGGTCCTCAAAATCTCAATGAAATCTCACCCCTACTTCCACATTAAAACTTTTTACTCTACTGGCACAGCTATAATCAGTTTCATTTTGGCAAATTCCTGCACGTTCACTCAATGCACTTTTTTCAGTTAATGTCTCTCCCTAAGACCCTGAAAATAAACTGCTAACTCAGCTTACATATCCCTTAACAAGAGTTTCTGAACTCGTGTCCCAACAGCTTTGTCAGATATCTCTCTCCCTAACACCTTCATAGCCTTTTGCTTCTGGAGCTTTTTTTTTTCACTCTTATGTAGCTCAAGATTTCTCCCCAGCCCTGACTTCATGAAAACTGCTACTAACATACCACTACTTTAACAGTCTTCTCTCTCTGCATGAGTGTGCTTCTAGTCCATCCTCTCAATGGATTTTAATCTTTTAGTTCTGTGAAGATCTGTTTTTCTTAAAAAAATGTTCAGAATGTTATTTTGAACACAGCGTTTGCAAGAATTTGCAAGAACCAATGAGATTTCAACTAAATGACCAGGAAGCCGTGCAAAGAGGTAAACACCTTAGTAATTTAGCTATTTATCTAGCACCTTTTAATGTAATTTTAAAAAAAAACTTACAAGGCGCTCCACAGAGGAGACAAATTTAACACTGAGCAATATGGTAGAGCAGATGCCCCAAAGTCTTGTTCAAAGAATTATGTCTGAAGGAGGGCCTTAACGGAGTAGTTACATGAAATAAGACAGAGAGATTTTAGAGAAAAGAAAACTGAAGGCACAGCCTCCAAGGGTGGAACAATTAAAATTGGAGATGCCTCAGAGTGGTTAGAGAATTAGATGAGTGCAAAGATCTCAGAGTTGTGGGGCAGGTGGAGAAGGCAGAGTTTTTCAAACAGTTTTCACAGCTTGAATGAATGTGTAAGTCACTCAAACCAGCCATCAAAATGCTGATTGACGGCTCAAATAAATATTAGGATGTTAAAAACATTTGGATATTGTGACACGGTGGTTTAACAACACCTCTAAGCTTTTTTGACTTGAGGACGTCGGTCTATAAAGATCTCAGAATAGTAGCTGAAAGTGTTTGGTCTGTGAGTGTAAAAAGTGAGAGTTTGAGGAACCTCAGAATATTTCTCATTCAATGCAATTCCACATTCCGTATAATCAAGAATTGAAGCTCACTTTTATTTTCCTCTCTTCCCTCTTGACATAACTGTGTTGATGATGTTGCTTGAGATTTGACATTAGTGAGGAATGATTCAAGCTACACAAATCCTTTCCAGCAGATGAAATGTTGCTGCCTACATTTAACTGAATTGTTTGACACTAATTTTATCCTTGAATCTGATCTCACCAAGACTTTTATGATGATCCGCATGATGCATGTGTGAATATGCAAGTCTTTATTGTATACACATCCTTCAATCTGCTTACATGTCTATATCAACTTCCAGTGATTCATTTCATTACTCAAATGCTGATCTGTCATTTCTAAGCAAATGTGGAAACCTCTTAATTTATGTACTAAGTGACAATAAACTGGTCACTTCTTTTACCGAAACATGAGAATAATAATTGTAGGAAATGCAACTGCTAGACTGATCGACTTACAATGGATAGTGAAGACTTAGTCTCCAATTTCTTCCCATCACTTGACTGATTAGAAATCTCTCTTACTCTTGTCTGCCATTGAGCTGAATTGGAAGGATTTACTGGTTGAAATTTAATCTGTTTGGCCACATTACGCATATACATGTCTTAGCTATCATGTGCTGGAGTGAGAATTTAAAAAAAAAACTGCATTCACGAGATGTTGGCATCATGGGCCAGGCCAGCATTTATTGACCATCCCTAATTGCTCAGAGGGCAGCCAAGAGTCAGACACATTGATGTGGAGCCTGAGCCGCAATTAAGCCAGGCCAGGTAAGGATGGCAGATTTCCTTCCCTAAAGAGCATGTGTTTGCCAAATTGTTTCTTTTGACATTGGTTACATGGTCATCATTAGACTCTTAATTCCAGACTTTTATTGGATTCAGATTCCACCATCTGCCATGGTGGTGTTTGAACCTGGCTCACCAGAATATTATCTGGGTCTCTGGATTAATTGTGTAATACCACTAGGTCATCACTTCTCCTAAACCTGAATCTGGGGCTCCTGGCTCAGAAGCAGGGATAGCTACCTGCTGTGTCACATGACCTCTACAGTTCAAAGAATACCAGGAAGATAAACAGGGAAGTTATGTTGATGTCCTGGCCAATACCTAGTCCTGAGTCACTATCTCTGAACAAGCAAATTATTGGATTGGACGTGGGGGACAGCAACAGTGAAAGGGATGAAATGTGTCAAGTTCATGAATTGGCAGCACCACAGGTGTCAGAATAAATGGAAGGGATTGGGGAAATTCACAGAATGGGCTTGGAGTGAACCGGATTGGAAAGAATGATAGAATGGTCAAAAAGATTGTTTTGAAATTTTCAATTCATTTTTAGTCAATTTAGAAAGAATCTAAAACTATTTTCCTTGAGTTTTAATTAACAGCGGTTAAATAAATCCATTATTTCCTTTGTAGATTAAATAAAGTAGAGTACTTATTACAGACTTCCAAATTATGGCAGTGTGGGATAAGCGTGTTAAATATCAACTAATTCTTCAGAGGGTTTTCGTTTTAACACAATCTTCACTGAAAAATTAATTTTATTCTCCAATTCTAGTCGCCCTTTAAGGCTTTCATCAAACTTTTGGTGTATTTTCTGTAGTGTGAACAAAGCAACGTCATCTGTCTGTGCACCTCATATCTTGAATTTTTGCAATAAGAGACAGCCTCTTTATCATTAAGAGAATGGCAGTGGAATCCAAAATCCAGGCATCCTGCCTCCAAACACAGTCCCCACAATGTTCCCAAGAAAGTGGGGGGGAGGGTGCAGAATTGGGGCAGGTTGTAAATTGCAGATTCGAGGTTTGTGGAGACATCTGCCCATTTAACAAAGCAGTTGGATCCTGTCACGTCTGATTTTCATTTGCCAGCAGTGGGGAAACATAACGCGTATGGTTTAAATGTTGTAGAGCCTTTTGGAGTGGATGTGAGATGTCCTTTTGGAGAGGTAAGTTAGCCTTTTGGTAGAGATCCAGTGTATTTTGCCAAAGTCATAGAGTCATAAAGGTCTACAGAACAGGAAAAAGGCGCTTTGAGTCTGCACCAGTCAAAAACAACAACATAACTATTCTAATCCCACTTTCTAGCACTTGGCTCATAGCCTTGTATGCCTTGGCTTCTTAATGCTTCTTAAATGCTATAAGGGTTTCTGCCTTTACCACCCTTACAGGCAGTGAGTTCCAGATTCACACCACCTTCTTCTGGGTTTTTGGAGAAAAAAAATTCCTCAAATTTCCTCTAAACATCCTGCCCATTATCTTAAAACTATGCACCCCTCCGGTCATTGATCCCTCCACCAAGGGGAAAGGTTTCTTCCTGTCTACCCTGTCTATGCCCTTCATAATTTTATACATTCAGTTATAGTTTTATACAGGAGGGCAGGTGCTTTAGGAGAATTCAGAAGCCATTTGCAATTGTTAAAATTTGACATATATGTGTGTAAAATGTTCATAAACACCTTGGACTGTCAAGGTCATTGGAATTGCCAAGGCTGCTGTCAGAAAGGTAATATCAAATGTAATTGTCAAAGAAACATGGCAGCTGTCAGGCCTTTAAAACTTCTGCTCTTTAAACATTCAAAAATAACTCTGTGCCCTGTCAAGTAAAATCATTGCTTGCAATTTCATTCTCTCTTTTGATATAAGCCTAAGCTTTATCATTGATGCATTTGTGCTACATCACTGATGTCACAACCTTCTGTTATTATAATTGGGATTGTCACTTCACAGTTTTATTGATTGGTACAAAGGATTGCAGACTGTTTGGAGTGGAATTCCAATTGTTTGTTTTTATGAGGGATAAAACATTTGAATGAAATGTTTTCATAAGGGATTATGTAGCTGAAGGAATGTAAAGGTAATGAATGAGTACTGATGTATTCAAGTTCTTTTTGAGATAGTGAATTCATTGATAGGCATTTAAGAACTTTATTTAAGTTCAGCATAGGCCTTGAGTTCTGCTTATGTTGGATGAAAGATCAGGATGTAAGGGCAAAGGGCGGTGAGGGGGGTCATGGATTGGTGTTATTTGACACTAATTTGGCCTAAGGGCTATAGTGGTCCAAGGGGAATGGCTAGAAAGGTAAGAAATGGCACAGAGAGCATAGGGGCCATGAGGGGTAGGAATGAGGTGAAATGAAAGATATAAGGAGCCAAAGCATTGCATGTCGTGGCATGGATGGAGTATGGGGACTGTGTGAGGCATGAGGGCTAGAGGAATGTACTTTGTTTTACACTTTTAGAAAACTCTGGGGCAGACCTTTAGTCCAACATGTCTCTGCACCTGGCAGCCTTTGTAATGTTTCAAGGGTTACCTGCACAATTCTGTATAACCCCTAAACCCACCTCAGCCTGGAAACCAAATCCAAAGTTATGAGGGATTTTCTTCGAGGTCAGGTTTGTGGAGCCAGGGATGATTCCAACTCTATGTTCCTGTGCTGGGGCCAAAGATTCAGGCATAAATGTAATGACCTGATTTCAGATGTCATTAGCTTACAGTCAGAGCCAGTTTGATAGAAATAAATTGCATCTCTGTTGGATTGGCTAGATTACACATATATTGAAATACATTGATCTGAAACAGCACTAACCACCCAGACGTACACTTGTTAAATGCTTATTCATTGATTCCCTTAAAATAATCCGGAATTTCTTTCCTCCTTTCAGGTTTCTGACTAATTTCTCTCGTTTGCATTTTACCAATTTTGTTTGAGATGACATGATTCATGGTTGATGCAGCTATTCTATTAGTGAAATTAAAAACATACCCATTTCATTGGCTTGAGAATTCTAAAAATGAATAATATCGAGTCCTCATAATTCACATGAAACTGACCTTTGCATTTTTATAGATTTTCAGACATTTCCAAATTTGCCCTAAAGTTGTTCTGCTTGGGAATATTTGATTCTTTGTATGGCTTATCATCACTTTAAACCTGGCCCCTACAATAATTGTTATTCTTTCAGCTGCTGTCTGCTTTTTGTACTTTGCTCAAAAAAATCATTTGATTCTTCCAGCCACTCTATGATAAACTGATGAATCCCTATCTTTTTAATTTGTTCCTTGTTTGAAATATCTCTTATTTCATTATTCTTGACCTTGTCTTGACTATCGGCTAACCAATTCATGCTCTCATTATTGATCTCACTTCAAGTTGTCACAATTCAAAACTTCACCTAATTCTCCCTTTTTATGGTAATGACAGATATTAGTTTCTACATTCCCCTTTCTTCTGTCAGATCTAAAGCCCTTTATCTCCTCTAAATGCTAAGACAGCGAAGTAAAGTGAGGAAAGGTTGATGTAGGACATAACACGCTCATATACTGGTCGGGACTAATGGGCTTTCTGTGATGTAAAATTCTGTTAAATGGGAACCTTTTCTTAGTCAAAGTTTAATTATTCTTTACTTAGTAACCAAAATGTACAATCTCACACCTACTGAATTCCATCTGCAGCTCTTAACCTATTGCACCATTTTATCTACCAGCTCTGTTCAGACCTGAGACTTTCTTGCTGTGCCTTATAATTTAGTGCCAGTTGAAGGTTTCAACACTGCTCCCTCATGACCTATTTCCAGGGTTTTCTTTATTATTCATTCATGGGATGTTGGTATCATTGGCTGGGCCAACATTTACTCCCCATCTCAGTTACCCTTTATAAGGTGCTGGAGAGCTGTCTTCTTGATGGTGGGTATTAATGGTGTATATGGTGCCTTAATGGTGTATATGCACCAACAG
>NC_063364.1:23161913-23181944 GCF_021869965.1 Rhincodon typus | reverse complement strand
CAGGATGGTGACTGGTTTGGAGGGGAACTTGCAGGTGGTGGTGTTTCCATGCAACTGCTGCCCTCATCCTTCTAGATGGTAGTGGTGATGGGTTTGGCAGATACTATCAAAGGAGCCTTGATGAATGACTGCAGTAAATTTTGTAGGCAGTGCATATTGTTTGCATAATTTGCCTTCAAAAGAATTTATCTTTAAGCACTTCATCTGCTCTGTGTATACTGTGTTACAACTTCCTGGCAGCTATGGGCTGCGTTCTGTCACAAATCAGTTGGTTTGCTGTGTTGTCTTCTCTATAACTTATAATGTGCTTTACTTTTTTAAATAGGTTGATCCACATAATTGATCAATTCCTATTGAGTGAGTAGCCATTAGACCATTGTCATTAACATGACACTCCACACTGCTACTACTGTACTTTTCTGGTGGAGGGAATGAGTAGACAAGGTGGTGGATGAATGACAACTATAAGTGGCCAGCAGCAAATATGTATCTCACAACACTGTCTCCTATTGGCCGCTCTGGTAAAACTCTTCTTCCTCCTTTCCAACTGTTTTTAAATCTGATTTGCTATGCTTCCCTCCGATTCTATCCCCTGTAATCTTCTCCGATGGTCTTCTGTGTGGAACTTTATCCAATGCTTTCTGAAAATCCATAAATGCCACATCCCCTGCCTTTCCTCTGTGCTATTATCTTAAAAAGAACTCTTGTGTCAGGCATAATCTTCTGAAATTTGTGGTAGCTTCTTCCGTTTAATCTTCATCTTAATATTTAGAAACATCATCTTTAATTAAGGAATCCAAATTCTTCTCTACTATCAATATCAAATTGAACTAGCCTGCCTCACTTGCTGAAAACCGATATTACAGTGAATGGTTTCTAGTCTCCCGATATGGAGACACAACCAACATAAACTAAAAATATAATTTCTTTGGCCTCTGCCAGTACTGAGGTATTTCCCTTAGTATTCTTTGATATATTCAATCAGGCTCCAACATGTTGTCCGATGTTGGTTTAAATATTCTCTCATACTTTTCTTCCATTTGTTAATGACCCATCCCACTCTTCACCAATGTGGGATTTAAAGCTTTCCTGATATCCATCTTTGAATTCAAAAATTTGCTTGTTTGATTCAATGTCCAGGAGTTTGCAATCAAATTAAATTTGAGTAACACAGCTGAAGTTTTCTTCAGTACTCTTGTCCGATTGCCCTATTAAGTACCTTCACCAATGCTTCAGTTTTGTGTTACATTTAGATTCTTGAATGCCTTTCCATTTGGAAGCAGTGCTTTGGACTCTCCCAGTGCTTTACAAATTGTTTCCATTGGATGGTTTCAATGGATGATTGAATGGCAGGAGGTGCTGGCTCCCTGCAAATATTCACATATACCTGTTGGGCTGTGGAGGTGTTAGGGCTGGAAGTGCTGGCAGAATCCTGAGTACGAGTTGCAGATGTTCACATATTTTTGGAGCAGCTGGTGTTCCTGCAAATATTGATGTATTTTCTTCATGGGATAATAACGTGGGACAGTACCAAACATTTGTAGATTCCAGTAAACCTTCCTAAATGATTGAAACAATTTCAAAGGCCAGGTTTCTGAAAATACTGGCACACTTCTGGAAAGTTCTTGTAAAATTCTCTCCTGAAAATGTTGACATACTCTCAGGCATGCCTGGTAATATTAACTTGACCTTGCAGGATTTCCTGTGTTTATTGATAAATACATACAGGAGTTCCCCTTTTTCCGAACTGAAAAAAATCTGCAACCAACTTGAATTGCAAAACCACAAAGGTAGTAATTTTAGGATTATTCTGATAACACATTTTGAATGAATTATTGAAAATTGAATCATAATTTACTGTAGTTGGGCATCCAATGATGCCTGCTGTGACATATGTATTTTTTGTGTGGCAAGTTGCTGAAATTGTAAAGTGATAATGTTATTGCGATAAGCAACTCTGTATCTCCTTAAGGAATTAGATTGAAGGATTTAGAAAAGAGGTGGATGAATTCAATGTCAAGTGAGAAATAGAGAAAGAAGGAAAGATTAGATTAAGAGACTACGTAAAGAAAAAGAAAGTTTAAAAACAGCTCATTTCAAATGTTGTATTTCCAAAATCTCTGACAGTTAATTATGAAGGAATGAACCTGTACACTTGCAAAAACTGACCTTCATTACTGGAGAAATTGACTGACAGTAACTCATCCTTATCATGTTGATGAAAGAATAACAGAGGGCAATGGACATGCCTAAAGTTTTGTGGTTAAATTGCATTTGTATCTTCTGCACAAATACCGCAACCTCATTTGCCAATACATTTTTGTTGTGATGCAGTTTTCTTGAAGCTAACTGGCAGAATGCACAACTTTGGAAATTGTTGGAGATTTAAATGCAACCACACATCTGCCAATTGCTTGACGTTGCTGTAGCATTTGCACATAAATAAATGGAAGTGCCATTAGCCTCATCATTATTTTGACAGGAAAATCTATGTCGTCTATAAGACAACTGATCGCTAGAAAGGTGGGAGTAAATCTTGATTTTTGGTGCTTGGACCCTTCATCATTGCTTGAGTGGTATATTGAGAGGACAGTTTTGGGCAGTACTGTATGCATGGAATATAACCCATCCTGTTAAATTCCATTAATGAAAATGGGAAGACATTCAAATGGATTCAGCAGCAGATATGCTTACATGCCTGCCCAATTTTCATCCCCGCTTGCTATGGTGCCTAATTGTTTCAAATTTTGAAGTTTCCAGGCCATGTCCCCTGAAAACTTCAACTCCACACCCAAATGGAGCTTCCATCACCAACATTGTTGGTCTTTTGCGTCTCAAGACCAGCACCAATGGAAACCTCCAGACAGTGGTGCAGGAAGCATTGTTTCTGGTTTTATGTGCCTGGAAGTTGTAGAAAGAAAATTTAAGCATCTTAATATACTCAAACCAGGGGATCAATAGGTAAGGTTGAAAGTGGTTCATCTCACATGCCTACTGGTAGGCCAAATTCCTTCACTCTCTGGATTTTCTCATCTTGAGCATCCAATAAGAAAACTGCATTGGCATCATGGAGGTCATGGAACTACAAGATTAACTTGTCAGCCAATCGTTGGAATTAACTTGGTGATTTCTGGGCTTGTAGGTTCTACATATATAATTTGCCATTCAATCCGTGGTTTTAACATCAGCCACAAAAATAAAAAAACAAAACAGATGAAAAATTCGTGAACCAGTGCTTATAATTCATGCTACATCAACAGCTGGTTGACTTTTGACTACTTGTGAAATAGCCTTGAAAGCTCTTGATTTGTATTGGGATTGACAATAAATTGTAATGAGGCTCACAACCCATGAATAGGTGAAGTAAATTGCTAGCAACAGACATGAATATGACAACCGAAACGTTTCTTGAGGTTTACCTGTATGATCCATAGACTGTGCTGAAATCAAATTTTATTTGTTTTTGTTTTTGAAAGTCACCCTGTTCGGAGATGCCATTGCACACCTCAGGATCTGGTGAGGTATGAACCTGCATCTCATGGCTCAGAGATAGGGATACTACTACTGTACCCAACAAGTCCACTTGTTTTTAGGAATTATCTACATGCCATTATAGATTGTAAACCTTTAATTCACTAGGCATTTCTAGTGTTGTCGGTCTAAAATCTAATCGAAAGTTAATCTAATTTTTCCCAGTCTCCAATGTTGGGAATCAGTCACTGATTAACTTTCTGAGCTTGTTTGTGTTTTCATGTCTTGCTGATCTATCTGTTTTACCTGCAGGATAATGGAATTGTGAATGATTTTCACATTATGATTTCTTGCTGCCTCTTATTTGCCTAAACAACATTCTATTGACCCACCTAATGGAAATGAACGATTACTGTGAACTGCAAGCTAGGCCAGTGAAATAAACCTTATACAGTGGGAACAACGATGTGGTCAGAGGGCATTGTGTGCTGCTGAGTTTGAAAACTCTGTGTCTGCCTCAATGTCCCCTCTGCTCCTGAAGGAATTCAACTTTCGAGGGTCTACCACATAAGCCATGGCTGGATGTTCAACCAAGGGATGCAGCACAGTTCATCCCCATTCTGTTCTCATCTGCTTCTGGAATTAGTATGGGCATTCTCTCCATTTCCTCACATAGCTACAGCAGATACTCAGCAGATGGCCTATAGAAGCAGCAAGAGCAGTGAGAAGTTGTACGAAAGGCATTAGCCTACAACCTGCCCTGACAGTTGGCTCCTGTACTATCTGGTGTGGCACTGAGACATGCTGATTCAAAAACATCTCTGGCCTTTGTTGAAATGGGAAACCTTAGAGTGCGGCTGTGTTTGGGGACCTCTAGATTCCCACAGCACTCCTGTGTAATGTTCAGTGGTTTATTTGAGCTGTGTTTGGTTATATTGGTCTCTCAACTGAACACTGTTCATTGAGCTCGATTGATTTATGCCTGCGGGCAGTTCTGAGAGCAAAAGTAGAAAGAAAAGCTTCCAGGAAATGACTGAGGAGCCTGAACGGTGAGCAGTGTGTAGAGGTCCTGTGATTGCTGAAGTGTTTTAAAAGACATGTTACATGTTTTAATGAACATGTTACAGACTTGAAACCAGTGTCATCTCGACATTGTTCTGATTCATACCACATATTCAAGCTGGTGAATACATAACACACTGGATTAAGGAGCAAGGCTCTTCCAACTACCCTTTTCAAACCCATGACCTCGTCCACATAGGAAGGCAAGGGCATCAGATGCACGGTAACACCAACAAATGCACGTTCTCCTCTAAGCCACTCACCACCTTAACTTTGAAATATATCACCATTTCTTCACTGTTGATGGGCCAAAATCCTGCAACCCCCATCCTACAAGGACTGTGGATATCCCTATAACCCAAGGAGTACAGCAATTCAAGGAGGCAGCTCACCACATTTACCTGTGTTGTTTGAGATGGGCAATGAATGCTGGCCCAGCCAGCAACATCTGCATTCCATGAATGAATTAAAAAAGGGGAAATAAATCAGACAGGGCTCCTTGCTCTGATTATTATTTAGAGCTTTCTGCCAGAAAGACCATGCATGAAGGTACTCTGGCAATGTATTTTGGATTACAAAATGTGCAGGAATTAATTAATCTTAAAGACACTGCTGTGAGCAATCCCAGAGAAAAAAGTGCATAAATACAATTAAAAAATTGTGACTTAAAAAGGTTTTGAACACTTTTGTTCACTATTTATGAAAGTATTTGACATGCAGATCAGAGGTTGCTTGCCTGACAAGACTCAGCCACCAGTCTTTTCATTTGGTGTGGCCAGACTTATAAGAACATAAAAACTAGAAGCTAGAGTAGGCCATTCAGCCCCTCGAGCCAGCTTTGCCATTTGACACAATCACAGCTGAACTCATCTTGATCTAAACTCCACTTTCCTGCCAGTTCTCCATAACCCTTAAATCTGTTACAAATTAAAATTTTGTCGATCTCCTTCCTGGATTACTCAAAGTCCCAGCATCTGTTGCACTCTAGGGTAGTAAATTCCACAGATTCACAACCCTTTGAGAGAAGTTACTTCTCCTCACCTCTGTTTTAAATCTGCTACCCCTTATCCTAAAACTCTGACCTCTCATTCTAGATTGTCCCACATGTGGAAACAGTCTCTCTATGTGTACTATGTCAATTCCCGTCAGCATCTATAGGCGATGTGGTTAGTCATACAGAGATCTTTCAGGAAGGCAAACAGAATTATTAGCCATCCATGAAAACATAAATTAGGACAAGGCATATGAAGAACACCACTTGTTTTTAACCAGGATGAATTAAGTGACAGCATTTTAAATCATCTGTGATGGAAATGTATCATTTGGTCCAGACTTGGACAAAGTTTGGAGTGCTGCTTGATTTGTCGTGCAGCATAGGGAAAAATAATATGGAAATTCAGAAATTACAAATTACAGAAACTCTATGAGTCTTTTCCCGCCTTTGCTGAGAAATTAGATTGTCCCTCACTGAGAAGGAGCTTGGCTGAAATTCTTCGAGAATTCCAGGGAACATCCTGCTTGGTTTTATTTTTCCAGTTTGTTAAGAGTTTCTTTTCAGACATCGCTCCTATATTCCAGTTGTTCAGTTGGTTGATGACAGTGCTTTCTACTGGAGACAACACCAACATACCTTCCCTGTTCACAAAAAAGAACATGAAAAGTAGAATGTACAGAGCAGACCAGCAGGAGGTGGAAGGAATGAAACAGTTGGGTTTTTACTGACACAGTGGTATACGTATTTATGGGAGCTTCCAAGATCAAAGTGATCGGATTCGTTCAATTTAAATTAAAAACTTGCAATGGTATTTGAACACATTCAGTCTGACTGAATATTCTCATTCCTAGTTTTACTTTCCTTTTGGGAATGCTTGTGTGTTTACAATGATCTTCAGTCATTTAAGCCTAAATTTTTGCTTCTAAGTCAGAAACGCAGAATTGAGACAATTCCCAACCGGGAAAAACGTGTACCAAATCTCTGGATTTTTGTCACCTGCAGCAAAGGGCCAGTCGGGTTACCGCTATGTGTCTTTTCATTAGAATTGGAGGATTTCAAGACAAGGGGGCACATATCTAAAGTGAGAGAAGAGAGATTTTAAAAAAGACACAGGGTGCAATTTTTTTACACAGACGGTGGTTCACGTGGAATGAAAATCCAGAGGAAGTGGTGAATGTGGGTACATTACAACATTTAAAAAACATTTGGATAAGTACATGAATAGGAAAGGTTTGGAGGGATATGGGCCAGGAGCAGGCAGGTGGACTAGTTTAGTTTGGGATTATGTTTGGCATGGACTAGTTAGACTGCTATATGACTCTATGACTCTATTTGCTGTCTGCTAATCCTCTGTGGCCACTCACTTTTTCCATGCCAACCTATGCTCAGTTCTACACCATGGCCTTCTATTACCAACTTGGTACCATCTCATTGCCAACCTTGCCCCCTCCATCCTAACTCATCTAGTATCCACAATGGACAGGTCTCAGGATCCTTGCTAAGATTAAATAAACTTCTCAAGTCTATTAATAAACTCACTGTTTACAAAAAAACTGTCTCTTGGATTAAAGAAAAATTCACTGAATTTCAATTCCTTTAATCTGTTGTAAGAGCAAGTATTTTTATTCATTTTCCCATTTCAAAGACTTTAAAGGCATTTGAACCTGTCAATTGACTGTGCATTGACAGGCTCCCCACTATGATAATACAGATTGTGAAACCAGTTATGGTGCATTAATCCTGTAATGATAGTTCTCAAGGCAGAGTGAAACAGCAATTGGTCTTTCTTCATTTTCACATTGCAGACAGTCTACCATTATTTAAAGAGTATGCTTTGACAGCTAATTTGACAGTCCAATGAGTTATCCAATTTTTATGCACATTCAGATCTACCTTTAGCAATCCCAAAAGAATCTTACCTTTTCCAAAGGGCATCCCAAAGCAGTCCTGGAACCATA
This sequence comes from Rhincodon typus, assembly GCF_021869965.1. Classification (NCBI taxonomy): domain Eukaryota; kingdom Metazoa; phylum Chordata; class Chondrichthyes; order Orectolobiformes; family Rhincodontidae; genus Rhincodon; species Rhincodon typus. The sequence continues at coordinate 23,174,459 of NC_063364.1, read as the reverse complement.
TCCATTATGGAGACACTAGCTCTCCAAAGAACTCAAGCTAGTTTAGATCTTTTTCCAATCAGATCTAATGTGCACAACATGCATCTCCTATCTGATCCTTGAAAAGATCAGACAAAAGGCAGATACTGTTTTATATGTGTAGCTACCTCCTTGAACTAGAAATGTACAAAATATGATCTTGCACCGAAAAAGGTGACAACAGGGGTGACCTTATAGATTCAGACCCCTCCACTGTTTCGGCTAAGACAGAGAGCCCTTCTGTCTGCACCAAAAAATCAGAGCCAAGTTAGAGTAGGCAGTTTAATCCCTCAGTCTTTCAAATGCTTGCTGTGCCAGCTGTGGTTCAATTGGGAGCATTTTTGCATCCGACTTGGAAGGTCACAGTGCAAGGGCCATTCCAGAGAAGTTAGCATGAAACATTGTGCTGAAACTCAAGTGCAGTTCAGCAGGAGTGCCATGCTTTCCTTCAGCTGAGATATTAAGCTGAAGCCTAGAATACCATCTCAGATGGGTGGAAGAGGTCTGATGGTATAACTTTGAAGAGGAGCTAAGGGGTTGACCCTGGTGTCCTGGCCACTGTTTGTTGTTCAACCAACCTAATCTTAACAGATTGTCCAGTAACTGACAATCAGAATCTTCTTCTCAAAGTTGAAATGTTTAATACTAGGGGGCACATATTTAAGGTGAAGGGGGAAAAGTTCAAAGAAGATGTGAGGGGCAAGTTTTTACACAGAGAGTGGTAGGAGTCTGGAATGTGTTGCCGGGAGTGATAGTGGAGGCAGATACGATAGGGGTATTCAAAAAGACTTTTAGATAAGCACGTGAAAATGCAAGGAATGGAGGGATATGGACCAAGGGCAGGCAGAAGGGATTAATTTTAATTTGGTGTCATGTTCGGCACAACGTTGTGGGCTGAAGGGCCGTTCTATGTTCTATGTAACTATCAGATGCTGGGAGCTTGCTGTGCACAAACTGGCTGCTTCCTTTCCAACAATGATGGTGTTACCTCAAAAGGACTCCATTGGCTGTCAAATGCATTTTGGAATCACATGTTTGTAAAAGGTGCTATATAAATTCTTTGCCTGACTGGAGACAAACTGAGCTGGGGCTTGCCAAGAGATCATTGTAGCATGATATTGTTTTGGAAGTGGTAACCAGACTGAATAACAAACATGAAAGGCAAGTTGGATGAGGAAAGCAGCAGGATCTGAAATTTGCACTGCTGCAAACCGTGAGAAATACAAACATGAGTAGGCCGTCTGGCCCCTTGAGCCTGTTCTGCGATTCAATATGATCATGGCTGATTTGACATTCCTCATGTCCACTTTTCGGCCCTTTTCCTGTAACTCTTGATTCCCTGACCAATCAAGAATCTATCCAGCCCAGCCTTAAATATACACAAGGGCTCAGCCCCCACATCTCCCTGTGGCAAGGAGTTCCAAAGACTCACAAACCCCTGAGAGAAGAAATTCCTCCTCATCTCAGTCCTAAATTGGCTCCCTTTAATTCTGAGTCTATGCCCTCTGGTCCTTGACTCCCCCACGAGAGAAAATATCTTCTCAGTACTTATCCTGTCAAATCCCTTAAGAATCCTATATGTTTCAATGAGATCACCTCTCATTCTTCTGAATTCCAAAGGGTAGACTCCCAACCAGTTTAGTTTTTGCTCAAAAGATGATACCTCCATACAGGAAACCATCCAACCCTTTCTGAACTGCCACCAATGAAATAATATATTTCCTGAAATAGCAAAACTGCTTGCAGTACTCCCAGATGTGGTCTCACCAGAACTTTGTGTAGTTGTAGTGAGACCTCTCTTCTTTTATACCCCAACCTGCTTGAAATAGGGGTAAAAATTCCATTAAACTTCCTGATTACATGCTGCAATTGTGCGTTAGCTTTCTGTGTTTTGTGCACAAGTTCCCCCCCCTGCCCCCCACAAGTCCTTTTGCATTGCATTCTGCAGTTTTTTTCCCTCCATTTAAATGATATTCTGTTCTTCTGTTCTCCCTTCCAAAATGAACAACTTCACATTTTCCCCCATTATGCTCCATTTGCCAACTTTTTGGCTACGGACTAACCTGTAACTATCTCTCTGTACATAGTGTAATAGGGGAGGTGTGGGGCTGGGCATTGCACAGCAGAGTTATGAATACAATTAGATTTCAGAGTGAATGCTCCATATCTCTGAAAATAAAATCACCACCATAAAGACGATTAATACTGTATTGGGAGCACATTCAGGTACCGACCAGTCACCCTTCATTTTTACAAGTCACATAGGTTATTTACATTATTAGCTTCTTGAATATTTAATGGATTTGCTGAATACATTAATATGTGTGTATATATTATGTTTGCACATAGATCTGCATATTATAGTATTTAGCAGAATTTTGTGAACGTGTATAAAATGTATTTCAGTTCTGTGAATAGTAAAATGTAAATGTACCGCAGCTCACAGCCCGAACAATGCACTCTGGTTTCAGTTTGCTGCTGAAATACTGATGGTAAAATCTATTTATATTTACACATCCAATGAGTGATGGTTATAGAAATATAGAACCCTACTGAGATAAGTCCTCACATGTACAGCTATCCAAGATTTGGCTGAGGGAGCCCTGCTGTTTGAGTAGAGGGAAATTTAATCCCAGACCACAAGCTGAATCAATTAATCAAGCCAGACACAACTGAATAACAACAATTGAATCAGTGGGTTGCACCTCAGCCTAGAAGGACAAAAACATTCCACTTTCAGGATTGAAACGTGAGTGATTTCACATGTACGCACATATCTCCTGATCCATCTAGACCACAGTAGAATGCAGAAATGGTTAGCCCAACTATGCTGTGGGGCTAGCAGGGAATTAATTATATTTGTTCTGCATTAAGTGGGTGGGGAGACAGACAAGATACTCATAAACTTACCTTACTGTGTCCCTTGATATCTGTTACATCTAAAGTATTGGGTTACAGGGAATGTTGTTACTCATCTAACATTCCTTGTAGGATTGACCTGCAGGCATTGCTGGTATTCATGCAACATTCTCTCAGGTGTAGGATAATAGAGAATATCAGAAACTCTACAGTGAACCACTTTTCTTCTAATGGCATATCTATATACAAAAAGCAACAAATTCATGATCCTGGTGTTACTTTTTATCATCTTTGGTTCTGAGGAAGGGTCACCAGACATGAAACGTTAACTCTAATTTCTCTGCCAGACCTGCTGAGCTTTTCCTGTAGCTTCTGTTTTTGCTTCAGATTTACAACATCCACAGTTCTTTTGATTTTTTTTTACTTTTTATCATGGTGTTTTTATGGGGTAATTACAGAGGGGTTGGACAGAGATCTTTCATGAAAGGTTCCTACCCAGTCTTCCACTTTCATTTGCAGTAGATGATGGAAAAGCACAATTTAAAGTTGTCAGATAGAATTAAACAGTGGAGGGAGAGGGAGAGATGTCATTAATCCCATATTTATTTCTTTATCAGCAGCCTCTCATTTACACTCAGCGGTATTTATGGAGGTCAGCTACTGACAGTTCAAAGGCCGTGGCAAATAGGGGAAAGTAAATTTAAAGATACTACAAATTGTTTTGATCCCAGCTGATGTTACTACTGGATAAGTTAGTTCCGAGAATACAATCTGCCTTGATAAAGCATATTTTGTTTCTTGTTTAGTTAACGCGGCAGTCTTTCACTGAAATTTAAGCACACAGGTCAGCAGATTCGATTAAGCAGAAGTTTAATATACAAAGAAGGAATGAAAATAAAATAAACCAAACCAAGCTATCTAAATATAACACAGTTTGAAAGGTTTTAAAATACACAGTTAAACAAAAAAAAAACTACCTATTGCCCAACACCATCATTTTCCCATTAACCAAACACCACAGAAATATTTCTTCCCTATCAGATCTGTAGGTTTGACATAACTGTATCTTCACAGTTCTGGCCCTGTTAGCTGTGAAAACGTCTTGCTTGAATCCTCACACAACTGAGAGCGAAGACATTCGCAGTCCTTATTTATTTCCTAAATTGCTCTGAACAATCTTTTTTTGAAAGAGACACTCTGTGTGCAACTGACATCAGGTACATACCTACTCTGTATTCAATTTCCTTGTTTCTTGGAAGATGAGGAGCAGGAAAAAAGGGGAAAGGGCAAGTTCCAATCTGGAAAGAAGCAGTTTCTCAGGGTATGCCATCAGCTGTCACTTATTCACCTCTTTCACCAGCTCCAACTCTGAAACGGGGTTAGAATAGTTAGGTGGTTGTTTTTGACTAGCGCAGACTCGATGGACCGAAGGGCCTTTTACTGTGTTGTAGACCTCTATGACTCCATCATTCTGTCCTTAGGCTCTCTTTCCACCATCTCCATGCTCTACTCTGACTGGAGCGTGAGTAGTCAATATCAGGACGTTTCAGAATCTGAAATTACAAACAGTAGTGTGCAAAGATAAAGCAGCTCAGTTGGCATCTGAAACAGAATGTTTCATAAGGTAATAGCTCTGAATGGTTAATGTTCATGTTACATTGGTGCACAGTCTGTGGTGGAAACAAGGAGTTCTATTGTAGCTTTCAGACAGAGCAAATATATTTGTCCCAGACCCCTAATGTTCTGGTCATTATGCCTGACCAAAGGTAGTTGCTTTTTTCTCACTTGTGGGATGTGGATGTTATTGGCTTGCCCATCCCTAGTTGTCCCTTCAGAAGGTGATGGTGAGCTTCCTTCTTTAACTGCTGCAGTCCATTGGTTGATCCTCAATGCTCTTAGGGAGTGAATTCCGGAATTTTGACCTAGTGACAGTGAAAGAACAGCAACGTATTTCCAAGTCAGGATGGTGAGTGGTTTGGAGGAGAACTATCCTTGTCCTTCTGGATAGAAGTGGTCATTGGTTTGGAAGGTGCTGTCTAAGTATCTTAAGTGCATTTCTGCAGTGCATCCTCTAGATAGTACACACTGCTGCTACTGAGCGTCAGTGGGGGAGGGAGTGGATACTTGTGGATGGGGTGCCAGTCAAATGGACTGCTTTGTCCTGGATGGTGTCAAGCTTCTCATGTATTGTTGAAGCTTCACTCATCCCAGGGAGTTTCCAGCACACTTCTGACTTGTGCCTGATAGATCCAATTATTGCTTTCATGCAATTAACCTTCTTGTTATCTAAGAACAGTGCCTCTTCTGTAGATACTGCGCTATGGTGTATCATCTACCACCAATCACTAGATAGACTCAAGACAAAACAAAGAGAGGAAGGCAGTGAACTACCCTATACTACTGTTTCCCAGCACCACCTACTGACACAAGAAGCAAATACCAGTGGGTGATAACAATGGCCATCTGGGAGCACAGCACAGAGAAATAATGGGCTGAATGTTGCCCCATGAGTCACAATCTCTGGGCTGAATTTCAAGCATGAACTGTGATCCTCTCAGTGACTATGATTCTTTCTGGAGATGGTCAGTGCGAGGCCTGTGCAGTTGAGAATGGTGGCCAGGCTCTGTGTCAGGAGGCCTGTGTAACATGACCTGTGGATAGGACCACCAGTCACCTCACTGTTAGGCCAATGCTGAAGACGCAGCAGGAAGAGTGAGAGCACTGACACGGAGGTGACTTCAGGAGGCCAGTGGCTGCCTTTACAGTGAGAGCGACATTGATAAAGACATCAATCTCCATGAGGTGGCTCCAAAGGTATGCCTTCTACTTGCAGGAGACCTGAGCAATGTAATAAGGCTGACAACTTGATCAAAACCCTCACATGGTTTGTTTCCAATGTGCCAACTTTAACACCAAGTCAAGGAAACTGATATTACTAGATTTGGAGAAAAACTTGGACAATGAATCTTGGGTTTTGTGAAACGACCTTTGCTCATTTCTGCTCTCTTGATGGTGAGGGGCCTGGGTGGCAGTAAAATGTTTGCAATTCTGATAGTTGTGATTGTGTAATTAAAGCATTTAACTATCTGTCCTTTGTAATTATGTTCTTTTAATTCATTTCTGAGATGTAAGCAAAGCTGCCAAGGCCAGCATTTATTTCCCATTCCTGATACTCTTCAGAAAGTTATGATGCTGAATGAGAGCTATTGAACGTTCTGAAGAATGAGTTAGGTGTAGTTCTTAAGGTCAGGAGGATCAAAGGGTCTGGAGAGAAAAGAGGAACAGGATACAGAGTTGGATGATCAATCATGATGATATTGAATGATGGAGCAGGCTCGAAGGGCCGAATGGCTTATCCTGCTCGTATTTTCCAGGTTTCTATGTAGTGTAGGTACATCGACAGTGCTGCTGGGGCAGAGCATTCCAGGATTGTGCCTCAGTGACGATGAAGGAGTGACAATAGGTTTCCAAGTGAGGATGGTGTGTGACTTGCGGGTGGTGGTGTTCCTATTAAACCTGTTACCCTTGGCCTCAGTCATGGGCTTTCAAGGTGCTGTTGAAGTCGCCCTGGCAAGTTGTTGCAGTGTCATCCTGTGGATAGTACACACTGCTCTCACTTTGCACCAGTGTTGGAGGGACTGAAATGTTTAAGATGCCGGGATGTTAAGCAATGAAACTGAAGCAATGCTGGACACGTACTGCAGGTTAACCAGCATCCTAAAGGGCATAACCAGTTTAATCTTTCATTAATAGTAGCATTTATCCTGCATGCATGCACTGACACTTACATGAGCATATTGCAAAAGGTGCGACATACTTGCTGTGTAGTCTCATCAGGCTGTCACTGTATTTTCAGTGGACATTCTTTTCATTACATTTCAATCTGATAATGATTATTTACCGCCAGTTATTGCCTCTTATCTCATTGGGCAGAATTTTAACTTCATTTCCTGGCCCTGGCAGGTTGACCCCTTGGTTAGAGGCCTCGCCTGATTTACAAAGCTTTCATTTCAAATATTAAAGGGGTTATCATCCCTCCAGTCAAATGTTTTCTTTTTGGGAGCTTTTTTAAAATTTGATTCAGTTCATAACGGAGGTGGCATACTAATTGGATGATTAGCACAGCACCACTGACCTCTCCCACACGGTGGCTTCTGGATTTTTCTATTATCCTCCAGCACACAGCATGCACTCCACTCTCAGACATTGTGTGCCAAGTCAGAAATACCACAGCAGAATGGAGAAGAGAGAATTTTGCATCAGATCTTACAGCCTTGAATTGAAATATCCTCCTGAACTATCCCCAATCTTTGGTCACATTGACATGGTTTTGACTTCTTCAAGATACCAGCTACAATTTCCTGATCAATGAAGATAGTTAGGATGATCATAGGATGCTTACTGACCGTATGTGCACAGTCTATCTTTCAGCATAGTGTCAAATGCTAGTTTGCAGCATTAACCACTTCGATGAACAGTACGGTCATCAAATTGGACTCAACACAGTAATCAAGGAAGAGCAAATGATCAAACCGAGAGTGATCACTGAGCAACAACTGGACACATGCTTCCTTGTGATCTTCCCCTTATCCCCAAATGCTATTTAAGGACACAGATGAACCAAGTTTTTAACAATTGCCCTTTTATAAATATAAATGATAGTACAGTTTTCAATAACAGTTCTGCTGGCAAGGTAACTGTTGTAATCATGTCCATGGGAACCTCCTGAGATACCTTGAAGTAATGTCACCTCCATCAGTTCTTCTTGCTGGTATTAGTTTAAGTTAGTGATACCAAGTGGAGATGGATACCCACACAAAGTATTCAACAAAATACTCAGGCTCAGTCTTGATAGGCAAATTAAGTTTATCACATCGTATTTATTAGCCAGTTACATTACATCTGAGTTACACAAGCGTCATTTATAAGATCTCAGATTATACTTTAAATTAACTGCATATTACTGTTAGCTATATAGACCTAACTCTGAAGTGGAACCAAATTAGATCACTGGCTAGCTCACTCCAGGTGGATTATAACCTGGTAGGTAGAGCTTATCTCAGGATGCACATGAACTCTTTTAGGTACAAACCACAGCAAGATTCAGGATACCTACTGTGGATAACCCACATTGTTAATTGAAGAAGAGGGCACTTCATGTGTCAACTCAATCTTTTTCCTTTTAGCATTGAAACATGGAAAGTTGAATGGTGTGTTGAACAATTCTACTCACAAATAATCATTGAGTAATTTCAACCACAGCAGAATATGCTATATGCTCTTTATAGAATATGCTATAAAGAGGTAAGTTCTATCTATCTCAAGGTACCATGAAGGGACTTGGTTCAAAATTCTACCCCTCAATCTAAGTTATCCTTTCAAGGTGTTTATGGAAATTTCAACCACCTCAGGAGGTACACCCCAGTTTGGGTTCTGCTTCAGAAGTTGGGAACCCAACACTGGGAAAGTTTCCAAATCCTGACCCTGCATCATATCGAAAGCAATTTTTCAGTGTTAGGCCAATCAGTGGTCAGTGAGTGGGTTCCCAAGGTTCATAGTTGGCTGTTTAGCAATCATACAATAACATTGTCAAATTTTCAGGGCAGGGATGCTGACTTGTGTTGGAAAGAGACAGAAGATGCCTCCATCTTGAAGTTATATGAAAAATACAAAGTGGTCATAGCTTTATATCCCTGCCACATAATAGCCTGCCATTGCTATGGAGTGGGATGCTCTTCAGAGGGTTAATTCAGACTCAATGGGCCAAATGGTCTCTATCTGCACTGTAGGGATTTCTATGATTCTCTCAGCCATGATCGAATCGAATGGTGGACTTCGATGGACCAAATATCCTATTTGTCCTGATTCTCATGATCTCATTAACAGTTGCAAGAACAGCAGGAACCACTGCTTCCTTGTGGTGCTGATGAGCACTGCCTCTCTCAGGCAGAGTGGGGATGTAAGTTTTGAGGTGGAAGAGGACAAGGTTTCCACATCCTAACTTACAGATAGTAAGAATTGCCGATGCTGGAGTCAGAGATAACACGGTGTGGAGCTGGACGAACACAGCAGGCCAGGCAGCATCAAAGGAACAGGAAAGTTGACGTTTCGGGCCGGGACCCCATTTCTGAAGAAGGGTCTTAACCCGAGTCGTCATCTTCCTTGCTCCTCTGATGCTGCCTGGCCTGCTGTGTTCATCCAGCTCCACACTTTGTTATCGTCCACATCCTAACCACCAGTCTGGCCAACAGGCTGGCTCCAGGCATCTGCACCATTTCCGATATTTTCAGGGACTTGAAGACCAATTGGAAAACTCTGATTGGCCTCTGATGATAGACTTTATGGACTTTTAATGAAATCAGTAGCAGGTGGCTGTAAGGCCCTAAACCCCGCTTCAGAGAAAAATGGCCTTGGGGGCTGCCCATCCAGCATCTGTCTCCATCGGCAACAAAATATCCTCCCTCATATCCGTTTCTGTGACTCCTCTAACAAATTTCAGACAGACTATGAGCAATGATAGATGACATTGAATTGATACAATTCTTTTCTTGCCTTTGTCTCTGTTGAGAATTCACTGGGGACAAGTGCAGCTCCTTAAGAGAGGAGAGTGGTGATTTCCTGTATGTCTCCACAGGAGGCAGATTTTACTGGCCTTCTGAGAGGCGCTGCTCCAACTAGTTTGCTTTCCTGTGTCAGGCGTCCATGCTATTTCACCCGCACAATTTGTTCATGTCTGCATGTGACTGCGCCTGAGTGATTTACGGGTTTTACGTCAATGTTGTTGCCACATGCATCTCATTAATGAGGACAGTTGCAAAAAGGATGGTGTTATGCCAAGAGTAGGATTTAAGCACCAGCTGTAGTGTTGAATTGAACAATGTGGTAAAGTTAGCTGTTGTGTCTGACCTTCTCACCCACCAGGAGTTGAGCATACAACTCCCATGAGCATATGGTAGATGTCAAGTGCATTTTTGGATTTCCAGCAATTCTCTTATAAATAGGAATGTCCTGGTGGCGATGAAAGCAAAATGTTTGGAACGATGGGAAGAAGGAGTTGGTTGCTGTGATGTGTGAGGGGTTGTAGAAGAAGAGGCTTGGTATTCCAAACAGCCTCTCTATTCTCTACAGTGTGATCACAGAGCTGGGTTTTACCCCAGCACAAATGACACAAAACATATGATAGATCTAGAATGATCCAATGGAACTCCTCTTGACATGATCATATTAACATTACATTGTAATTAGACAACTCTGTCCAACTCCAATGAAGCAAGATGAAATGCTAAACGGTTTCATCCAAACTAATTCACCACAGAACAGTAAGAGCGTCATGCTGTGCAAGATTCATTATTCACTTAATCTGAATTCGAGTTCACGATGGCTCATCATGATGATTTTGTGAAAATCACATGAAACTGAAGCAAAACCTTCGCTGATTCTTGTTAGTAGTAACTTTGTCAGGCATCAAGCCACAAATGACAAGAAACTATCTTTGCTGCCATCAGTCTGTGATGGAATCTTTTCTTGCTTGTTTTATGGCATTGATATCATTTTTGTTTGTTTCAGTGAACAGCTACTGTGCTGTTGAAAATGCTTCATCATGTGTGAAGTTCACTTTTATTACAGAATGTCTACAGTAGAGGGTCTGTTTCAGAAGGGGTTCAGGATCTAAAGGATCAGTTTAGCTCATTCACCCAAATTATACCCCGGACGTATCATCGAACTGGATTTTTAATATATCTGTATTTTCTGACCCCTCTGCGTGCACACACCCTACATTGCTCATTGCACTAACATTATCTGGTAATGTTAAATGCTCTTTCCTTTTTAATCTGTTCCTTTTGGTCTTGCTTGATGCAGTGATCTTGATTAATCTTGCCTATGCTGCTTAATATTTTCCATATCCCCTGAGCTTCACAAAGTTTGGGCAAAATCAAGTGAAATGGTATCATATCCCTTATTTTGATTGCTCCACCATTGAAGACTGTGCATTTGAAACTAATGCGCGGTCTCTGGAGATCTATCCTTTGGCCTGTCTACCTCTCTTTCCACCTTGAAGATCCTCCAATTCCTCTTTGCCCAAGCCTTTGGCCCTCCAGCTCCAATTGCTCCCTACCTGGCTCTCTTTATAATGCTCCTATGAAGTGCCTCGGTATGTTTAATTTTGTTAAATATGCTAAACAAATCTAAAAAGTTGTCAATGTTCAAAATAAAATGGGGCGAAATTTACATTCCAATGTACTGAAGCAAAGTGAACAATGGAATGCATTCGCTGCTGATTAATATTTTAAAGGCATTCTTTTGGGTTTCTTCAGTCACTGTCTTCATTAAACCTCCAAACTGTAAGTGAAGGCAGAGTCCCTAATCACATCTTGGGGGCTCGGACAGTTAGCTCACCTGGCTGGACAGCTGGTTTGCAATGCAGAGGGATGTTAATAATTCCCATATCAATTGAGTTCACAATGATAGTTCTGCCTTCTCAATCTCGCCCCTCGCCTGAGGCATGGTGACCCTCAGGATAAGAGAGAGCGACCCTCTGGGACAATGGTGCCTTTACCTTACCCCGTCCCATGAATCCAGCTGCTGGGTGCCAGTAAATGAAGGCCTGTGTCTGTTGGGGCTCAATCCATCATCAACATTTCCCATCCAAGAAGCAGTATGTGTTTGTTTGGGATTTTTGGTTTTCCTTTGTTAAGCTTTACTTTGGAGAACAATGCTTTCTCTCCAGTGGATTCCAGTTTCATTTCCCCCTTCTTACCACCCACAGTTCCCCTGTTCCTGTCAATTGCCCCAGATGTAATAGACAGAGGGAAATTGGCACTCCGTTATGTTGATGCAAGTGGTCTGGCCTACGTGTGACTCCAGATCCACAGCAATGTGGTTGACTCTTAACCGGGGCAATTAGGGATGGGCCGTAAATGCTGCCTAGCCAGCAACACCCTCATCCCATGATTGAATAATGAAGAAAAAATATCTGGAGGTCCTTGTGAATGGGGTATACATGTGGCTGATGCCCATGAAGTGCACATGCATGGCTGATATCCTGAAATATTGAGGCCTGGTGTCCGAGGTGGAGGCCTAGAGGAGTAAAGTGGTCAGCTATAGTCAAAAAGGTACCCATGCTGATGTTCATGTGAGGAATTGTTGCCATCTAGTTTCTATCCAATGGGTGGGAGAAACGGGAAACTGCATATCAGTGAGGGGAGATGACTTATAACTGAGATACTGATTCATGTAAATAGGTCTCTTACTGCTCACTAGTGAGAAGCTTTGCTTAAGGTTCAACAGTTGGCTGAAAAATGGAACTTATTGTTCTTGACACCAGAAATCGCCTCACTACCAATCTCGTGATTCTTCCAGCTTTCTTGCCAATGCCCACATCATCCACTGGCCAGGAAGATTTCATTCTTTGTGTCAGTTATGAGAACCAATAAGAACCTTCACATTATGCAGCTTAGTTGATTGAGAAGTAATGTGAAATGTTATGGCTGTGAAAAATGTGGCTATGGTACAGTTTACAACTCTACATTGTACCTTGAAGACTCATGCCCCTGACGTATCGGCACATATGAAATGCAAAGACTGAGTTCCAAGCTTGTGTAAAAACCGAAAGAACTGCGGATGCTGTAAATCAGGAACAAAAACAGAAGTTGCTGGAAAAGCTCAGCA